>NW_024704747.1:2046573-2441573 GCF_018977255.1 Callorhinchus milii
CTGTCCGGTGGAGTTAGGGCGATGTAGCAGTAGACACTACTAGTATTATAGATCTTCGGTATACGTATACGCCTTCCTTCCTTCCTTCCTTCCTTCCTTCCCCCATTTTCAGGTCGCGCCAAGACATTCCTGTTCACGGTCACCCCCCCCCCCCCCCACTCACCCCACCCCACCCTCCCCTTTTATCCTCCTAACACCGCTTCTCCATCTTTTCCCCCTACGCTCCCCAATCCCTTTCGGTCCCCCTCGCTCTCTTTCTCTCCCTCTCGGAAACGACCGTTCCTCGGCCGTCGACACTCCCTTTCTGTGAGCCGTCGCTGCGTCAAAATGCGCTTAACGTTTCAGAAACGTGGACGGTCGCTCGGGACAGGGTTAGTACGACAACGACGATTTGCCGCTCACACAATCACGCCGGGGGGCAGCCTCTCGGAGCGCTGTGACAGTGGCGGAGCCTGACCCCGAGCCGGGGAGGGAGGGAGGGAGGTAGAGAGGGAGGTAGGGAGGGAGGGAGGGAGGTAGGGAGGGAGGGAGGAGGGAGGGAATGAGTGACCGTAAGCACCGGTCGGAGAGGAAGTTCTTCGTGGGTGATTTAAAAGAGGGGAAGGAGGGAGAGGGGGCGAGGCGGGAGTGGGGGTGGAGGGGGACTGAGGGAGAGAGTTCAAGAGTTTCGGGGGGTAGCGACGGTGGAGTCGCCGGAGCGGAGGGGCGAGCAGGAGGCCGGAGCCGAGCGGTCGAGCGGAGTGGGGGGAGAAAGGAAGTCGGGGAGGGAGGGAGGGAGGTCGGGGAGGTGGGAGGAGGAGGGAGGAGGGGAGGTAGGGAGGAGGGAGGGAGGGAGGTAGGGGGGAGGGGGGAGGTACCAGGGCGTGGAGGGATTTGGAGACGAGCGAGAGGAGCTCTGAAATCGTGGTACACAACAACACCGCGACTGCAGCAAAAAAAAAATATGTCCGGCTTTATCGTCTTGGTCAGTTAGAGACAAATACAGTTACCACGGTCGATGGTGATAATAATAATAATAATAATAATAATAATAATAATGATGATGATAATGATAATCGTTGCATTTGATGTAGCGCCTCATCGCACCATCGAGACGTCTCAAAGCGCTTCGCAGGACACGCGGTGACTTGGAGTGACTGCGCACTCTGTGGGCGAAACGTGGCAACCAACTGCCCGGACAGCATTTTGAGATGTTGAACCCACAACCTCCTGACGCTCTTCTGACTGAGAGCGCGGGGCTGACACACACACTCACACACACTCACACGCATTCACACACGCGTGCGCACACACACGCTCAATCATACATACTCACACACACGCACACGCATTCACACACACGCGCACACTCGCGCACACACAATCACACACACACTCATACATACATACTCACACTCTCACACACACACACACGCACACACACACACACTCAATCATACATACTCACACTCACACACACACACGCACACACACACTCACACACACACTCAAACACATACACACACACGCACACTCACACTCATACACACACCCTCATACGTACAAACTCACACACACGCACACACACTCACGCATACACTCGCACACACACTCACACACGAGCGCGCGCGCACACACACGCACTCACACACACACGCGTGGGAGTTGGCGCGTGTTTAACGCCTTGGACGGCGTCAACAACCGCAAATGACATTCACACACGGCACCTTTCACGTCAGGAGGACGTCCCTGGGCGCTGGACAGTCGGGGATTGGGACCCGAATTGGGGGTCGGGATCAGGAGGGGGTGAAGGGCGGAGGGAAGGAGGGCGACCGGAGGCCCAGTCAAGGCGGAGGATCTCGAGACGGATCTGGAAGGGGGCGAAGGGAGGGATGGGTGGGGGAGAGAGGGCGAGGCAGAGGGACTGCGGGATGGCGTTCCGGAGGGGAGAAGGACCGATGGACAACAGGTTAGGCCCCGAGGCCGTGTGCTGATGGCGGAGTCTGTATCCATCTATTCTGCGCGGGAGCGATATGAAATTAATGGAGTGAAGACGGGCTGTGTAATGAACAATTAAAGCCAAATCGTTGCCGCGCACAGAAGGGCCATTCATTCTGATTCTGTTCATCATCTATAATTAGTTTTTATAGGGAGAAAAATGGAATCACACGTGGTCTTTTTTTCCTCCTTTTTTCTTTCTTTTTTTTCTTTAGCCGCACGCGCGCGATTTCAAGATCTTCTCTCGCGACCCGTCTTCGAACCACCTTTCCCTCCCTCCCTCCCTCCCTCCCTCCCGCAAGCCCTCGTTGTTGGTGCGGAAAAACGCTGCGTTAGGCTAAAAGGCTCCGTGATGTATTTTTTTTTGAACGGGGCAAAAAACAAACAAACAAACAAACAAACAAGCAAATAAATAACTGAATAATCTGCGGCCGATTTATAAGTTAATGTTATGGCTCCGTTTGCGGGGGCGAGAATGAAGCGTGTAAATATTTAATAACGTCTGACTTGTCAGCGCACGTTGAGTAATTGTCTGGCGTCTGAGGCGCAGCTGTGCTTCACACGGAGACGCGGTGAATATCAATTGTGTTCTCGATCGCGGGCCGTGTCGCGCGGGGAGGAGAAAGATCTCCCTCTCCTCACGCTGCTGAACACCTGGTGTGTGTGTGCGTGTGTGTGTGTGTGTGTGTGAGTGAGTGCGTGGTGCCACGAGCCTCAGAGAATCATAATAATATCAATAATAATAAGAATATTAATAACGCAGATCATTAAAGTGCTGTCCTGTTAAGCAAAGTGACGGTGTATTTTGCAATATAATGTAATAATAATGATCCTTGCATTCGACACAGCGCCTCGTCACGTCTTCGAGACGCCTCGAAGCGCCTCCACGGGGTGCGCCGTGAAGCGAATCGACTGTGTGTTCGGCGGCGGAGCGCGGCAGCCGATTGCGCACGGCGGCGTCCCCGCAAACAGCCGTGGATCGAGTGACCGAATTATTATTATTTTTGTTTTGCAGGGATTATTACCCCCCCGGAAAAGCAACCCGCCAGTCCGCTGATCGAACCCCGGGTTGGCCGTCTCGGTTGCAAGGCGAGCGCTCTACCTACAACATAATCCCCCACCCCCGCGCCCCACACATCCCAGCACTGAACTGGAGTGCTCAACTGGCGGCCCGCGGGCCACATCCGGCCCCCCACCATCCCCCCCACCACCCACCCCCGCCGCCTTCAATCCCTCCAATAACCTTAAATTCTTCTGTTACGTTTCTGGAAGGAAAAATACTGCTCGTGAGACCCATGGACGATGGTCCAACAGGGCATCCGTCCCTCAGCAGCCACATGGTTTGACCCCCCCCCCGCCCCCACCCACACCCTCCACCCAACACCGGTCCCTAGACGAGGTGAGTTCAAAGGTCTACGCTCCAGGGGCTCGAGCCCACAGCCGTCTGACTCCGAGGCGAGAGGGCTGGCGACTGAGCGGTTTTTATAAACGAGGCGGGCGGGGGGGGGGGGGGGGGATGGCTTTTTCTTGCTCGGCACTGGCTTTATGCTCAGGCACTTGCTCCTCGAGGTGATTTCTCTGTAAAGCAAATCCTGCCCTGAATCAGCAGCGAGCGGATCGCGCAGCTGGCAGGAGAAATGCTATTACCAGCGCTTTCCCACGACAAGTCACACGTCAGCCAGTATGATTCCCCCCCCCCCCCCACCCCACCCCCCCAGTGTTAGAGGAACGAGCTGTGGGCAACGATTAGACAGTCAGCACGTGCCAAAGACAGCAGCGCAAGCAGACGTGGGCTTTAGAGTTTTTTTTTTTTACTCAGAGGGTAATTAACACGGTCAGGTCACCGGGACCCCTTTCCTAATAATATTAATGGCGGCGACGATAATAATAATCCGCGCGTTTTCGATACAGCGCCTTATCGCGTCGTAGAGATGCCTCAGAGCGCTTCGCGGAATACACGAAGCAAGGCGAACCGACTGTGCGGTTCGCGGGCGGAAGGCGGCGGACAACTGCGCACGGCAGCGTCCCCACAAACAGTCGTGGATTGAGCGACGGCATTTTTTTTTAGGGAAACTTGTCTGAGGTGCCTTCCCCTCCCTCCTCCCTCCCTCCCTCCCTCCCTCCCCTCCTCCCTCCCTCCTCTCCCCTCCCCTCCCTCCCTCCCCTCCCCGCTTTTTGCAACGCTGGGAAAATGCTTGGAAAACGTTTTCCTTGACGCTGAAGCCGGTTAAACGGACCTCGCAGAAGGGATCACCCCGCATCATCGCACGGTCACTTCGCTTCGCGGTATATCCTGTGAAGCGCTTCGAGGCGTCCCGACCACAGGGTAAGTAAGTCGCTGAATCGAACGCGAGGGGCGATTCTTATTCAACTACTGTGTACTTGGCGTCGGCGTGGCTCTTTGGTGTGACTGCTTTAAACGCTTTGCAAGCAATAAAAGTTTTAACGGACATTATTTCATTGCCCCCCACCGCGCCCCCACTCCACACACACACACAAACACACACACACACACATACAACCCCCTCCCACACACACACGCACACACACACGCGCACACACACATACAACCCCATCCCACACACACACACGCGCACACACACACACACATACAACCCCATCCCACACACACACGCGCACACACACACACACACACACATACAACCTCCTCCCACACACACGCGCACACACACACACATACAACCCCCTCCACACACACGCGCACACACACACACACACATACAACCCCCTCCCACACACACGCGCGCGCGCACACACACACACACACAACCCCCTCCCACACACACGCGCACACACACACACACACAACCCTCTCCCACACACACGCGCACACACACACACACACACGTCCCTTTAGAACCACCGGCTCCCGGCAGCTAAGCTAAAACCAAAAACACTGACTAAAAGGCGAGACGGTGTCTTTGACCCTCGGAAAACCAAGTTAATCAAGTCAACGAGCCTCCCCGTCGACCCCTCGCGCCCGGCCCTTGAACCGATGGAGCTGTTTGGATCGGAGTACGTTCAAGTGGTAATTAACCATTTGCCCAACCCCGAGCGCGTGTGTTGCGTGTGACTCGCGCTGAGGGTTAATCTCTCAGTCAGAGAGCTTTGCAGCCAGCGCTTCCCGCTGTGTTCGCGGCCCCCTCGCCAAATACCCAGGCTTCAGCCTCATTGCTCCCAGTCGGGGGGGGGTGGGGGGGGGTGGTGGTCTCGGAAAAGTGTGCTCCCACCTACCGGGTTCTTAATAAGAAATCAGATTCTTCAGCTGCGACGTGAGCCATTGAAAACCTCCGCTGCTCTGCTCGCACACATTCTGTACTCGCGCATTGTACTGTACCCTTGGCAGCATCCCCCCCCACCCCTCCTCGCCAGGCTCCGCTGTCTCTCTCCACCCCCCACCGCACCCCCGCACCCCCACCCCCCAACACCCTGCCATTCCCCTTCAAAAGGCGGACTGACCTCCAGCTCCCTGGGAACGCGGCAGCCAATTGCGCACAGCAGCGTCCCCACAAACAGTCGTGGATTGAGTGACCACGTTATTTTTTTCCCCTGTGGGGGTTATCAGCCTCCTGCCTCCCTCCCTCCCCACCGCCGGAAAGCGATCCACCGATCGACTAGCAACCGGGGGTTCCTACTTACTGCTACGTAAACAGAGGTGCGCGCACGCGTGTGTGTGTGTGTGTGGAGTGAAGTATCTCCCCCCCCCTGGGAATCGAACCCGGGTCCACAGATTGCTCGTGAAAGGCTATTAAGATGGGGTGGGGTGGGGCGCGCCGGGGGGGGGGGGGAGTTGTTGGGAGAGAAATAATTTGAGACTTCGGTGATAACACGAGCGTTGCTGAGGTTCCCCCCACACACACACACACACAGCACAAGTCGCGAGTTGCTGAAGACGGTCGCGGATTTGAATCGAATCGAATTCAGGGCAGAAAGTAAACTGTGCCAATGCCAAATCGTGATATTCTGTCACTGTGCGTCTGATTTTGCTGTATTTCTCTCTCTCTCTCTCTCTCTCTCTCTCTCTCCCCCTCCCCATATCTTTCCCGCTGTGGTTTGAGCCAACGAAAGTTGCCTGACACGATAGCACCACTTACACAGCCCGCACGCCAGCGGTAGTGAAGGAGCTTTCTCTCTCTCTTTCTCTCACTCTCTCTCTCACTCTCTCTCTCTTCCGGTGTTAACGCTCAACAATTCCCTCAGACAAAAGTGTCCATTCGCTTTCCGGCTGTTTGCAGGAACGCTGCCGCGTGCAAAACCGTGGAGTCGCGTCGCACGATGGTTTAGCACCTTCTCGGGTCAGCTCGAAACCTTAGGCAAGTTTCCTTACTCCACACGCACGCGCGCGCGCACGCGCACACGCACATGCACACGCCTCTGTTTATCCCAGCAGTAAGTAGGAACCCGGTTGTGAGTGGATTGGCAGATCACTTTCCCGGGGGCTAATAACCCCTCCATTGTATGTTTAAAATGTGGGACGCCGCTGTGCGCAAATTGGCTGCCGCGTTTCGCCCACGAAAAACACACAGTCCCTCCGCTTGACGGTGTATTCTGCGAGGCCCTTTGAGACGTAACGACGACACGAGAAGGCGCTGTAGGGAACGCAAAGGTTATATATATCTATATATATATACATCATATATTATATAAAATTGTCCCCTGCCTTCAAACTGGACCTGACCAGCGATCGGACCCGCAAATACATCTCGTGGGTTTGGCTTTGGCCGTTCGGCGGAGGGTGGGGGGGAAGTATGTCCCCGAGGCCGAAGCTCGCGGCTGTGAAGGATGCTAAACAAGCTGTGCTGTGAGCGCGGTGTCTGCTAATGACCCGAGCAGAAGCCCCGTCAGGTTTCCATTCGGAGTCAGGCACCTGCTCTAATGAGCTCTCATTCCTCTCGTAGCGAGCTCCGTGCTCTGTGTTACCAGCGGCTCTGCTCTCTGGCGCTGGTGGGGGTGGGAGAAAAAGGGCTTTAATTGGCTCCTCCGCCTCTGGCTGCCGGAAGCCGGAGCGAGGTTCGCAGCGAGTCAGCCAGCGGGTTAGGCTTAAGGCGCTCGCACCAAGAGAGAGACAAGTGGAGACGAGAGCTGTCAGTGCTGCCCTCCGCGACCCGACCCTCTGTATAAACGCACGTGTTGGAAATAACAAGCGAGCCCGACCCTTTGGGGAGAGAGTACCGCAACCGCCCGCAGCTTGTTTCGTGCTTCGGATGTTTGTCAGCCCCTCGGCGCACGCTACAACACTCCTTCCTCGCGCACGTCGAACCCCACCACCGCCCGCTCACCCACCCACCCCCAACTCCCAGCTCTGCACCCTTCTCCCCTCACCCACGCACCCCCACCCACCCCCTGCTCTCTGCCCACTTCTCCCCTCACCCCACTCGCCCCCGTTCTCTGCCCATTTCTCCCCTAACCACGCGCCCCCCACCCCGTTCTCTGCCCATCGTTCCCCCCCCCCCCACCGCTTTCTTTCCCCTCACCACTGGCTCCCACTCCTCACCCGCTGCCCCCGGCTCTCACCCACCTTCCTTCTCTCGCGTCTGAGCGTGATTACGCCCGAAAGATTATTCCTCCCCGCCGCCCCCTCCCCAAAGAGGTTCACGATGCCCTTTCCCCAACCTCCCCCATCACTTTATCCGCTTCCTCATATAATGATGATTATTCTAATAATAATAATTCCTCGCGTTTAATTCCTTGTCGAGACGTCTATCCGGTCGAGTGGATAGACTGTGTGTTTCGTGGGCGAAACGGTGGTGCGATTTTTTTTTGTGGGCGACAGCGAACTCAGGAAAGCTTTGCTGAGTTGCTGCAATTAATGTCTGACGCTCAGAGGTAGACGAAGGGAATCAATACGAGAAAGTAATCGAGCACTGGCGAGGCCATCAGCTTCTGGCTCACGAGAACTGTTCTCGAGCTGTTTGGCAGCGATGTTTATCAGTCCAGGGGATCTCCGTTTCAGATTGTTTCAATGAATAAATTTAATGCGATTTAATCAAGGTTGAAATCTTCCTTCACAGGACGCTGTCTGCTGTTTTATTGACACTGATCAGCACCGTGTGATTGCTATCTGTCACACCAAAGGTACGGCTTACACTCGAGATCCCGGCTCGTCTCAGCCCTGCGGGGCAGGCTGGAGCGTCAGCTCAGCAAGCGGGAGGACCCGGGTTCGATTCCCGGGTGGGTCAGGTCAGGACGAAACCTTAGGCAAGTTTCCCTACTCCACACACACACACACACACACACACACACACACACATAATCCCTCCTCCCTCCCACCAAAAAAAAATGCAGTCACTCAATCCACGACCGTTTGCGGGGACGCTGCTGAGCTCAACTGGCAGACGCGTTTCGCCCACAAGCTACGCAGTCAATTCACATTACAGAATGTTCTTTGAGATGTCTCGACGAAGTGATGAGACGCTAAGTCGAGTGCGAGGATTATTATTCATACGATTAGACGGCGAGCGGGGCTTGAGCCCACAACCTTCTGATCTGGAGACCGAGCTTGACGAACGCGGAGCTTAAGGTTGTCAACCTGGTTTGGTTAATTTTTAATTAGAAGGAGACTTCACTCCATTCAATTCATATGGGATCCTGTGTAGAAATAAATTGATTCAGACTCCTCTGTCCCTCTGTCTCTCTCCCCCCCCCCCCGTTGATGCTCGTGTCAACTTCCATGTGTCGCAGCCTGAGCTCTCGCTTCGGAGTCAGAGGACGGTTCGAAGCCTCACGTGACGGGGCTTTGAGCGCACGCTCTCGGCCGACGCTCCAGTACAGTGCTGGTGGTGGTGGGGGGAGTGGGGGCACTGCACTGTCAAGGCTGCCACAATGTGGACGGGACGTTAAACCCGAGGTCTTGTCTGCCTCTTTCGGGCGGACGTTAAAGATCCTCCGGGTAAAGAAAAACTTCCTGGTGTCTGTCCGTCCTGAAACTGCCCCTTTGCAACTCGAAACCCGTGTCCTCTTGTCCCCTGTTCTCGGAGTCGCGTGGGGTATTGGTTAGAGCACTCGCCTCGCAAGCAAAAGGACCTGGGGTTAGTTACCAGGCAGTGAGTGAGTAGAGTAACTAAATCCACGGCTGTTTGCGGGGGACGCTGCTGTGCGCAATTGGCTGCCGTGTTTCGCCCGCAAAATACACAGTCGCACCACTTTACGGTATATTCCGTGGAGCGCCTTGAGACGTCTCGAAGACGCGCTAAGGCGTTAGATCAAAAGCAAGGACTATTATTGTCAATTAATATTATTATTACGATTCTACTGCATTGATAAAATCCTAAAGTATTAGTTCGGGTTTACTTTTTCGATCTCTTTTAAAATTGCGTTCACCTGTATGAGGTTTCCCCCCCCCCCCCCTCCCCTCCCCCCCCACCTCCTGAATAGTCTCCTCTCGAGACTGAGCGGCAGAGACTGAGAAGAAGGCGCAGCTCACGGATGTCAAGCGAAGGCTGTAGGGCTGGAGGTGTTGTGAAACAGGATGAGATTCAATGGTCTGAAACTGTAGTACCTCTCACCATTTGACCGGGGTTTTGTGTAGACTGCCAATAAGAATTAATGCTTCTGTGATATTCCACACCTCTGGCCATTTAAGCACTCAGTCTTCCAATGAGTCCGAATTAAATACAATGGATACCTACCTCGGAGTGCTAACAGTTCTCATTCAGGCATGCTAATGGATTCATGAAGCTCGGAGAGTACAGCACGGACAGTTAATAACCATCATCATCGCAACCTTCAGATGTGATTAGCAGTCTTGAGATCACTGCAAGGACGCTACATGTTCTCTCCGAGCGGGCAGACCACGTGCGATTGCGCTCAACGTTGCGGGGGTCCAAGAACCACAATAACTGTTACGGTTTGCGGTTCGGGTGGAGGGGGGGGGGGGCGGTGGTTAGCGCTCACATTATCGCGGCTTAATCGACGCAACACCCTGTGATGTGCAATGCGATGCCGTGCAAAATTACGCCCCTTTTCACCAGCCACGGTTATACACGTAGAGTATCGGTGAGAGCGCTCGCCTCGCGAGAGCGAGAGGACCCGGGTTCGATTCCCGGACGGGGCCGAACCTTAGGCAAGTTTCCTCACTCCACGCACACGCCTCTGTTAACCCAGCGGTTAGCAGGAAATTCAACGGTGGATTGGCGGGGATCGCACTGCCGGGGGTAACGATCCCTTAAAAATAAAACACTCGGTCACTTCGATCCACGGCTGTTGGTGGGGACGCTGCTGTGCGCAATTGGCTGCCGCGTTTCGCCCATAAAAGTGTACAGTCAATTCACTTGACAGTAGATTCTGCGAAGGGCTTCGAGGCGTCTCGAAGACGCAACAAAGCGCTGTATCAAATGCCAGGATTATTATTACCCGTAATATGCGCCTTTCACACGTCTAACCAAGACTAGCGGTGGCAAAGATTGTCAGTTCCACCGGCAGCCCCTCGAGCCCGTCCCGCCGTTCTATCAGATCACGGCTGATCTGTACCTCAACTCCAAATACCCGCCTTTGCCCCAAAACCCCTTGATCCCCTGACGTGACCAACATCTCTAGACCTCAGTCTGGACAATGTGACTGGATCCAGCCATAACCCACAGCCTTGGGGAAGGAAGGGGGGGGTGTGGGGGGTGCGCGAGGCGAGGGGTAGAAGAACGTTCCAGAGTTTCGGGGGTAGCGCCTGGAAACGCCAATGGTGGAACGGAGGGCGCCGAGCTCTAATTTTAATTAAAAGTCTCAACGTTTCATGCTAAACACAACCTCCAGTGCCCGGTTGCCACGACCTACACAGATGCTATTTCACAGCTTCTCACCATTTGCTCATTTTCTCTCTCTCTCTCTCTCTCTCTCTCTATCTCTCTCTCTCTCGCATGTTCCGTTGCTGTCTGACCTGTCAAGATGCTGTCTCACAACATCTCTCTTTCTCTCTCTCTCTCTCTCTCTTGCTCGCGCTCGCTCTCACACTCTCCCGTTGCCGTGACCTGCCCAGATGCCATCTCACAACGTCTCACCATTTGCTGTCTCTCTATTCTTTTTCTCTCTCTCTCGCTCTCTCTCTCTCTCGTTCGCACTCGCTCTCACACTCTCCCGTTGCCGTGACCTGCCCAGATGTATGTGACTCACACACGCACACGCGCGCGAAGGTGTACAACAGCAGCTAATGATGAGAAGCACTGACCCAGATGCTGTCTTGATGCCGGTATTGTTTCCAGTTGCTCTCCGAGTCGCTGAACATCAGGGCGTAGCTGGTCACCCAGTCCGAGCTCCCGTACCTGCCCTGTGTGGCCACGGCCGTGATCTCCGTCCTCTCGCCCAGGTCTATCTGCAGCCACTGGGGCCGGTTGGACTCCAGCGGGGACCAACCTCCGGCACCTGGAGAGGGGGAGAGGAGAGAGAGAGTGAGTGAGACAGAGCGGGAGAGGAGAGAGAGAGAGAGAGAGAGACACACAGAGGGGGAGAGGAGAGAGAGTGAGTCAGAGGGGGAGAGGAGAGAGAGTGAGACAGAAGGGGTGATAAGGCGTTATGTCAAATGCAAAGATTATTATTACGATGTCCCCTTCTCTCAATCTCAAGCAATGTGGGATCACCTTCTGGTGGGGGGGGGGGGGGGAAGGGGAGGGGGCGAGTAACAGCTCCTTCAAAAAAATAATAATAATTCGGTCACTCAATCCACGGCTGTTTGTGGGGACGCTGCTCTGCGCAATTGGCTGCCGCGTTTCGCCCACAAAATACACAGTCACTCCGCTTTGCAGTATCTGCTGTAAGGCGCTTTGAGACGTCTCGAAGGATTATTATTATCATGTATTTTGAATTAAAGCAAATTCCCCTCATCCATGTTACTCTTCTGTCGACCGTCACCAATTTTTGCCATTTCCTTTCGAAGGGAACCCAACTCTTCACACGATATTCCAAACTGCCCCTGACCAGCGATCTGTACAAGGTTAGAATAACAGCTTTGGGCTTCGAGTCAAATGCCCTTGAGATGTAGCCTTGTGTGTGTTTGGCCGTGTTGACAGAAGCCTCACATCGACAGTTTTCTCTCTCTCTCTCTCCCTCTTTCTCTCCCTCTCTCTCTCTCTCTCTCTCAGGTTCCAATTCCCACCCGCTATAAGTCTTCCAGGGTAATTGGCCAAGCAAATCCTTGAGGATCTCACGCCACAATCCATCTGCCACTCCTTGGTCCTCTCGCTTAATTAGTCCAAATCTCCTTAAAAACAGAACCATGATTCTTGCTTACCTACTCTGCTCAGCTCTGAGGAGATGGAAGGATGGATATACTCGGAGGCCTTCAGCGGAAGCGACGGTAGACAGAATGGGCGTGTTCCCAAGGGTTAGCCGTGCTATGGGTTACTATAATAATAATAATAATAATAATCCTTGCATTTGATGTAGCGCCTTATCACGTCGTTGAGATGTCTCAAAGGCAGCTAACTGTGCACAGCAGCGAACCATAACCATTCACGGATAGAATTCTGAGGGACTATTACCCTCACAAAGCGATCCGTCAATCGACTAACAATCGGGTCCTTACTGACTGCTGAGTAAACCGAGATGTAAACGTTTCCAGCCTCCCGCCCGGGGAATCGAACCCGGGTCCTCTCGCTTGCGAGGTTCGAGCTCTCTAACCACTACGCTGCAGGACTGTACGAGTGTGCAACAGGAGCTGACAATAGCCCGGCAGCTAAGCACTTGCTGTGAGAGACGTTCATCTGACAAGAAAGGAGTTGTACGAGGCCGGGCTGCTCGAACGCGCTATGGGGCCTTCATGCTTATCAGAAAATAACAAGGATGATGTGGAACAGAGTTACGGCACAGCCGGGGAACAAGAGAACTCAAAGTCAGAACCAGACTCTTTCCTGTCGACTGAAAGAAACTGAGGTTATTAGGTTCCGAGAGACGGAGGCATCAAAGGCATCCGTGGCTGCCGTGGAACAAATGCTCACAAGGATAAATGAACGCTCCGAGCTGAACGTTCCAGCTGCCTAAAGTCCCCATTAAAATGACTGCAAATGTGGGGAGGGGGGGGGAGATCGAGAGTGAGGGGTGGGGGTGGGAAATGGAGAGAGAGAGAGAGGTTGAGGCGTTCGGGAGCTGGTTGAACAGGCAGACAGACAGACAGACAGACAGACAGACAGACAGACAGACAGACAGACAGCCGGCTGTCACTCGTGTGAAGCCCGGAGACCGCTTTGCAAGGGTTTCGCTCTGAATCAAACTCAAAGGCAGCGTCGCACACCGCTTGCCTCTCACCAAACAACAACAACAACAACAAGATTCCATTTATTGAGCGCCTTTCACGTCGGGAGGACGTCCCAAGGCGCTGTACAGTTGGGTCGGGACCCAAGCATTGGGGGGAAATGGTCAGGGTGAGGGGAGGGAAGGGAGGGAGCGAGGAGGGGGTAGAGAGTCGAGAGCGGAGCTGAAGGCTGAAGGTCAAAGAGAAAGGTCTTGAGACCGGCCTTGAAGGAGGAAAGGGAGGAGGCGGCGAAGGCACTGGGGATGGAGTTCCAGAGCCTCGGGGCTGAGAGGCTGAAGGCCACCGATGGTAGGGCGGTTGGGGCGGGGGTGTGGAGCAGACCGGAGCCAGAGGAACGGAGGGTATGGGCGGGTAGGTAGGGGGATAGTAGGTCGGAGAGGTAGGGACCGCTCTATTCTCAGTCTGTCGTTAACGCAAATAACACCGAGCCAAACATCTCCACGCCTCTACTGTAGTCACTGTTCCCTTTCTGTCCCCCCACCCCACCACCCCACCCACAGGCAACAAACTGAGCACAGCCCAGACAGCAAGGAAGCCTCTATATTCCCTGGGTGGGGTCCATTCCTGTGGGAGGAGGGATGGAAAGGGATGGGAGGAGAGGGAACTAGTTGTGCACAGCAGTGTCCCACAAACAGTGGTGGATTAAGTGACCAAACAATTATTATTATTATATTTTTTACAACAGATTACAAGAACAACAATTAATTTTCGGATTGGCCATTCCCCCACCTGTATCACCACCCCTCCCCCCACCCCCCACTCCCCCCACCCCCATTGATTCCGACCCCCACCCCCCCCAGCTCAGGTACAAAAACCCTCCACTGTCCAGCGCCTCGGGATGTCCTCCCAACATGAAAGGCGCTGTACGAAAGCCGCTATATAAACGCGCAACTGTTTTGCGCCAATATATCATTGATTCTTCTTATTTTTGGGGGTTATTCTGAACGTCCTAAGTCTTTGAGGAACGAGAAATTGGGCCGGGAGTGGGGTGGTTCATGAGAGATACGGGACCTCAGCTAAAGCCAGAGCCTGGCTGGGGGTGGGGGGTGGTGTGTGTGGATGGGGGGAGAGGTGGGGGTGGGGGGAGAGAAGGCGGAGAAGATAAAAAGGAGAGACTCGGAGCAGAAATTAGATGGAGGAGGAGGTTTTAGAGGCTCTGCTTCACATCGGCCTTTGAAGACAGGTGACAAGAGGATCTCCGGATCGGGTTTGAATAAACATGAAAATGGCAGCGAACACAGGTACAAAGCAGTGATTCCGTGTTGTCAATGGCTGCTTTCATAAGGGATTTGTGAGAGCCTTATCATCTCACCTCAGCAGTAATAATAATACTAACAAATAATAAGAATAATAAGCCTGCGGGCCTTTGGAGACGCCACGACTTGTGAAGAGGGTTTTATAAATCCAAGCTGTTGCTGCCATTGTGCTGCTTGATATACATTTCGTTTCGCCCACTCGATTCACCGTTCGCTTTACGGTATGTTCTGTGAAGGGCTTCGAGACGTCTCCACGGCGTGACAAGGTGCTATGTCGACTGCAAGGAGTATTTATTGTCATCGCCCTGAAATTTCTCCCAGGAACCTCACGAATGTTCTCTTCTCCCCTCCTGAAGTGCGGCGACTGTGTATTTTGTCGGCGGACGCCACAGAACAATTGATGCCTTTAATCTCCTGAAGGTTCCAGACAAACGGAACCCTAATGATGTGCTCAACATAATAATAATCACAACAATAACAATAATCCTTGCAATAAAACCAAGAGGTAATGACATCAGCGGCAAGCTGGGTGGTTTTTGCTGGGTTAGACTCCAGCGGTCGCTCCCAAACGCACACTCTGGGCTTCCCCCCCCCCCACCCACCTCCTCCACCCCTCCTCTCCCCACCAAGCCTTGGCTCTCGCCCACCTGCGCCTAATACTCTCCGGAATTAGGTAAGCAGCGTGCGTCCCTCCAGGGAAAGAGGGAGAGAGAGAGAGAGAGAGGGGGGCTGTGTGTGTGCGGTCCATTCCGACAATCTCTCTCTGGGGTTTCCATGTGTAGGTGGGATGTGGGGAATACTCAGTTGGGTTTGGAGACTCTTAAGCGACGGTGATGGATTTCCACGTGTGTCAGACACCACCCCCCCCGGCTGATCCCTAAAAAAGCTGCGAAGTGCACGACCGTTTTTATTAACGTGACCAGGACGCTATTTCTGAAAGCTCCCTCTCCGCTTCTTTGATCTCCCTCCTGCCCCATGTCCCCAAATCACCCCCCACCCCCCACCCCCCTACCCCCCCCACCCAACCCCCCACACCCTCAGATAAGTCATTCACGTCCTGGCTGTTTGTGGGGATATGGTTAGCTCCAAACTGACTGCCTCATTTGCCCACAGCGTCCACTTCACAGTAAAATCTTGTGAAGTCCTTTGAGATGCCTCAACAACTTGATGTTGTGTGTAGCAAATGCAAGGATTATTATTAAGTTGAGCGCATTATCAGAGGGTTCAGTTTATCTGCAACCTTCAGGATATTAAATGCATCAATAAGATCTCTCCTGAGCTTTCTGCTTCAGCGGTCTGAACATTCACAGCATCGATTAATTTCGTCTTAATAATAATAATAATAATAACAGTAACAACGCGCTTGCATTAGGTACAACGCCTTGTACATCAGGAATGTCTCAAAGTGGCTTCCCACAATGTGTAGGTAAAGAAAAAGTGACTGGGTGTTATTATTGTAAGACTCTCGCCCTTTAGAACTCCATCCCACGGCCTCGCAAAGTTTGCGTAGACTGTGTGAGTTCTGACGTACAGGGGCTTGAACCCACAACCTTCGGACTTGCGAAGGGGGGTGGGGGGAGGGGAGGGAGAGGGAGCGTTGCTGACTGAGCCCTACAATGAGTAGTCGATGGGGGGGACAACTTTGAAGCATCAATGATAATGTAGAGGGTTGTCACAGAGTGAAAAGCGAGAGTGAAATTCGAGCAGAGTACAGTATTGGCCTCTGCCTTGAAAATAGCCCCAGGCTCTCAATAATAAATACCCTTCCATTTTTCAGGGTGTTTACTGAGCAGTTTGAAAGTTCTCCTCCTCCCGTTCGCTGTTGCCGGCCCCCGGAAGCCTAATCTCCAGCTCGCTCCACCCAGCCTCGCCTCGCCTCTCGATGAATTAATAATATTAATGATCAATGGATTAATAATAATAATAATAATCATTCTCGCATCTGATACATCGCCTTATCAGTTCGTCGCGACGTCTCAAAGCTCTTCGTGGGACACACCGTCGTGTGGAGGGACTGCGTATTTTGTGGGCGAAACGCGGGCGACCAATTTTACTTGTGGGGGTGGCGGTGGGGGATGATTGTGGGGGGGGGGGGGGGCGTGGTGTTGTCGGCCAGGACACCAGGAGAGAGAGAGAGAGGGAGAGAGAGAGAGAGAGAGAGAGAGAGGGGAAGAAACCGCCTTCTCTTTTCGAACAGCGTAACGGGATGTGTAACATCCACCTGAAAGACGGTGTCTCCAACAATGTGACACCCCCCCCCCCCACCCCCACTTAGTGCTGCGTTGGAGAGTCATTTTAAGCCCCGTGAGCTCCAAGTCCCTGACGTGGAGGGCTTCTTCTGACTCAAGAGCCCTGAGTGCTGGCCAGGCTGACACAGTCAGCACACTCACCGCTTTGGGATTAAACTCGACTCAACTCTCCGCACTCGAGAACAATGATGGGAAGCGAAAAGGACAGCAGGGGACAAAGCAGGTAACTCAATGCATATCAAGTGGCTGGTTTCATTTCCTTCGGTGGCGAGAGATAGGACCTGTGTCGTGTGTTCCCTGCGTTCGCATCTGCAACCGTGAAATAGGGACTGACTGGTGGTGAGGGAGGTGGGGGTTGGTGGTTGGTGGTGGTGTGGGGGGGGGAGGGGGTTGGTGGTGGTGGAAGGAAGAGCGATAAATAATTAAACAGGAGGCTTGTTGGCTTACCATCCCTTCGGTTCAGCTTGGCGAACGCTGGGCTGTGGCTGCCAGACAGCTCGGAGGAGGATCGGAACGAAGTCTGGGGCAGGTCGGGCAGCAGGAGGTTGTCGCAGTTATCTGTCGGGGACGAAGAAACAGGGTCACCACCTGCACCCCCACAACCGCAAACTCCACACGGCATCAAGAGCAATCCCTCCCCCACGAAAATAAAATAATAATAATTGGCTGCCGCATTTCGCCCACAAAATACAGTCCCTGCACTATATCCTGTGAAACGCTTGGAGGCGTCTCAACAACACTATAACAACAACAACAAGATTCCATTTATAAAGCGCCTTTCACGTCAGGAGGACGTCCCAAGGCGCTGCACAGTTGGGTCAGGACCCGAGCATTGGGGGGAAATGGTCAGAGTGAGGGGAGGGAAGGGAGGGAGGGAGGGAGCGAGGAGGGGGGAAGGAGCGAGGAGTCGAGAGGAGAAGCTGAAGGCTGAAGGTCAAAGAGAAAGGTTTTGAGACCGGTCTTGAAGGAGGAAAGGGAGGAAGCGGCGAAGGCACTGGGGGATGGAGTTCCAGAGCCTCGGGGCTGAGAGGCTGAAGGCCCGGCCACCGATGGTAGGGCGGTTGGGGCGGGGGACGTGGAGCAGACCGGAGCCAGAGGAACGGAGGGTACGGGCAGGTCGGTAGGGGGATAGTAGGTCGGAGAGGTAGGAGGGAGCGAGGCCGTGGATGGCCTTATAGGTGAGGATGAGGATCTTGAAATCAAGGCACTGTATTGAATGCGAGGATTATTGTCATCATTATACCTCAAGTTCCATTCCGAGTGAAAAACGTTGGCTAAGGTGATAAATGACTTGAAGCATCTCGCCCACAAAAGTCGATCCTCTTAACGGTGTCTCCCTAAAAGTGCTGTGAGATGTCTCGACGATGTGATAAGGCGCTGTCTCAAACGCAAGGATCATTACAATTATAATGATTGCCCAGTGAGCCGGGCTGACACTTGGGAACCACTCACACCCCACCCAGCGGCTGATCAGAAAACCCACGACATCCCCTCGCCCTGCCTTCCCGCTGACTATTATCCCTCGGTCGCTCCAACAACTAATGCGGAAAAGGTAAGAGATTAATGAACCACTTTGATCAGACGGACAGTCACACAGGTAGTAGTGGAAGCCCCTTCACGCCAATTAATAAGAGACAGAACTGTGAAGGAGGCAAAAGAACAAAGTACATATTTTCCCTTTGATGTTGGATTTTCTGCGAATATCTAAGGCCCCAAAATTCCTCCTCCACTACACCCCCCCACCCCCCCCCCCCACTCCCACTCCTGCCCTTAGTGTTAGCCTAGGAACATTTTACCCAAAGGTTTGAAGATAAAACATAATAACAATGTCCCTCTCATTTCACACAGCATCTTTGAAGTCAGGAGGATGGCGCGAAGTGCTTCGCCGGATACTCAGTGAAGTGTGACTGTATTTTCTGGGCGAACGCAGCAGCCATTTGCGCTCAGAAATGTCCCGCAAACCGCCATGAAACGAGCGACCAATCTTATCCCATATATTTCCCATATTTCCGGGGATAATAATCCCTTCAAAGAAAGATGGGGTCACTCAAAATCCACGGCTGTTCGTGGGGGACGCCGCTGTGCGCAATTGCCTGCCGTGTTTCGCCCGCAAAATACACAGTCACTCCACTTTACAGTATATTATCCTGCGAAGCGCTTTTGAGACGTCTCAATGGCGTGATAGGGCTCTACCTCAAATGAAGGATTATTCTATTATAAAGCATTTCTCATCAAAAGACATTGAACCATCAGGTCGTCTCGCAGCACAACAGGTAATGAGACATCTTAAGCGACCTTCCACCGACAAAATCCTCGCTGTACTTTCTCTCCCCCTAATTGCCTGTTCCCGTCGCCTCCTATTTTACACTCAGAATTATTATTTTCCATCTCTCTCTCTCTCTCTCTCCCCAGGATCCAGGTTATAAATCTTTACATCGCTCCCCGTTGAAGGTCATCCACCGAACAAGCACTTAAGGCTTCGAAAATCCTCCTAAATATAATTACCTCTTCAAACCTATTAGCTTTCCTGTATCATTTCAGTGTCAACCGCAGATTGCGATAGTGTTCGCACTGGCAGGTTGTTAATGAACACGTGTTGACAGAGATTTCCGTATCGCACCTCCCTACCTCTCCAACTTGCTCCGATAGCAAGTGAGAATGTAGCAGTGACTTTGTGCGATTCACTCTGAGGTGTGTCCACAAAGTCCTGTTTCCCCCTTTTATTTCCCTCACAATTAATTTTTGTTTTCCGTTCCGTACGAGTCGAGGGTAACATTGTCTGATACCGGTAACTTCCTCCTCACTCCGTCCTTCCATGTTACGCAAGATATCACACCAACCCAACATGGGGAAGGATCATTATCTGATACACACACGTATATATATATATATATATATACAGGAATATAGGAAGAGGAGATGGTCATTCAGCCCTTCGAGCCTGTTTCGTCATCCTATCAGATCATGGCTCATCCATACCTCAAACTCCACACTCACAGCCATCCTCTGGACAGTCTAAATACCATTAAGTACTTCTAAGTACAACTTAGCGTCAATCCTGCACAGGCTTCAGTTCCAGTTATCGGTCAGCGCACTGTACCAAACAAAACATGGCGGCAACAGGACTTTGTGAACACCTCGTACATTCGCTTTGCTAACTGACGTTCCGTTCGATTCGCTGTATCTCTCTCTCTCTCTCTCTCTCTCTCTCTTCCCCTGTATATCTTTCTCCCCACCTAAAACTCCTTCCGTGTTTCTGTCCTTACCGGACATCTCTCTCACGTAGGTTTGCAGCACGGAAACAGGCCACTCGACCCAGCCAGTCCGTACCGGAGTTTATACCCCAAGAGTCCTCACCCATTCCTTTATTCCCTCCCTTCTGTCACCCTCTCCCTCATGTGAAAGTCTAACTGCCTCTCGAATACATCTACGCTAACTGACATCTTATACTCGGGTCCCCAGGTTCCAGACTCCATCACCGATGGAAACAGCCTATTTATGTGAGCCTTCTATTAGGTCCCCTCTTAAGTCGTCTCTTTTCAAAGGGTCTTAAACAAGTCTCAGCCACCGTGCTCGGCCAGAGAAACTACATATCTTTTGCTTTGTGAACGAAGACAGATGGTGATCGCATCAGACAGCCAGAGAGAGAGAGAGGGGGGGGGAATCCTCCCGTTCAGTGCAATGGTTCAACACTTAGTAACTGTCGACTTGTCTGTCTTCTTGTTGTGATTTCTGATCAGGCAGTCAGCAAGAATCAAGCTTTACGGACTTAGGTAAGCAAGATACATCCTTGCGGGGGGGAGAGAGAGAGAGAGAGAGAGAGAGAGAGAGAGAGAGAGAGCGAATTCCATTCCAACAATCTATCTCTGGGATTTTCATGTGTAGATGGGATGGTTGAGTTTGGAGACTCTTTAAGCAACGGTGATGGGTTTCTGTGTGTGTCAGACACTCCAAACATCCAGAAACTCTCTCCTCTGTTTACTTCCACCTCTCTCGGACAGACAGAGACGCACAGAGAGACTAGACACACACACACACAGGCAGACCAGCCCAATAACTGGATTCCGCTGGATAAAACAGGGATGATTCGAAAACATTGACTCCCAACAGAGCTGTCAAGTGTGCAATCTGATCTGCAACCTTTCTAATCTCAGAAACACATCACACTCCCTGTTGGTTAAATATGACAAATTACCATTCCCGGCAGAAGCTATTGGGCACCTGACGCTGGCTGTCTGAGTGAGAGAGTGTGAGAGAGAGCGAGAGAGAGATAAAGCGAGAGGGAGAGAGGGAGAGAGAGAGAGCGAGAAGAAAGAAGGGAGAAAAGAGTCAGAAAGAGCTCCGAGTTCCATCAAATTTTAAGAAAACCTTAAGGCTAAGACCAGGTGAAATTTCAGATCTGCTGTGGGGGCTGAGCTGGACTGAACAGACATCTTGGGGGGGGGGGGAAAACGCGGAGACGGAGAGAGCGAGGGAGGGAATGGTGTAGAGAGGAGAGGACAGAGCAGCCGAGCTATTAAAATGAATACAGCCATTAAACTCTTCAAAACCTTTTTTGTACAAGATTAATGTATTGATTACATCGTGAAATGCTTCCATTACCTTGGCTGCTAAACCTGTCATGGGAGGGATTTATCAGTGGACTCAGAGAGGCAGCGACTGTGCTACTTGTTCATAGCCCCTCGTTTCAACGAGGCCACAGTAAAACCACGGCTTGCGACAACAGGCCTTGAGCGCAGCTTTGGACACAGGTTACCAGTTGGGTACAGCTGGACCATTGGCAAACCAGCCACGCAAACTAACAAATAAACCCAGCTCTCGCCAGCCTGCTTCACGTGCCCCCCCCCCCCCCCCTCCTTGCCCGCACCACCATTGGCGGGCGGGCCTTCAGCCTCTCTGCCACACAGACTCCGAGCTCTCATATCATCTCCAATTTTAAGGCCACGCAGAAATGTGGGAAGTTCTCAAACCGAGCCTTAATCTGCAAACTGCGGACGGATATTAGTATTATTAGCAACATGGCTGTGCAATGATCCTTGAAGCGTGACCCCAAACCCTCCCTTCCAACCCCCCACCCCCACCACCCATCTCCCCCCCCCCCCCGGTGAAACACCTATTAAACTTGTCCCGTTCACCTCACCACACCAAGGGTGCCAGGAGTTCAACGCACATTTTACTTGAACGCGGTAAATAATTCCAGCAATGACCGAGCGCAGCCTATTTTCCCTTCACACTCAAGTGGGTTTTTCACGCAATAAATAAAGCAGCTTTGGTCGTCCGTCAAGGTTGAACGGAGATGGAAGAGGGGGCGGGGTACGCGAGGCGATGGGAGAGGAGGACAGGGGGAGGGAGAGAGAGAGAGGAGACAAGATTCTTATGGACACGAGACAAACCTTACTTTGAGGAAAAATGTCTCTACGATGGGAAATAATATTATTATGATAATAATGACAATGATAATCCTTGCATTTGATGCAGCGCCTTATCACGTCTTCGAGGCGTCTCAAAGCGCTTCACAGGATGCGCTGTGAAGTGAATCGACTGCGTATTTTGTGGGCAAAGCGCGGCAGCCGATTGCGCACAGCGGCGTCTCCACAAAAAACAGCCGCGGATTGAGTGACTGAATTATTATCATTATTATGTTTCTCTTGAAGGGATTATTACCCCCGGAAAGCGATCCGGAAACTTGCCCAATGTTTCGCCCCGACCCGGGAATCGAACCCGGGTCCTCTCACTTGCGACGCGAACGCTCTAACCACTGAGCCGCAGGACTCCACCCTAAAAACCTGTGGCTTCCAAACCCCAATCTTCTCCCAACCCACTGGCATCCCAAAACGACAGACTGGATTGCTCGCACTCGCAGGACACGTTCATCAATTTACAGAGAGCTCCCCCTCCCCTACCCTCCCCCTCTCTCCCCCCGCGCCGCACCCCACCCCCACCCCACCACCACCCCTCACTTCATGCAAGGTATCCGTTTCACGCACAGCCATTTACAGTAAATAGCGCATTTAACATTCACCCCTTTCTGAACCCAACAGCCATTACCAGGGAACACGAGATGCGCTTAAATCAGCGCCAATTAATGGCTTGTGTGGCCGCGCTGCTCCCTGTTAATGATCCGTGGAATCCTTTACAAAAACCCCCGGCACACCATCCATGTGGCTCTGTCACTCTGGGTCCTGTGGCAAACCAGAGCTCGCTTGTCGCAATATCAGGTTGCAACTCAACAGGCAGTTTTCTCCTTGAAGCCAGCGACGTGTACGCAAACACAGGCTCCTTCCGTCCATCTGCTACATGTCATCCTACCTATCCCCCCACACCCCCCCCCCACTCATACCAGCGCCTTTCACCGGCTTGTACCTAGTCATGAAGCGAGCTCATGGCCAGGTCATTGGGAGATAATAATTATCATAATAACCCTTGCGTTCGATACAGCGCCTTATCGCGTCTTCCGGACGTCTCAAAGCGTTTCACTGGACACACTGTAAAGTGGAGTGACTGTGTATTTTGTGGGTGAAATGTGGCCGGCCAGTTGCGCACAGCAGCGACCCCACAAAGGGGCGTGGATTGGAGCGACCAAATTATTATTATTATTTCAGTATTATTTTTTTTAAGGGATTAGTAATCCCTGGAAAGCGATCCACCAGTCGACTAACAACCGGGTTCCTACTTACAGCCGGGCAAACAGAGACCTGTGCGTGTGGAGTAAGGAAACTTGCCTAAGGTTTCGCCCACTGCCCGGGAATCGAACCCAGGTCCTCTCGCTTGCGAGGCGAGCTCTCTGACCCACCGAGCTACAGGACTCGAACCTACTGCTCAGGAACACAAAGCGTCCGCTGTCTGACTACTTGTTGAGCAAACCCTCGCCCGTCCAGAAGTCAATTGCAGGTCTATATTTGGGTACAAATTGGAAGAAGTTCACAGCTTGGCTTCAGTGGTCGCTTCCGATGGGATTAATGCTCGTTCCTCCGAGTCAGAAGGTTGTGGGTCTCAAGACTCCCACATCAGGACATCGAGCTCGCAGTCTATAAGCTGCTGCCGGGGGTGTCCACAAACTCGCTGCCTCGTTTGCCTAACAAAAAGCGCTGCGAGACGTCTCGACGACGGGATAAGGCGGTGACTCAAACGAGAGGATTATTAATATCATCATCATAGTAAGTGGGGGCGGGAGCAGGGGGGGGCGGTCAGCGACCCATGTGTTTCATCCTTTTTTAAAAAAAGCTTTGCTCAAACTGGTTCGCGTTTCTCCCTAAAAAGATCCTTTCATCCCACTTAAGATGTGTTGCCTCAACCCTCCTGCGAGTGTGCCTGGCAATTACACCAGCCCTGCCTGATGTGTGCATAATCTTTAAGTGTTTATTATACGGGCCTCACCTTAATCACTATTGATCTCGTTTAGAAGAGCTATAATTTAGGTTCATCTTGCTTTCTAATCAATTCTGAGGTCAAAGCAACCTTCTCCCCCCCCGTCTCCTCTCTCCCCCCACCCGGGTCAGGAAGTTTCCGCTGCTCTTGCAACTGTCTCTTGGCGCGCGAGTACTTTCCTGCCTGAATTCAATGGCGATTATCATATTAATGGGGCCTGGGGAACGACGTGATCCCGAACGAAATGGCTTCCGCCCTCTGCCCACCCCACCACCCGCCCTCTGCCCACCCCCCCATTCCCACTCCGTCCTTCCTGGTTCCGTTTCCCCTTCCTAATGTGGACCTTCCATTCCAGTCCACGAGGACATCAGTCGTCAGTCGGTGGAAGAGACGGGCATCACGGCTGGTTCGCTCTCCAACCCCCCCCCCCCCCCCACCCCCACCACCACCCCACCCTCGATAAAAATGGTCGCTCACGTCACGGCTGTTCGTGGGACGTTGCTGCGCGTACATTTTGAGCTGTGGGACGTCCTCCCGACATGAGCGACGTGAGTTACACGAGTTACCCTCCACGCCCAGGAGAAACTCTTCCGACAAGCTTCTGACACCCCTCCCACCCCCCCCCCCACCCCAGGCCAGTGTGTTACCGACTAAGCCGGGCTGACTTTTCGAGGCGCTCTCCCGTCCGTGAAAGGCGCTGAGAATTATTACCATTATCACCCTATATTAATTATTATTACATTATTCTGAATTATCGGTATTATCGTTGTTGCGAGCGAGCCTGTGCGTGTGGCCAACCGTGGCCGCAAACGACTGACCCCGACGCTATCACCTATTAAGATTTAATGAAGTGTGCAATTTTGCAAAGATACATTCATTTGTTTATCGGGCGAAAATTTTTACTTCAATTATTGATCCAGGATCTCCAGTTCAGTAAACTGGAAATTAATTACTCTCGAGGTATCCAAGCAGCAGCGGCTGGACATTGCTTACATGTGCATAAATAATGAGATTAGATGAAAAAAAAGCCCTTACACAAACTGTTACTTGTGTTAAAGGACACGTATACTGTAATAATAATAAGAAGAATAATCCTTGCACTTGGTTTAGTGCCTTCTCACGTGGTCGAGACGTCTCAAAACCGCTTCACCGAATGTATTGCGGAGTCAAGTCTGGCGGCCGTGTTTTTCTGGGCGCACGGCAGTGTCCCACAAACAGTCCTGGATCGAGCCACCAATTTTTTTTTTTACTCCGAGGCGGGATTATTATCCCAGGAAAGCGATCTGCCAATTGACTAACAACCGGGTTCCTACTGCCGCGCGCGCGCGCGTGTGTGTGTGGAGTAAGGCGACTTGCCTAAGGTTTCGCCTTGACCTGACCTGACCCGCCCGGGAATCGAACCCGGGTCCCTCTCGCTCGCGAGGCGAGAGCGCTCTAACCCCTGAGCTACGGGGATTCCGCTGATAACTCATCGCTCGGTTGTTTGCTCTCGGAGCGACGAGTTATCACGAGGTTACTATGTGATTATGGTCACCTTTGCCTCCCTCTCTTGCTCGGGGTCTGAACCACCCACACCCCCCCTCCACCTCCCACCCCCCCACCCACACCCGTGAAGCGCTCTGAGACTCCCTCCTTCGCGAAGGGCGATGTATAAACGCGAGCCGCCGGGTTGCGAAACTAAACCGAGAGACGGATTTTCTAATCTAGTCAGTCTCGCGAGTCGTGAGTGTGTGTGTGTGAGCGTGTGTGTGAGCGTGTGTGTGTGTGTGTGCGTGTGTGTGTGAGCGTGTGTGTGTGTGAGCGTGTGTGCGCGTGTGTGTGAGCGTGTGTGTGTGTGTCGGTGATGCCTGCCGGATGAAAAGATAAATCAATGCTGCCATAACGCTTTTCATGGAGTGCAAATTGCAGCGTGTGACTTGCAAATTAACCTTGATGATATTAATTTTCATATTCTGAGAGTGAGGGGGGGGGGGGAGAGGGGAAGATGATATCATGAGGGATCTCAATTATTAACTGAATCCTTGGGAGGGCAGGAGATGAATGATTTCCCACCTTCAGTCCCTCCCTCCTCTACCCGACTACTAACTCGCCTTGTATTTGATCACTCAGAAATCTTTCTGAGCCTCGATTGAAGCCGAAAACATCAACGCCTTTAAGACTCGGTGTGTACTTCAGAGGGGTGCGGGCGGTGGGTGGTTGGGGGAGGGGGGGGGTTGGAGGGATAGCGGAGGAGTAGTCGAGGAAGGGGATGGATGGGGTTAGGTCGGAATGGTTCGCTTGGATTAGAACTGTGGAGTCCTGTACTGCGGCGGTTAAGGGGCGAGCGAGAGGACCTGTTGTTCGATTCTCGGCCGGGGCAGAATGTTGGGCAAGTTTCCTTACTCCACACGTCCTCTGCTCACCTCTGCTCACCTACCCGGTTGTTAGTCGACTGGTGGGTCATTTTTCGGGGGTTAATAATCCCTCCCCCCCCCAAAAAAAATATTAATGTGGTCGCAAGCTGCAGGTCATTCAGAACTCTGCAGCTCGTGTACTGTCCCGCACCAGGCTCCGCGACCACATCACTCCCACCCTCGCTCGCCTCCACTGGCTCCCCATCCCCAGAGGATCGAATTCAAGATCCTCATCCTCACCTACAAGGCCATTCACGGCCTCGCTCCCTCCTACCTCTCCGACCTACTATCCCCCTACGTACCTGCCCGTACCCTCCGTTCCTCTGGCTCCGGTCTGCGCCACATCCCCCGCCCCAACCGCCCTACCATCGGTGGCCTTCAGCCTCTCAGCCCCGAGGCTCTGGAACTCTATCCCCCAGTGCCTTCGCCGCTTCCTCCCTTTCCTCCTTCAAGGCCGGTCTCAAGACCTTTCTCTTTGACCTTCAGCCTTCAGCTCCCCTCTCGACTCTCTACCCCCTCCTCGCTCCCTCCCTTCCCTTCCCTCACCCTGACCATTTCCCCCCACTGCTCGGGTCCCGACCCAACTGTCCAGCGCCTTGGGACGTCCTCCCGACGTGAACGGCGCTCTATAAATGCAATCGTGTTGTTGTTGTTTACAGTATATTCTGCGAAGCCCTTTGGGACTTCTTAACGATTTGATAAGGCGGTATGTCGAAGGCAAGGATTATTATTATTATAACCGTGGACAAAAGGTCTGGATGGAGGTGTGACTCTCCGGCAGCGAGGCAGAAACTGAAGCGTCCTTCTGCCATTCAACGTCACTCATCAATCCAGAGAGAAGCCCATCGGTGTTCTAACTGCCCAGAGAGCGACATGACTGGCGTCCTCTGCGTCACACCAGGCAGTCTGCAGTGTTTTTCCCTCAAGACTTTGTTGGATGGATGGGAATAATAATAATAATAATCCTTGCATTTGATACAGCGCCTTATCACGTCTTCGAGACGTCTCAAAGCGCTTCACGCAGGATACACTGTCGAGTGAACCGACTGTGTATTTTTGTGGGCGAAAAACGCGGCAGCCAATTGCAGCCGTGGATTTCGAGTGATCAATTTATTATCATTATTTTGGACAGAAGGGCAACCAGAATGATCGAGGGGGATGGAGGGACTATGAGGAGCGATCAGGTACAACGGACATTTTCACGCTGGAGAAGAGAAGGTTGAGGGGCGATATGATTACGGTCTTTAAAATTCTAAATTGACCGGATAAGCTGTAGAGATGTAGCTGTAGCTCATAATGTAGACCACATAAGCTGTTTCATACTTGTACTGATCGGTAGAACCAGAGGACCTGGTCTGCGATTGAAGGTGGGGGCGGGTAAAATTCAGAACAAATCTATCTACTGAAACACTATTTCACTGAGCGAGTAGCAAACGTAAGGAACAGGGGAAATTATATCCGGGGAGGGGGGGGGGGGGTGGCGGGAGACAGCGTACAGTTCGGGACACGACATGTCAAGCGACTGCCAGGATGGTGGAAGGCGAACTGGACGGACCTCGGTCTCCGTTCGCCCGGGAAAATTCTCCTGTCCCTATGTTCTTTTCAGACATGTGCGATGCCCCTTGACAACACGTTGCTATCCTCTTTCAGTTTGGTTTTAGCAGCGAACAAACTGCCGGTAGGAAATGGGCTCGCTGCGAAATGTTATTTCCGCAAGTCAAAGGAAAATGCTTGCTTATGAAACGCAGACACAATCATTCATTATTGGCCAGGTCTCTGAAAGACCATGTCACACTCCTTGTGGATGTGCTGTACTGGATCAATAGCCTGACCTTGCTGCTTTCATGCCGCTCTGACAATAAACACCAGCGTTAACATTTAAAGCCTACGAAATACTGTCAACGCGCGCTTTACGGCAGATCCCGTGAAGCGCCTTTGAGACGTCTACCGACGACCCGATGAGGCGCTCTATCAAATGCCAGGATGATCCTGATCATCAACTGGAACGGGCTGGTCGTATTATAAGAAGTGCGGAAAACTCGAAAGCTGAGCTCGTCGGGAACGGAATAACACGAGGAACCCGGTGTTGGTTGTGATGACAAGTTAAGCCACGACCTAGTCTTTGAGTCAGTGATGTCAGATCATATCATTGGAGCGGGGATGAAGGAAAGGGCACTTCATCTTGGCCGAGAATGTAGGCTAAGCGTACTCTCGTGGAAAAAAGACACAATTTAGTGAAGTGAAAAGGGTCTGGGCCCAGGTTAATTAGATGGCACATAAACTGGGTGCGTCAGCTGTGAAAAATAATGTACAATAATCATCCATGAGTTTGATACGGAGCCTTTAAACATCCAAACCACTCAAGGTGTTGCACAGGTAATTATTATTAATAGGAATAATGATCCTTGTGTGTGACCGCTACCAACAGCTTTTCAATATTCAATCCACGACTGTTCGAGGGTGGGGGGACCCTGCTGGGCGCGATTGGCCGCCGCGTTTCGCCCACAAAATGCGCAGTCGATTCGCTTTACAATATGACCGGTGAAGCGCTTTGAGACGTCTCGACGACGCGATAAGGTGCTGTGCCAAATGCGAAGATGAATTATTATCGTTATTATTATTCAGCATTGGGCGGTGAGGTGGGGGGCGGGGGGGGGGGGGGAACATCTCAAAGCCCTTCACAGCATTTTACTGAGAAGTGTGGTGACTGTGTGCTTTTGCAGGCCGTTGCGGCAGCCAATTTTGCACACGGCAACCTGGTACAGACAGCCATTGGAGTAAATTATGGATTTTATTTGGGGGGGGGGGGGGTGGTGGAGTGGATTGTCGACCAGGACACCGGGAGAGAGAAACTCTTTTCGAGCAGATATCCCACGCGGACAGTCCGAGCTGGGGGTTGGGATCAGGAGGGGGTCGGAAGGAGGGGGCAGGAGGATGATCGAAGGCGCAGTCAAAGAGGACGGTCTCCAGACAAGCCTTGAAGGAGGCGAAGGAGGGGGGGGTGGGGGGGGTGCGGGTTGGCGAGGCGAAGGGAGTGTGGGATGGACTAGGGGGGGCCTTCTCCTTCATTTAAATTCAAGACAGTAAATCAGCAAAAAAAAATAATTGCACATCCCACGCGCCTTATCTAAACCTCGCACGGAGCATTGCGAGGAATAAATCAGGTCCGTGCCAACATCCCGGCAGGCAGAGAGGCGCTGCGAACCCACGGCTGGTTATCGGCGACAACCAATATTCTCGGTTTTCAATGTGACAGAATTTGCGGTGACCCCCGATCACCACAATAAAGAGAGATTAACCGGGCATTAGAACTTTTATATGGCACGAGTAGGCTGTTTGGGGGGAATGGATGCCCAGAGGATACAAGTATATATATATGCAGATAATATTAATAGTTCCTTGCATTTGATATAGCGCCTTATCAAAAGTCACTCCACTTAACTGTGTGTCCTGTGAAGCGCTTTGAGACGTCTCGACGACGTGATAAGGCGCTACATCCAATGCAAGGATTATTATTACTATATTATTATTATTATTATTATTATCATCGTCATTGAATTAACCCGGATTTAACAATTACTGCATTGCAGATTAGTCCTCTTGCCAAAAACCTAAAATGCCATTCCCAGTATTAATCTCACTCTGTAACCAGCTTTTAAGGTATGGAATCACTCCACCTCAACTCCTTCCCCTTCCTGCTTCCTAAACCCACTTAAAAAGCCTTCTCTCTCTGTCCGTGCCTCGGGGTTCGACTCTTAAAACGTCTCCTTCCGATCCTGATACTGCTGGTGAATCCCTTGACTCCCTCGGCAGCCAAGCTTTCAACCCACTCCCCAGCTCAACCCTCGTTTCCCGCACCCCCCACCCCACCCCCCCTCCACCCACCACTCGCCCCCACCTTGTCCATCTTCAGCTCGTGCCCGAAGACCTTCCTCTTTGTCCGTGCTTACGGTCACCTCACCTTTCCCCCCGCCCGCCCACTCAGCTCAGCGCCAGACTCCGCCACCGTTTAAGGGCTGCTTTTATTAATTCATTATCCCATTTTTTTATGGATTGGTTGCCGGTCGATTGGCGGATGGCTTTCCGGGAGTAATAATCCCTTGAAAAACAAATGGGTCACTTCGAGCCACGAGAGTTTGCGGCGGGGGTGGGGTGGGATGGGGGGGGGGGGGGGTAACGCCTGCTGTGCGCGACTGGCTGCCGCGTTTCGTCCACAAGTTATACAGTCACTCCGCGTTACGGTGTAGGCTGAGAAGCGCTTCGAGAGACGTCTCGACGACGCGCGATGAGGCGCCGTATCAAACTCAAGGCTTATTGCCATCATCGTCACGAATGTTATCCTTCGTATGGAATGCGAAAGCGTTGGTTGTTTCACGTTCAAGTATCACGGCGCATTTATTCGTACCGGCCCCTCGTGACAAACTCGCCGACCGGGCGATCAATCAAGGGGTTACGTCCAAGCAAAGCCTCTCTCTCGTGCGGTTAAAGAAATAAAAAGGATTGCCAATTAAATTAGTCCCACGGAGCCCAGGACGCTGTCTGCCCACAGGGACCTTTTTGAACCGAAGTGCGTGACGTGGGGCCCGATTCCATCTCTCGCCCACAGTTCCCCGCTCGCTGCGTCTCTCACGGCTTTAACGCTGCTCTCTCTGATATCAACCCACCTGCTTCCCCACCACTTCCCTCCGCCCTCACTCGTCTCCCCCAACCCACCCCCCCCCGCCCCGCCGCCGGTCGTTATGTTGCACCGGTTGTACACCAAACAAAGCGACAAAGTAATCTGCCATTTCTCCCCGTCGTAAATGATTGATACTAATGGGAAAAGAAGCAAGCTCTTTCTCTCTCTCTCTCTCCCTCTCCCTCTCCCTCTCTCTCTCTCTCTCGAGTTGTCCCTTTGATTCTTTTAAAAATAAATTCAAATAAAATAAAAAATAAATCTACCCTTTTGTTAGATTGGTGGGATGTCTCGAAGCACATCAAATTGGCTGAGAAGCCTATGCTGGGGGTGAAGGAGTGGGGTGGGGGGTGTGAGGGGAAAGAGTTGACCAAAAGCGTGTGGTTTTTTTGGGGTCAACCGGGCGTCTGACACCCATCTTTCTCTGGTCCGCCGGGTGCGGAAACCCATCGCCGTATCGAGACCGGGCCGAGAGTTCCCTACGCGTGGGAATTCTCAGCGCCGGTTAGGTATCTCGGAGGTTCAAGGAATCCAGTGTGGATTTGCCCACCACCACCGCCGCCGCCGCCGCCGAACCCTCTTCTCTCGGCTGGGTCACAGCAAAGCGAGGAAATCCTCTCCACCCTGAAGTCCCCGGTCAGTTAGGGGAACTGCCCGCGGCTGGCTCTAATCCTGGCACAGTGCTAACCGCTGGAATTATTTTTTTTTGGGGGGTGGGGGGAGATCAGCCGGGGTGACTGACAACACGCGGGAGACCCATCCACCAGGCTTAAGAGCAGTGCAAGTGTTCACTGATAGTACTCTATAAAGCGACGCGTAAGTCTCTCCAAAACAATTGGCCTTTCTCCCCTCTCCCGTTCCCCTCTCCCACACCCCTCTATAGCCCTCTCCCACACCCCTCTATTCCCCTCTCCCACACCCCTCTATTCCCCTCTCCCACACCCCTCTATTCCCCTCTCCCACACCCCTCTATTCCCCTCTCACACCCCACTATTCCCATCACCCACACCGCTCTATTCCCCTCTCTGACACCCCTCTAATTCCCTCTCCCACACCCCTCTATTCCCCTCTCCCACACCCCTCTATTCCCCTCTCCCACACCCCTCTAATCCCCTCTCCCACACCCCTCTAATCCCCTCTCCCACACCCCTCTAATCCCCTCTCCCACACCCCTCTATTCCCCTCTCCCGCACCCCTCTAATCCCCTCTCCCACACCCCTCTATTCCCCTCTCCCACACCCCTCCAATCCCCTCTCCCACACCCCTCTAATCCCCTCTCCCACACCCCTCTAATCCCCTCTCCCACACCCCTCTATCCCTCTATTGCTTTTTGCTTCGAGTGTGAATCGAGAGGGGACGTGCATTCGAGAGTTCAACAGAAATTCGGATGATAGCGGTAGAACGGGGCATGGGGAAGAGGGGAGGGCATAAGAATTAAAATGGCAAGGATTATTATTATTGAGATTAAAAGATCTACCAACATCTAATAAACCAGCGGAACAGGCTCAACGGATTTATTGTCCTCTGGTCCTCAAATTCAAATTAGTTCTAATAATATAATATATCCTTGCATTTGATCCTAACACCTTATCTTGTGATCGAGCCGTCTCGAAGAGCTTCACTGCGATACACTGCAAAGTGTAGTGACTGTGTATCTTGCGGGCAGCCAACTGCGCTCCCCCTCCCCAAGCGGTCGTGGATGGAGAGGAGGGGAAATGGCAATGGGAACGAGAAATGGGAAAATTCAAACCAAACTGATTCGACAATGGCAAAGCCCTCCCTCACTCCTTTCAAGGTTTGTCTCAAGGTCTCTTCGACCGCACTTTCGGTCGTCTTTTCCCCCCCCCACTCCACGGCTGTCCGCAACGGGCTGCCATGTTTCGCCCACGGTGTATCCTGCGAAGCGCTTTGAGACGTCTCGAGGTGGTAGTAAGGCGCTGTCCGTAATTATTCCCCGCAATCCCTTCTCGTCTCTCTCTCTCTCTCTCTCTCTCTCTCTCTCTCTCGCCTCTTTCGGACCGTTTTCGTTCTCAAATCGTGAGCGCGCACAGAATCGGGGGGCGGGGAAGGAGTTGGGGTGGGGGCGGTCGGGTGGGGGGGGGCTGTGGGGGATGGGGGGAAATCAAGTCGAGAAGGTGGTCCTGCTTTGGGTACGTCCGCAAGTCCGATTTCCGAATTAAAGACGCGTTCCGCGACCGATTCGATTTCATCTGGGGACGTACGGCTCATCTCCCCGCTCCCCTCCCCGACCCCCCCCCCCACCACCCCCCCACCCCGGGACTCCTTCCGGCTATGCCGAGCGCTTTGAGACATCTTCCTTTCCTGCGAAAGGTGTCCCGTCAATTTAAACCGGGGTCGCCTTGGGCGCTCGAGGAAGGAATTAGGGATTGCACGGGCCTCTCCCGGAGGCGACCCAGACGGACGGCCGGTCTCTCGTAACCCGTTCCTTGCGCTAATTAACCCGTCGCTTGCGTTACCCAAACCGCCACGGTCAACCCCCTTAACTTTCCAGCCCCCCCAGCCCCAAATCTGGCTCTGCCCGATTAACAACCCGCACCAGCATCCCAGAGCTCTCGATAGTGGCGGAGTCTGATCCCGAGCCGGGTGGGTGGGGGGGGGTGGTCTTGAGGCACGATCTGAAGATGGGGAAGAAAGGGCGGTGGGGAGGGGGGGATTTAAAGGTGAGCGTTCCAGAGTTTGGGGGTTAAATTAAAGGTACCATAACATACCCCCCCACCGCCCCACTCCCCAATCCATTTATAAACTACAGAATTACGTTCTCATTTTACCAGCAAATTGGGACTTTTTTTTTCTCTCGCGTAAGAGAACTGTAACTGAAAACCCCCCCACCCCCCCGCTAGCCCGCCCCCTTCCCCCGCCCACCAATAAAAAAAATCACTTGTGTCTAAATTTTAACGTGAATCTCGGGGGGGGGGGGGGGGTTTATATTCCTAGAACTTCGCTGGACAAGTCGCTTTGTCCGTCGAGTTGTACACACCTTCATATAGACACTACAGTTTATATTATATAGTATATATATCTATAAGTACATATACACACAGTTATATATATATATACATACAGTATATATTATATAGTGTATATATCTATATATACATATACACACAGGCACACACTGCACAGACAGAACAGTCGTTATAACTTTAACCGACCCCACGTCAACGCACGGCACAAAGCAGCCGATGTTAATCACGGAGCCATCCGAAATTCTGCCCCCAAACAGTCTCTCCGCTTGTCCTATCTCCCCCGCCTCTGCTTATCCTACCCCTCTCCCCTTCCCGCGCCGACCCCCGCCTCCCCCACCCCCCCACCCCCACCCCCACTTTAAACCGTGGACAACTCGCACGCAATAGTTCATCAATCACTTTGCTCTCCGCAAATTCACAGCGGAGTCTTGTTTCAATTGACAAACTGTAACGCTGTTAACTGCTTCGCTTTCAAACACACACAAACGACACAGACACACGCACGGACACGCACACAGCGGGTTCACATTTATCAGTTATATTTGCACGAGAAATGAGGGGTGGTGAGGTGGGGGGGAGTGGGGGACGGTGGTTGGACTTGTAATAATAATAATATGATAATAATAATCCTCGCATTTGATTCAGCGCCTCATCACGTCTTCGAGACGTCTCAAAGCGCTTCGCGGGATACGCTGCAAAGTCTCGTTTGTAAATCTGGTGCCGACGCTCTTTTAATTTCACTTAAAATTGGGAGGGGCGGTGGGGGGGGGATGGAAAAAAGACGTGTAAAATTGCGCGGATTTCTTACACGTCTGTTTGTAAACAGACGGTGTGTGGGCGCGTGGGGGGGGGGGGGACACACATTAAACTGCAATAATTGTAACTCACCCCCCCCACTCCCAAATGACCCCCCCCCCCCCCGCCGCACCCCGCTTTGAAACAGGCTCTCTGGGTGCAACGAGAATGATATAACACCCTCCCACACCCCCCCCACACCCCCCCCACACCCCCACCACCCCCACAAACACACACTCCCCAGAGCGCTTTTAAGTAAACCGCAGGACATTTAACCCCTTACGCCACCTGCTATTAAGTGAGTGATGAACAAACACAGACAAACACACATTCACACTCGGAGACAGATACTGTACTGACACACACACACACACACACACACACACGCGCGCACACACGTACACGCATGGAAACTGACACTGACAGATACACACACACACACACACACACAGACACTCTAACACACACAGACACACAATAAAATACACACATACACGTACACGCATGGAAACTGACACTGACAGATACACACACACACAATAAAACATACACACACATACACTCTAACACACACAGACACACAATATCCACACACAGACACACACACAAAGAAACTGACACTGACAGATACACACACACACATACACTCTAACACACACAGACAGACAAATGCTGACACACACGCACACACAGGCACTCAACACACACACATAGACACGACAGATACTAACACACACTAACACACAGACAAACAGGTATCTAAACAGACACACACACGCAGACAGACAATAACACACTAACACACACAGACACACACATAGACACACACACACAGACACAGACACACACTAGCACACAGACACAGACACACTCACACTCAGACACACACTCTAACGCGCACGCACAGACACAGACACACACACACAGACACACACTAGCACACAGACACAGACACACTCACACTCAGACACAGACACACACTAGTACACAGACACAGACACACTCACACTCAGACACAGACACACACTAGCACACAGACACAGACACACACTCTAACGCGCGCACACACAGACACACAGACACAGTCCCAGACACACAGACAGACACACACAGACACACACACAGAGGGAAGCTTGTCACATTAACAGCTCACACCGAACCGCTCTGTATTTGCACGATCGCAAAGAGCAAAAGTTGGCATCTGTGAGGGGAGACAAGAGCAGGAGTCGCTCTGTGAGATGTTAGACTTGGGGGGGTGTGGGGGGGGGGGGGGGAAACACACATATATATATATATACAGAGAGAGAGAGAGAGAGAGAGAGACATTTGATACCAAGGCAGTGACACCTTGGGCAGAGTTGGGGGAGAGAGACAGATAGAGGGGAGAGAAAGAATGGGAGGGTTGAGAGATGGGGAGGGGAGGGATGGAGAGATAGATGGATGGACCGACAATGGGAGGTTTGCAAATTATTCTCCTTTAAACACCCCCCCACCCACCACACACACCCCCACCCCACTGAAATGGATCCACATGTGGAACAAATATATATACCATTGGATCTGAAAGAGACAATGATCAATAAGGATGTTGCAGGAGCTGTTTTTTGGGGGGGTTGGGGGGTTGGGGGGGAGCAGAGGATGGTTAGGGAAGAGATGAGGAGGGATAGGGAAAGGGGGAGGGAGAGAGGGAGGGGTAGCAAGGGGCAAAGAGAGGGGGGGAGGAGAGGGAGGGGGGTAGTAAGGGGAGTGATAAGGGGGAGAGAGATGGGAGAGGGAGGGAGGGAAGGAGAGTGGGGGGAAGGGGGAGAGAGGGAGAGAAGGGGCAAGGGAGAGGGGGGAGGAAAGAGAGGGGGGAGAGAGATAGGAAAGGGGGGGAGAGAGAGAGAGGAGAGTGGGGGAGAGGGAGAGTGAGGGAGAGGGGTGGGAAAGAGAAGGGGAGAGAGATAAGAGGGGGAGAGAGAGAGAGAGAGAGAGGAGAGTGGGGGAGAGGGGTGGGAAAGAGAGGGGGAGAGAGATAGGAGGGGGAGAGAGAGAGGGAGGGAGAGGAGAGTGGGGGAGAGGGGTGGGAAAGAGAGGGGGAGAGAGGGAGAGAGGAAAGGGGGAAAGGAGAGGGAGAAGGATAGGAAAGAGAGGAGAGAGAGAGAGGGAGGTGGGTGGGATGGGGGGAGGATGGGAAGGGGAGAGGGATGGGAGTGAATGATTTTGGGGGGGAGGAGGGAGTGGGGGGGCAATAAATAACCACAAAAAAACTGTACTTACGGGAATAAGCAGTGACCAGACACATCCACAGAGTGATGGAGAGAGGGAGAGAGGGAGAGGGAGAGATGCTGCTCACTGGGTCCATGTCTCAGGCAACACTGAGAGATAGACAGATAGAGGAAAAAGGAGAGAGAGAGAGAGAGAGAGACTGGGATCAGACTGTTCTCATCTCCACTGCTTCTCTCCCTCTCTCTCTCTCTCCTTTTTCCCTTTCTCTCTCTCTCTCTCTCTCTCTCTCTCCTCCTCCTCCTCTCTCTTTCTCTCTATTGCCCCCTCCTTTCTTCCCTCCCTCTCCCTCTCCCTCTCTCTCCTTTTTCCTTTTTTCTCTCTCTCTCCTCTCTTTCTCTCTATTGCCCCCTCCTTCCTTCCCTCCCTCTCTCTATCTCTCTCTCTCTCTTCCTCTCCTCCTTTCCCAGACTGTCTCATTCAAACCATCTCAGATACCTCTCCGCAGATGCCCTTTTTTTTTGGACCAATCCAAACCCACTGTTAATCAGCATCAGCACCAATGCCTTAGAAACCCAATACAAGTTGGGGGTCGAGTTGAGGGGGGGGGGGGGAAAGGGGGTTGATTTCTACAATTTTAGGGACTATTCCCCTTCATTGTGGAGTAGCACAGTGGTTAGAGCACTCGCTTTGCAAGCGAGAGACCCGGGTTCAATCCCCCGGCAGGTCAGGGCGAAACCTCGGGCAAGTTTCCTGACTCCGCACAGAGCCCTAATAATAATAATAATCCCTCCAGAAACCCCAAACAATAATAAATTGGTCATTTTCAATCCACGACTGTTTGTGGGGCATCGCTGTGCGCCATCGGCCGCCGCGTTCCGCGCCCACAAATACACAGTCAGTTCACTTTACAGTGTGTTCCGTGAAGCGCTTCGGGACGTCCTCCCGACGCTATATCAAACGCAAGGATTATTATTATTGTTATTATTGTTGTTATTATTATTATTATTATTATCTCAAACCAGCCAGGCTCACAATTCACAGCCAAACTTGCAAAGGAACACAAGTTTACCAATACAGGGCATTTTAGAGACTCGAGCTAGTTATTTTTTATTATTATTATTCACACACACTAATCTTTTTCCACATGGTGGTGGTGGGGGGGGGGGGGTTCGGGGAAAATCTATTGCACATGATATCTGTGTGTGTGTGGGGGGGGGTGGGGCGTGGGGGGGGGGGGGGTGGGGGGGGGGAGGGGGTGGGGGGGTGAACACGTTTTTTTAATGAAATAAAAGTTCCACCTGAGGTTACTATTTGGATTCATCAATAATGTGGTCCATTCGAAGTTTAGCCCATGGTGATGAAAAGTTGTCTGGTTGTCAGTCTCCCTCCCTCCCTCCCTCCCTCCCTCACTCACTCACTCTCTCTTTCTGCCTCTGTCTCTATCCCCCTCTCCCCCACTCACCTCTTTACCGAACAAGGCTTTGCCCACAAAATACACAATCAATTCACTTTGCAGTCTATTCTGTTGTTGTTATTATTATTATTATTATTATTATTATTATTAAGGTTATCATTTCTTTTCAGTGCATTTGAGATGACAGGGTGGGCCAGTTAAAATTATTGTGCTGGAAATAATAATAATAATAATAATAATAATAATAATAATAATAATAATAATAATAATAATCCTTGCATTTGATACAGCGCCTCATCACGTCGTCGAGACGTCTCAAAGCGCTTTGCAGAATTTGCTATAAATTGGATTGACTGTGTATTTTGTGGTCAATTTTTATTTTAAAGGATTATTGCCTCCGGAAAGCGATCTATCAACTGACTAACAACCCTGGGTTCCTGCTCGCTTTTAGGTAAACAGAGGCGTGTGTGTGGCGTAAGGAAACTTGCCTCAGGTTTCGCCCTGTCCTGACCCGCTCGGGAATCGAACCCGGGTCCTCTCGCTTGCCAGGCGACAAAACACAGTCACTCCACTGTACAGCAAATCCCGGGAAGCACTTTGAGACGTCTCAGCGACGTGATACGGCGCTATACCAGATGCAAGGATTATTATTGTAACCCCCCCCCCGCCCGATAAGACTGCTCGTTCACCTGACGGCTGTTTGCGGGGACGCTGCCGCGCGCGAATTATCTGTCACTACACAGTCACTACACTTTACAGTAAAAATCTTGTGAAGAGCTTTGTACCAGGCCACGAGGCGGTGTAAATCAAATGCGAGGACTATTGTTATTCTTAATTATTATTATACCTGTGTGTTTTTTTTAAAAAAAGAACAAAGATGATATATAATCATCAGCTAAACCGTAGGAAACAAAAGGGTCCAATTAATGCACAGGGACATCGATTGCAATTTGCCTCGATAGGGCGCCTTTCACGCAGGGCAGGATATCTCAGAGAGTTTGACCAAGGGTTTGAAATTAGAAATAACATTCGAGAAAATATTAAGACGAGAGAATATTAATTCATTTGCAACTACAGGAGGAGCAAAGCCGCCCTCGGTGTTATCGCTGCCGTTTGCTTCAGTGGTTAGAAAAATAAAAGCCCTTTAGTAGGCAAAGCCCTCAACAATATTTTTGCTCAGAGCTGGTACCACACACATCACTGATGAAGCAAGTTACATACATACATACACACACACACACACACATACATACATACACACATACATACACACATACAGTCAAGTGGATCTCTGTACTGGTTCAGTGCGAGGCATCACTTTGACTTTAACCCCCAAAAAACAGCTTCAAAAGGTTAACCCCACAGAATAATACTAATAATAATCATAATAATAATCCTTGCATTTGATATAGCGCTTTTCGCGTCTTCTCGACGCCCCAAAGCGCTTCACCGAATACACTGTAAAGTGAAGTGACTGTATATTTGTGGGCGAACGCAGACGTTTACCGATAAATAGCTGCACAATCCTGATTTTCATCGCTGTCAGCTTGATGTGTCCTGTCAATTTTGCCCCTTGTCTGATTTATACTGCACTAACAGAAGAAGGTGATGGTGATGGTGGTGGGGGGGGGTGTGGGTGTGGGGGGTGATTGGAAATAAGGATAGAGAGAGAAGACAGAGAGACAGACAGACAGAGAGAGAAGGAGAAGGCAGAGCATTTGGGATGAGTGAGACTGAGCTATGAAACTCACAGGTACCAATCTTTGGTTCTTTTAACTATTTGCATCCACAGGATTTTTATTCCAATAATTTTTTTTATTTCCCCCCCCCCCCCCCCCCCACCCTCCAAGCTCAACTCATTCCCTCTCAAGCAAGTATTAAAACAAGACAGAGATCAAAGGGAGGTGGGGGGGTTGGGGGGGAATTAAAACTATTTAATTTATATATACAGAGAGGGGGAATGAATTAAAAGGACTGTAACACTTAATCACAACTTCTAGTTTTATTTGGGAGGTGGGGGGTGGAAAATATTTATCAACACAGAGAGAAAGAGAGAGGGGGCTATGGGGAGGAGAGAAAGGAAAGGGAATCACAAAAGGACTTTAAAACTAAATTACAACTTTTAATCTAATGTGGATGTGTGTGTGTGTGTGGGTGGGTGGGGGTGGGGGGTAGAGGGGGAATAAAAAAAGGATTAATCAAAACAAAGAGACAGACAGACAGAGAGAGAGAGAGAAAAGAGGGGGGAAGAAAGGAGAGGGGATAAGAAAAAAGACTTTTAAAATTTAATCACAATTTAGTTTTTTTCCCCCCAATAATGTGTGTGTGTTTGGGGTTGGGGTGGTGGGTGTTGCTGATGAACCTTTCATGTTAGTGGGGTGGGGGGGGGAAAAAATTTCCCTTCACTTACCAAGTTATGTAAAAGGGGATTAACCCTCTCTCATCGACTCAGGGTAGAGAGAGAGCAGATTATGAGATGGGAGGGTGGGTGGGTGGGGGGAGTGGGGGGGGGATTGCAAGTGGGATAAGAGGGTGCAGGGTGCATGAAAGAAAGATCCCCCCCCCCCACACAGCCCCTTCCCCACACCTCCCAGATGCTCTCTTTGAGGGTTAATTGATAATAATTAATAATAATTCACAGTAATAAACCGCGCGCAATTGGCTGCCTCGTTCCGCCCAGAAACTACAGTCACTCCACTTTACGGCATATTCCGCTTCGAGACGTCTCGACGACGTGATCAGGCGCTGTGTCAAATGCAAGGGTCGCCACAACAACAACAACAACAACAACAACTTGCATTTAAATAGGGCCCTTTACACGGGGTACAGTCCCGGAGAGCTTCACAGTGACGGAGTCTGATTATTATTATTATTATTATTATTATTATTATTATTACTATTCGCCCCTCACTCAAACCAGCACTCTCCTGGTTAACCTGCTCAAACCGAAGCTTGATTCAGCTTGAAATCCCTTTGCGATTCTTTCCCTCTAAACCACGCGCGGAGAGAGAGAGAGAGAGAGTGAGAGAGCAGTGGCGACGGGGAGGGAGTGGGGTGGGGGGGGAGGCGGTGGTGGTGGGGGGGGGAGATTTTATAGGAGATGTAACGAAGTGGACAAATGCTGTGGGTGGAGAAAGGATAAATCCAGTGCTGTTTATATTCCTCTCAGCTGCTTTTGGAGCTTAAAGCCAATCAGCGCCACATCAAAACCTCAAGGCTTTCTCCTTCGATAGAGGACGCTGTATTCCTATTCATCAGCCCCCTCCTCCCTCACCCCCCCCCCAACCCCCCCCTCCGCCACCCCCCAGCCACCCCCTCCCCCACACACGACAACTCACCGTGAGTGTGAAAGGGTTGGGGTGGGGATCACTCTGCCATAAGATGTGGGCGACAGGAATACTTGTTCTGATTTAACGATAATAATACTAGTCCTCGCGATTTGATAGAGCTGTTGGGACGTCTCAAAGCGCTTCGCAGGGCACACTGTCAAGTGGAATTGAACATAAAATTCAACCGACGGATGTCCGAGTTAATCATCCGATGCAATAAGGCACTGACAAGCTGTTGCCTGAAATGCGTTCAGTTATTTTTTTTTGTCTTTAGCCGTTCGTTCATTCATTTATTCCCTCAATAGTTCGTCGCTTTGCATCTCATACCGCGCTTTATCAGCCCGTCCGAGCTATTCCGCGTGGATTTTCCTGCGAGCGTAGTGACTGGTCGTTTTGTTTCCGCTGCAGTGATTAGTAATAATAATAATAATAATAATGATAATGATGACTTGCATTTGATACAGCGCCTTGTCACGTCGTTGAGACGTCTCAAAGCGCTTCACAGAACGTACTGGTCGGAGAGCGAGTCGATTGGCGGATGGCTTTCCGAGGGGTTAATAATCCCCCCCCCCCCCCCCCCCCAAAATTGGTCACTCAATCTACGCTGTGGGATATTTTGTAGGTTTTTTCCTCTCGGTATCCTGGCCAACAATCCACAGCTGTTTGTGGGGACGCTGCTGTGCGCAATGGGCTGCCCGTGAAATACGCAGTCAACCGGCTTTACGGTGTATCGCTGCGAAGGGCTTTGAGCCCTCTCGACGACGCGATGAGATGCTGTGTCGAATGCGAGGCTATTATTATCCGCCGTTATCATTACTACCCCGATCGCACGGTGACTGCGGGCTGGCAACCGTCCTGTTTGCTTTCTTCTGCTTTATTTACACTGCAGTGACCTTGCTTTTCGGCGTAAGTCAGCGAGGCTCTTGCGAGTCTCCAAAATAAATCACCAGCACGAGGCCATAAAGATCTAATTCTGTTATGAACCCTCGTTCCCCGAGACCTGGTTATGTATCAATTGAAAACTGATATACGCGAGCGGCAATCAGGGTTGTGCCGGGGGTGAACGGCTCGGTCTTTAACAGAGCTCGCCTGTTGCTGGGACCGTGCAATTTGCTCCTCGCACATCACATTTACCTCTACGTAAAGCTCTGCCGTGTCGCAAACTGCCGGGCGCCCCGTCGGTAACCCTCGAACAGCGCCGTGGAGTCTTGGAGGTCCACGGGTTCGACAGCTCATCCGAAGGACGGCACCTCCGGCAAGGCAACGCACGACTCCCACGCCGCGCCCCGGAGCTGCACTGGGACGTGGACTTAGGCCGTGTGGTTCCGAGTCCCGATGTGGGGTTTGGACCCAAGAACTTTTGACTCAGAGGCGTTACCGACTGAGCCAGGCTGGCATCGACTCAGCACTGATTTCTCCTCACCTCCCCCCACCCCCCCACCCCATGAGCATAGTCCTCTTCGAGAGAGCGAGGACGCGGGTTCGATTCCCGGGCGGGGAGAAACCTTAGGCAAGTTTCGTCACTCCACACACACACACACACATACCTCTGTTGACCCAGCGGTAAGTAGTTGTGTTAGTCGACTGGCGGGTGGCTTTGCGGGGGTAATAATCCCCCCCTCCCCCCAAAAAAATTTGGTCGCTCAATCCACGACTGTTCGCGGGGACACTGCTGTGCGCAATTGGCTCCCGCAGAATACACAGTCACTACACTTTACAATACATTCCGTGCGAAGCGATTTGAGACGTCTCAGTGACGTGATGAGATGCCAGATCGAACGCAAGGGGTGTTATTAATTAAAATCCCCCGTCCCCCCCCCCCCCCCCCAAAAAAAAATGTTGCCTGCTGGAAAGTTCTTCTCGTGCTGTAATTCTATGCGGTTGATTTAATCAACTGGATCTTTGGAAGTTTAAAGCAAATGAGATCAAACTGTGCCTATTTTTTTGATGTTTTTGGATGTGCGCTCAGCAGACACTCTTTCAATTAATTCTTCTGCCCTCCCGTCGGGTTTGGTTGGCACACGCAGGATATTTTAATATTAATTTGGTTAATACGTGGATTAATTGGAAGGCACGGGGCGTCAGAATAAATAAGGCCGGTGAACGAGCCGAGGCTGGCTCCCATCGAGCTTTCTTTTTTGGGGTCAGCCGGGGGTGTCCGACACACCCATCACCGTTGCGGTGTCCTGTAGCTCAGTGGTTAGAGCACTCGCCTCGCAAGCGAGAGACCTGGGCTCGATTCCCGGCAGGTCAGGGCGAAACCTTGGGTACGTTTCCTTTCTCCACACGCCTGATAAGAATCCCTCGAGAAAAAAAAAATCGCTCGCTTCAATCCACGGCCGCTTGTGGGACGCTGCTGTGCGCAATTTGCTTGTCGTGTTTCGCCCACAAATATACAGTCCCTACACTTTACAGTCTATTCTGTGAAGCGCTTTGAGACGTCTCGACGACACGATGAGGCTCTATATCAAATGCAAGGATTATTATTATTATTATTATTATTAAGAGTCTCCAAACCCAACTGAGAATTCCATGCATCCCCCCTACACATGGAAATCCCAGAGACAGATTGTTGGAATGGGACGCTTACCTAATTCCGGAGAGTATTAGGCGCGGGTCGGCAAGAGCCGAGGCTTGGTGGTGGTGGGGGGGGTGGGGGGGAGCCCAGAGACCAGTTGGGGGTAATCGCTGGAGTCTAACCAACTCAAACCACATAGCTTGCCCATTGAGATCACTGTCCGCCAAGCTTTCCTGCTGCTTGTCCAGCGAGGACCACCCTATCCGTGAGGGCTTTAGAGCCAGTTCAGCTCCAAGGAGACCCCACTCATCTTCCCCTCAAAGTACGGCTGCATAATACTCCAACTACTGAAAGCACTAACCCTTTGCATTTGAGAGTCAGCGTAATTCCGTGTATTTAACGGTGCGTTGCATTCATTTGCACAGGGAAAGAAAGAGAGGTGATGGTGTGCGATTGGGGTTGGGGTGGGCTGTTGGGGGGGGGAGAGGAAGGTGGTGGGGGGCAGAGGAGGGAGTGGTGGGGTGGGGGGTTGGGGAGGTGGAAGAAGAAGAGAGGGGGTCGGGTTAGAGGAAGAACATTAGCCTTCGGTTCCGATGCCTTCACGAGAGCAGAAAGCCGACGAAAGCTGAACGGCCCTGTGCTCAGAGGTTAAGTGCAGACTACTAACAGCTTCGGTTGCTCATGTTCCTGTGACTTTTGGAGTGGTTCGCGTTTGACTAATGTGTGCAGACGGCAGGACAAAATGCTGCGGAGGAACCTATGACCCGCCCAGGCAGTCGGCAACAGCTTTGTTTTCGAGAGGAGGAGAAAGGCAGTTTTGCCCTTTGCGGCAGTGAATCGAACCCGGGTCCTCGCGCTCGCGAGGCGAGAGCACTAACCGCTGAGCAGCTGGACTCAAACTCGATTGTAATAATATTAATCATAATAATAATAATCCGCGCATTCGACACAGCGCCTGATCACATCTCCGGCGTCGTCTCCAAGCGCTTCACAGGATACACCGTAAAGCGTAGCGACTGTGTATTTTGTGGGCGAAACACGGCAGCCAATTGCGCGCGGTGGAGGCCCCCGAAAAACGGTGGTGGGTTGAGCGACCAACTTCCTATTTCTTTTGTTTGTTTTCAAAAAAAAAGAAATCGGAAGGGGGATGATTATCCCCTTGGAAAGGCGATCCATCAATTGACCAACAACTGCGCCCAGTGTCCCACCAACAGTCGTGGGTTGAAATGAGACCAAATTACTATTCTTTATTATTCTCATTCTTGATATTCTGTAAATGTGTTTGAGTACAATTCAAACGCCCGGAGAGTGAGAACGAGAGAGAGAGAGAGAGAGAGAGAGAGAGATGATAACAGCGAACAAGGATTTATCTTGCAGTTAAAGAAAGCTTACTCATACCCACAGTGAACCTTGGAGTAGCAGCTCGTTCAGACTGAGTAAATGAATACGCATACTTTAGGCTTGATTTGTACAGGCAGAACATTCGTCATGATGATACCACAACATCTCGTGTCAAGGGGTTTGGAGCAATGCTTCGCCTTGTGTTCACACAAATCTCTTGACAAGGACAGGCAGACACCCTGAATGCTAAGCCAGGATTGTCTAAATAATAATAATAATAATAATAATACGTGCATTTTTTTTTCCTGTTAACCCCTGCCAGCCAAAGCCCTTGATGGGTAGGGTGGTCCTAGCCGGACAAGCAGTGGGGGGGGAAGTTTGTCAGACCAGACAGCGCAATCCATGGCCAAGTTGTGTGGCTTTCGCTGGTTAGACTCCAGCAGTTTAACCCCAACGCACACTCTAACCTCCCCCTCTAAGCCGTGGCTCTTGCCAACCTGCGCCTAATATTTTCCGGAATTAGGTAAGCAGGGGGGAGAGAGAGGGAGAGAGAGAGAGAGAGAGAGAGAGAGATAGAGCGCAACCCATTCCAACAGTCTATCTATCGCTGGGATTTCCATGTGGAGGGGGGAGGCCTGGAATTCTCAGCTTGGTTTGGAGACTCTTAAGCACAAGGCGATGGGTTTCCGCCTGTGTCAGACACCCCGGCTGACCAGAATAAAAAAAAGACTCACCCTCGGTGCCGGACCGAGATCGCCTGCGCAAACCCCCGCTCACAACTTTGCGTCCTCAGACAAATTCTCCAACTCCCTGCTCCGCTTTCTCCTGAATTCCGACGTCCAGAATATTCAGCTGATGCAAAATTGCGCACGGCACTGTCCCACAAAACAGTCGTGGAATTGAGTGCCTAAATTTATTTGGTGGGGGTGGGGGTGGGGGCAGGGAGTTATTGCTCCCGGAAAGCAATCCCCGCCGATCGACTTAACAGGCGGGTTCCTACTCACCGCTGGTAAACGGAGGCGTGGGTGCGGAGTAAGGAAACTTGCCTAAGGTTTCTCCCGGACGGGGAATCGAACCCCCGGGTCCTCTCGCTTGCGAGGCGAGCAGCTCTAAACCCACCACTCCACGGGGACACCGCGATTATTCTCCCTCGAGCGGCGGCACTGTTTGCAGACATATCGCTTCACCTGCTTGATGTTATGACGTGGGCGCGTGCGAGTGCGACGGTGTGCGCGTGTGGGGAGGGGCGTGCGGGCGGGTGGGTGGGTGGGTGGGGTGGGGTGATTTGGGGAAAAATCACACGGGAGTGAAGCGGCGAGCAAATGAGCCCGTGAGGATTGGTTAATTCGAAGCGAAAAGCACAGCCACCAAATCCCAACGTGTTGTGTCTCGATTCCAATCCCCGATCAATTAATCCCGTCGAAGTCGCTTTGCTTTCGGGGCGGGGGGGGGGGGGGGGGGGGGGGGGGGGGGCGATTGATTAACGAGCTTCCCATCAGCTTGGCGATCATTCACACCTGGCGCGGCAAGCTGTTTCCCCGCATCGCCAGGTGTCTCTCACTCTCTCTCCCTCTCACTCTCTCTCTCTCCTCTCTCTCTCTCTCTCTCTCTCTCTCGCTATCAAAGGAGCTGATCAAAGCAGCTCTGCTTAGCTCTGCGCTGGAAGCCTTTCGGGTTGCACAGGGCTGCGGGCTGCGGGCTGGTGTTTGCGTGTGGTTTTTTTTTTTGCCGCTTGGCTTCCGACTGCGCGAGTGACGTCCGAAGCAATCTTCCAGCTCAGCCGAAATACTTATCGCGTCGGCTAAATGGAGCTTTTGGCTCGCGTCGGCTCCAGCTGCGCTGTTTGGCTTCTTGGTCGAGGACGTGGGTTGGTTGGGGGGGGGGGGGGGCGCGGGGGCTGACGAGATGCGCTGGCTATGCGCGTGTGGCGGGGTTGGAGGTGCGGTGGTGGGGGGGGGCTGGGGGGTGCCAGAAGGAGTCCTGTAGTGTAATGGATAGCCTCCTCGCCTCGCAAGCGAGGGGGATCCATCTGGGTGCGATTCCCCCGGGCAGGGCAAAATGTCGGGCAAGTTTCCTCTGTTCTCCCAGCAGTAAGTAGGCGCCCGGTTGTTAGTTGATTGGAGGATCGCTTTCACGGGGGTAATAATCCCTCCCCCCCACCACCCCCTCAAAAAAAAAAAGGGCTCACTCAATCCTCGACTGTCGGACACCGCTGTGCGCGATTTCGCCCTTAAAATACAGCCCTCAATTCACTGCACGGTATACCCTGCGAAGCGTCTTGAGACGTCTCAACAGAGCGATAAGGATTATTATTACCTTATTGGGGGAGAGGAGGGGGCAAGGCAAGGAAGGGGGGGTGGGGGGGGGGGCATCAGAGCAAGGAGAAAGGAAGGAGTTTCTTCAGTGAAATTATTACGGAGAGTGTGATTTATTGAGAGTGTGCAATGAAATTGCGGCACGCAGAGGGATTGCTGGCGAGGTGCAGTGACTGTGTGAATTGCAGGCATACACCTTCCTCGTAATTGAGCCGCCAGTTTACAAGCGGGAGGCAGTTTATCGAGCGAATGACTCATTTTATCTGGGGGAGTGTGTGGTGTGAAGCGCTTTGAGATGGATTATTATTATGGGAATTATTTATTATTATTATTATTATTATTATTATTATTATTATTATTATTATTATTATTATAACAGAGACTTGAATTGCACCTTGTCCGGGACAATTGGCGCCAGAGTCCCTTAAGTGTGTCAGTGACGGAGACCTGGCGAGAAAAACGGGCTCGATTCGGGGGGGGCGCTGGCGGGAAAGGCGAGCCGGGGGAGAGGGGGAGCGAGGCGATGGTGCGTTCGGTCGAGAGTACCGGACAGCGGAGGGGGGGGGGGGGCTTGAAGGCTGACGAGAGCAGGGAGCGACGGGAAAGCGAGCAGCAAAACAGATATCGGGGCAGGGGGGGGAGATGTCACAGAGCTTTACCGTGTCGCTAGCCTTACCCGTCAAAGCCATTAGACTCTCCATCTCCGAATTGACCACTTGTGACATTCTCGTTTGTATCCGGTGTCTTATCTCTGACACGGGAGGCGAGGAGGGAAGTGGGAGAGGTGGGGGGGGTGCGAGGGAAACGGAGAGGAGAACGAGAGCGGTGAAGAAACTCATGGAGTGTGACACGTCGTGTGGAGCTGTCTGCCAAGAGAAAACGACGTGACGCGGGACGCGGTGGGAACAGGTGGAGGGAGAAGACGTTTCGGTCAAAAGGGAAAGTGGAGAGAGAGAGAGAGAGAGAGAGAGAGGCGTCACACTGTCACATCTCACTAGGATCAGCTGCTTGTCCCCCCCCACCCCCACCCACACCCCCCCGCCGGCTTCGCTCGTTCCCAGTAAACCCCTGTTTTATTCTTTCAAGAAAAGAACGCGCTCACGCAATCCGCGGCTGTTTGTGGGGGGGGGGGGGGGGGGGAACGCCGCTGTGCGCAATCGGCTGCCGCGTTTCGCCGGCCAAACGCACAGCCGCTCCGCCCGGCAGTGGGTCCCGCGAAGCGCTTTGAGACGTCGCGACGACGCGATGAGGCGCTGTATCGAACGCAAGGATTTATTATTATTATTATTATTATTATTGTTGTTGTCACCATTCTGCCTCTTAAAAAAAAAACCCACCGTGTCTCCAACATTTTCACAGCCCGGAGCGCGAGCAAATGTTCTCGCTGCATCCCAAGCAAAGTCTCGTTAACTTATCGTTCCCATTAACGCGCACATGCTATTTTCTGCCTCTGACATATCAATTTGCCACAAGTTGAGCCATCCAGGGCCAGGCAAGATGCGACGGGAGAAAAATAAATAGTTTTAAGTGCCGCAAATTATCCGGCTGACTTTTACTAATGAGCCTAATTTCACTTGGGCCGGCGCTCTTCGCTGAAAGAAAATAACTCGACAAAACCTCATTAGGGGCACATTTTGGATCCGGGGGGGGGGGTCAGTCAGTCAGCCGCACGCACGCACGCCCGCCCGCCCGCGGAAGCCCACCGTCGCGCCGAACAAAAATGCGCAGTCAAGGCGTCTTGCGGTACGTCCTGTGGAGCGCTTTGAGACGTCTCGATGACGTGTTAAGGCGCTGTGTCAAGGGCAACATTATTATTATTATTATTAATATTATTATTATTAACAGGATCCCAAAACAGTGAGAGGTCCACTCAGTTTTTGATCTGACACTGGTAGAAACCCGTGACCTCGAGTTCCAGGTACGTAAGCCGCCTCCAGGTGGAAATTTCCCCGCGTCTGGAAGAATCCATTGCGCGAACCCTCCGCAAACTCTCCGGCCTAATTCCAGACACCGTTGCATTTTTGCGTGGCGCCTTTCGCATCCTATTGTGGGTCGGGGTACCTGCCGGAGTTTTAACTCGCTAGGATGCCGTTGAGAGAGAGCGCTTGCCTCGCCTCGCGAGCGAGAGGACCCCGGTTCGATTCCCGGGCCGGGCAAATCCGGGCCGGGCGAGTTTCCTGACTCCGCGCCGCTTCTGTTTTCCGAGCAGTAAGCGTGAACCTGGTTGTTAGTCGGTTGTTGGATCGCTTTCTGGGGGTAACAATCCCCTCAGAAAATTGTTCACTCGATCCAAGACTAATTTTGTGGGACGTTATTGTGCGCGATTGGCTGCCGCGTTTCGCCCACAAAATTCCCGGTCGCTCCACTTGACAGCCCGTCCTGCGAAGACCTTTGAGGCGTCTCGGCGACCGCGATAAGGCCCCCGTGTCAAGCGCGAGGATGATTATTGTCGCCAGTCATCTTTTCCCTCAACGGGTGGTGGTAACGGGGCGGAGACGCGATGGTGTGTAACTTGAATGTGCTAATTATTCCGTGGAGCGTGTTGAGCGACACGGATCTCTTCGCCCCCCCCCCCCCCCACACTGACTCGCACACACACGCGCGCACGTGTCGCGGTGTGCGGCTCGAAACGCTGGCGCCTGAATTTTTCATGGAGCAAATAGGGATTCGCGACTCTCTCAAACATTGGCGATGTCGTGCTGAATAATGAATAAAAAAGTGCTCGACGGAGCGAAGGCAGGTCTTGAGAGAGTGCTGTCTGTTCCAAAAATACGGCTCAGCTTTCATAGGAAATAATCAAGCTATAAATAAATTTATTGTCTCCCGGTGAAGAATTCTTCCTCTTTTCAAGGGGTTTTGCACCAGGGAGAGAGGGAGAGATGTCGCTGCGGTGTCGCTCGCGCGCGGGCGTGTCTGTGTGCGCCTGCGCGGGTGTGTGTGTGTGTGCGTTTGGGTGCGTGTGCGTCTGGGTGTCTGAGTGCGAGTGTCTGGGTGTGTGTGAGTGTGTGTGTGTGAGTGTGTGTGTGAGTGTGTCTGTGTGTGTGTGTGTGTGTGTGTGTGCGAGTCAGAAACATATTGGGGGTTCAAACCCCCACTTCGCACGTAGCGCCTTGTCACGTCCTTGAGACGTCTCAAAGCGCTTCACTGGAATTTACTGTAAAGTGGAGTGACTGCGGCTTCCGTGGGCGAAACCCGCAGTCGCTACACGTGGCAGCAATTAAGCTCAGACGGTGTAGGCGCTGAGTCAAATGCACGGGTCGGTTCAGTGTCACACCGTCGATAGCCGCCCTAACAAAAGGGTTTAAAAAAAGGGGCAAATTAAATATTCAGCAGCTGACATTGGCTTGGGGTTTTTTTTTTGGGGTGCGAAATCCCGAAAGGTTGTCCGTCTAGACGCCAGCGATGCGAGGTGGCTTGTCAACAACACACCCGCTCGCCCGTCCCTGGCCTCTGATGAGCTGGGATGGGTTTATTTCAAGGCCAAACCCTTGCCCTCAAAATATAAATAAATATTTACAGAGCCAGGTGTTGTGTGTGTGGGTTCAAATCCCCAGCCCCCACCCACCCCACCCCCTCCACCCCCCCCACCCACTCCCCCGACACCTCCCTGCACCCACCACCACCACGTCCCCACGTCAGGATTTTCAGGCTCACACGCGATGAAATGCGTTCGTCGCTTTGCGGCTGATTGTGGGGGGGGGGGGGGGGAGGATGTGCGTGTGTGTGTGTGTGTGTGTGTTGCATAGTGGCTGCTGCATTTGTGTCAATAAATAATAATAATAATAATAATAATTACGTGGGGGGGGGGGAAATACGTTTGCGAAGTTCTTTAGCGTCCACCTGAACGGGCAGACGTGGAGCGAGCCCCGAGGTTTGGTGCTTGAATCCCGCTCAAAAGGTTAAGGTTTCGAGCTTCCGTTTGCGAAGACTCTTAAGTCAGAGGACAATCCTTACACCCGCTTCCCCCCCCCCACCACCCCCCCCACCACCACCACTGCCCCACTTACAGAGCCCGACTGGCGGGCGCTGAGCCGCGAGAGACGAGACAATTATCGGCGTTAGGGCCTCGGTCGTGGTCGGAGCCAAAGTCAACGTTGTGCATCGAGGCGACAGTGACCCCACGGCAGCAGGGACAGCTTTAACGACGAAACTGCTGGCTTGCAGGTCAGCCATTGAGACGCACGAGCCCCCACGCGGGGAACCTAATGGAGTCTCGTGCGACAGCACTCAGCGGGAATCGCTCAGCCGTCAACGCTGCACTGCCTCTCTATCTTGTCACTTTGCTTCGAGTCAGCGACTCCCGGAGAACGCTGAATCTCCTCAACAGCATTTTAAGTGCTCCATGTGATTCCGAGGAATCTTTAGCCTCGGGTTCCCGCGGGCGCGGCGGGTTAGAGCGCTCGCCTCCGCGCAGAGCCAAAAGGCCCGGGTTCGGTCCCCGGGCGGGTCAGGGCGAAACGTTAGGCGGGTTTCCTCACTCCGCAAGCAGTGACTTTCCTCACCCGGCAGTAAGTAGGAACCCGGTTGTTACCCGCTTTTCCGGCGGCGACAATCCCTTCGTCGGCGTGATCAACCGCTGTATCAAACGCAAGGATTATTATTATTATTATTATTATTATTATTTGGACCAGGGTTGAGAGGCACAAGAACGAGCATTGAAGGAGATGGTTCAGTGATGTGTGGGCTTGAGCTGCAAGGACAGCGGACATGTCACACTAAGAAAAGCAGGCGCTGATGGGAGCGCAACCTACAGGGTTAAGGCTTGACAGATGCTTAGGCGGTGTAGCTGGAGAAGAGAGATGCATTACAGAAGTCCTTCTCTGGAGATTAAATGCGTTGATAATAGTTCCATCCTGGAGCGGGTGGACTGCGAAAGGAATGGTTTGGTTCAGTCTGACTTTTCTCGCTCTCTTTCCTATGTGTCCATTGCTGGTGTGACACTGGACTGCTGTCCCCGAAACCGAACCCACATCGATCTGCTTCTGCACGGCTAGGATTGTTTAATGGGGTTAATCAATATAATCAATATAATCAATTAATACCGCAAAGGATGTCTACTTCTTGCTCTCACCCCATCTCTTCCCTATCCAGTTTGGGGTAAATATAATAATAATCCTTACATTTGATAGAGCAGCTCATCACGTCTTTGCGACCTCTCAAAGCGCTTGACGGAACATACTGTGAAGTGTAAAGCGAATTGACTGCCTGTTTTCTGGGCGAAACGCGGCAGCCAATTGCGCACAGCGGCGTCCCACAGGCGGTTGTTGACTGAGTGACCGAATTCGGGGGTTTCTTGTTGAGGGGTTATTACCCCCTCGGAAAAGCGATCCGCCAATCGACAAACAACCGGGTTCCAACTTCCCGCCAGGTAAACAGAGGGTGCGCGGAGTAGGGAAACTCGCCTAAGGTTTGGTCCTGCCCGGGAAATCGAACCCGGGTCCTCTCGCCGATAGCGCACGATGTCAAATGCGAGGATCCTCCATCTTATTAGTGGTATTATCATATTGTTAACCGTTGATCGGAACGGACGTCCCTCGGAGGTGGAATGCGGATGGCTTGCTTGGCGATAATTTGACGCAATTTCTCGGCACAAGAGAAAGCGTATGGGCCGCTCGGAGAGGGCGGACGGTAGAACCGAACTCAAAACACTTCCCAATGACCGAAGCCCTCTCAGCGCATTTGGCATTTTTTTTTTTTTTTGAGCGGTTGTTGTGAAACATTATGCCCCCATTGTGTCAAGAATGTTCAATATCAGGAGGAGTCCAGCAAACCAGCGGGCACGACAGATAATAGTTCTTACATTCGACGCGGTGACTCTCGCGTGAGCGGGACGTCTCAAAGCTCTTCACAGGATTCGTAATAATAATAATTATCAGCATCATCCTTGCGGTTGACATCAAGGTGTTTTCCGAGCGCTTCACAGGATTTCAGGATTTACAGCGATGTGTAGTGACTGGGTGTTTCTGCGGGCAAAACGCGGCAGCCAATTCGTGCGGAGGGATGTTCCGCGCCGCCCACCCCCCCCCCCCGAACAGCCGTGCAGCCCAGTTTGTTAGTCAACTGGCGGATCGCTTGCTTTCTCCAGGGGGTAATAACCCCTTCCCCAATTTTTTTAAAAACGCAAATCAATAATGATGCGGTCGCTCAACCCACGACTGTCGGTGGGGGACGCTGCCGTGCGCGATCGGCTGCCGCGTTGCGCCGGCGAGGTACACGGTCAATTTACTTCAAAGTATTTTTCTGCTAAGCGCTTCGAGACACGTGACAAGGCGCTGTATCAAACGTGAGGATTATTATCATCGTCGTTACTACTGTTATCACGAGCGCGTTTGAGAATGAGGGCCGCAGGAGTACGGGGAGGGTCGGGGGGAGCCGTTCATGGAGAGCCGGACGTCGAACTGGACCTCAACTGAACAGGTCCGCACGGCGTTTCTTAGCCGGAAACACACCGCTAAGATTCTCACCTTTAACCATCTTCCAAGTAACTGGAACAATCGAAAATGTGCTTGAATTGAGTCAGGTTTTTTTTTACACACGCACACACGCGGGCGCACACGCGGGCGCACACGCGGGCGCAGCTCACCATGGAACGGCTGGCAGAAACGAAAAGGGGACGTGTGAAAATAGGAACCGTTCTCGCTTCTCAAGCTCAAACAAGAGGAGGTTTTCACAGAGCAGACGAGAGAAAAAAAAAGAAATGATTAATTCGGATCCGGCGGGACAAAAGGATGGAGAGAGAGAGAGAGAGAGAGAAAAAAAAAGAGAGAGAGATTTCGAATAGCTTCGAAATTGCAATCAGGCGTTCCAGGAAAAGTTGCTTAGAAGTTGCGGGGCGGGGGTTGGGGTTGGGGCTCGGGGTCGGAGGGAGGGGGGTGGGGGGGAATTAAAAGTCTGATGAAGTGTTGTAAAAACGGGACATCGTACGTAATCTTTCCTCCTGTGTTTGCTGTGGGGTTTGGAGGAGATTAAAAATGTGCTTTGTGTAAAAATCCTCGGCGATGACAATTAAACGCGGCCCTTAATGGGACGTCTTGGCAGGTTTCACACCTGTTCAATCCGGCGCGGGGGATAGCGATAATTGTACTCGTAAATCCGCGCTTCTGATACGAGCGCCTTGTCACGGCCGCGGGACGCCTCGAAGCGCTTCGCAGGATTTTAACTGCGAAAACCCCCCTACGGACTGGCGTGACGTAAACCACCAGGGAAAGGATTGTCCGTCAGGCCGCCGGGAAAGAAACTCCCTTCCCTTTTCTCCCGGCAAGCTTCCTTACTCCGCACGCCTCTGCTTGGCAGTGGGGGGGTGGGGGTGATAATCCCTCCCCCCGCCCCCACCCCAAAAAAAAATGTGGTCGCTCGGCCCGCGACTGTTTGGCGGGGACGCGGTTGGCTGCCGCGTTTCGCCCGTAAAATGCTCTGATGAATCCTTGCAGGTGATACAGCGCCTTGGAACCCGGGTCCCGTTGCTCGCGAGGCGAGAGCTCCAACCAATACGCTACGGGGCTCCGTTGGCGATAGTAAGGACTCGGCCCCAGGTTTTTCCTTTAAAAAGTCTTGAATCGACAAAGCCATTAGGGGCTCCAGCTGGGAATCCATTGCTCCGGGCGAGGAGGAGGAGGAAAAATCTTTGCGGTCGCAAGTCTTTGCTTCGGGCTCATCGATCCTGCCCTCTCTCCTCGCGCCGTGAGTTAACCGTCGCTTTGCGATGATCTGCGTCTACCGCTGCGATCGTAAAGTTAAAGGATAATAATCCCGCACTGGCGGGATGTCAAAGCGAGGCCTGGACGGGTGGACGTTAAAGATCCCGCAAACAGAAAGGAGTTTCTCTCTCTCTCTCTCTCTCTCTCTCCTGGGTGTCCTGGCTAACAATCTCCCCCAAATAAAACCAATTCCTCACTCCGCGGCTGCTTGCCGTGCGCGATTAGTTGCCCCCTTTCGTCCGCGTACGGCGCCTTATTGCGAGGAGGGGGGGAGTGGTGGCGAGACGTCTCAAAGCGCTTCACGGGATTATAACCGTGAAATGAATCGACTTGTGGACTGTGTGGGCGATGAAGTCCGCGGCCAACAGCGCACAGCAGCGTCCCCACAGGAGCCGTGGATTTGAGTCGCCAAATTATTATTATTATTAGTTCGAAGGGATTATTGCCCCCCGGGAAAGTGATCCGCCGATTGACTGACCACCGGGTTCCTACTGACTGCCGGGTAAACAGAGGCGTGTGTGTGTGTGTGTGTGTGTGTGACGTGAGGAAACTCGCCTCGCCCGGGAATCGAATCCGGGTCCTCTCGCTTGCGAGGCGAGGGCTCCAGACGCTGCATCACAGAGCTCGATAGGCGCAGTGCAAGTATAAATTTGCTTTGTAATTGCATTGTTTTGCATTCCGGTAGATTTATCTGCCCATCACTGGCGCTTACGTGTGAGGGCGCATTCCTTTTTAATTACAAACCCATTTCACTCACTTTACGTCCCTCTGTCTCTCTCTCTCTCTCTCTCTCTCTCTCTCTCGCTGCTGATTATGCTCTCGCTCCCCCAACGCATGCGCACCAGGTGTGACCTCTGTTTTAATGGGTACGCACCAGCACTCTTGGCTGAGTGCTTATTAATTTGTTGTAAAACTTCTATTGATTCATCAATTTCTCTGGTGTCCTCGCTGGATGAGCCTGACGTCGGGTTGCAAACCAGATTAGAGGCAAAGTAATTAATCCTCGCAAATAGTGCGGTATTAAGTGTGTGGATTGAATTAAGTGTCAGCGGTAGTTACGAGCTCCCGGCGTGAACTCAGTCTCCCCCCTTTTTACTGAAGGGCAAAACAGTACATAATTACGGCCGTTCGCTGAAGCCGGGAGGCTGCACTCTTTGACCACGCCTTCGGTCACCTTTACTCCCCCTCCCACTCCCCTAACCACCTCAACTTCATTTGACTTAACTCCTCGCAACGTCGCTGAGACGTCTCGAAGCGCTCCGCAGCGCGTGTCGCAACGTGCGTATTTTGGTGGGCGAAAGGCGGCAGCCGATTTCGACCAAGTTTTGCTGTTTGCTCAGAGGGTTTATTCCCCCCCACCCCCCCCCCCCCCCACGGAAAGCAACCCGCCCATCGACCAACAGCCGGGTTACTGCTGGGTAAACAGAGGTGCGCGCGCGTGTGCACGTGCGCGTGTGCGTGTGTGAGTAAAGAAACTTGCCCAACTTATTCCTAAACGAACAGGGGGAACCGAGCTTTCTTTGTCTCCCGAGCGGAGCAACGAAGAGGCGAACCATTCCCACGGTCGAGGTAGTTGCCCTCCCGCGGCTGTGGTGCGGTCCTCAGCGAGCTCCCCGGGGAGCTGTCAAGGACTTTCTCTTTCCGAATCCTTGCCTGTCCTCCGCAGCGCAGTGCAGCCCAGAGGGCTCCCGGTCACCGACAGCTTTCCCGCCGACCTCTCGGCTTCGAGAGCTGAAAGAGCTCTCGCGCTGGGCCGGCACTTAGGAAGACCGTATAAGTCAGCAACTTTTATGCTGATCTACAGCCCTTTGAAATGGCATTGGCAGAAGCTGCGTCCTCTTAAGCCGCTTGCAAACAACACCGCTCCCTGTGTTTGCCGCAACGCCTCGCTGTGAGGGATCCATCTGAAAGTGCTTCCCGGGGCTTCTCTTTGAAGTGCGGCCATTGTGCGTTTCGCGGGACACGCGTGGCGGCCAATTCGCGCACAGCCGCGCGGATAAAACCGTGACTTGCTTTCATCCCCCCCCCACCGCCCGCCCGCCCGCCCGCTGTATCAAATGCAAAGATTATTATTACTACTATTGTTATATTATTATTATTATTATTAGCTCGGGGAGGCCGGACTGGGGAGAAGCATCTGGGCAAGCGTCGGGGATAAAGTCGCGAGCGATTTCCTGAGTGGCTTGGTTCCAACTCGCGGCTCGGGTTTTTAGAAAAAAAAGAAATCCCGGATAAGCTTCGTACATTAGTCGGCAAAGCTATTACCCTGCATTAACCGGTTCAACGGCAGCTCAGCAACCCGCACGTTGGAAAGGCTTGACGCGTCTCTCCTCTCCATCTCGCTCCAAACGCACACCAACGAGCAGATTAATGAAGACTTGAGACGCGTTGTTGCTCGTAAGGCTTCTATTTGTGTGGGGCGATGGTTTTGAAAAACTTGTATTTCACACTTTATAAGCAGAGTCGGCCTCCCAGGAACGAGCTGTCGTACTTGTCAGGAGATGTGAGATGTTTACAATCATGCGTTCAGACTAACGTTGACTTACATGTATATATATATATATATATTTTTTTTTTTGGATGCTTTCGGGTGGATTCTTTTGTGTGACGTGAACCGTGCTTATTGGAATGGCTTTTCGTCTCCGCGCACGTCTTTTCGAAACCATCGATGCATTGACAGCAATTTATGGAAACACGTAAAGTTTTCTCCCGGCCTCGCTCTAGCTCACAAAATAATGCGACGACAGGGATGGATGGAGGGAGGGAGGGAGGGAGGGAGGGAGGGAGGGATGGAGGGAGGGAGGGAGGGAGGGAGGAGGGAGAGGCAGAAGGAGAAGACGTATTTTGACTCAAAGCTCTCACAGTCCTTTCGATGAATTGATGAGAAAGAGTAAATAGATAACGGTAATCCTTGCATTCGATATAATTTGCTGGTCATTGCTTTGCATCGAATACAGCGAGCTATTCCGCTGCGGATTTTCCCGCAAGTGTAGTGACTGTGCGGTCTGTTTTCGCTGATCAGCGATAATAATAATAATAATAATAATCCTTGCATTTGACACGGCGCCTTATCACGTTGTCGAGACGTCTCAAAAGCGCTTCACGGGATACACTGTAAAGTGCAGTGACTATGTATATCTTAGGGGCGAAACACGGCAGCCAATCGCGCACAGCGACGTCCCCACAAACAGCCGTGGATTGAGTGACCTACTTAGTTTTGGGGGGGAAGGATTATTACCCCCGGGAAAGCCATCCGCCAATCGACTATCAACCGGGTTCGTACTTACTGGTGGGTAAACAGAGGCGGGTGTGCGCGGAGTCAGGAAACTTACCGGAGGTCTGAAAAACGTTCGATTCCTCTGAAGTCTAACTTTGACGTTAAGTTGTCAGCTTGTCTCCGCCGACCGCACTCTCGCCTCTGGGTCGGAAGGTCGATCGTCGAAGCTGATGCCACAGTGCGATTGCTCGCGGGAGGGCGGGACGTCGCTTTGCAGCGCGACTCTCGAGGTACTTCGACGTTTCTAGGTGCGGTAGCAAAAAGCGGGGAAGATTATTCATATTAATATCGATTATCATTATTCTAAACGGAGCTAAACCATAAAATCCAGGGGCGCCCGCTGAAATCTCATCAGGGTCCTTCACCCCCAGTGCTTTCCCAATTGTTATTCATGAGGCTCGGAAACTCAGTCACACTCTCCGGCCCTCGTTACAGCCCCGATAGGGCTAATTGTGCTGGTGCTACTTCTTCTGAATAAGCATTATTCCCTTGTGCGTGCATCTGTGAAATAACCTTCATTATCAACCTGGCGTGATATGCGCACCTCATGCGTGCCATATCTTGTCCTATTACCCTTTGGCTGTGTTATATGTCATTGCGGTCTCAAGACCCTTCGTTCGTTCCACCGCCCCCCTTCCCTTCCCCCCCAATTACTTTCACAGACAGAGGATGCATATGGATTGGGAGGGAGACTGCCTGGCTATGTAGGTTGGTTATTTTAGATGGTAGACCCTGAGGGGAGTTAGAGAGGGAGTGAGGGAGGTGGGTGGGGGGAAGAGTTGAGAAGGATACGTCGCTTGGGGAAATGGAACCGTTGGGAAGATAAAACCATGCATGACTACAGAAGAGCTTTGCATTTCCCTCATGCATATTCATACCAGCCGCGGTCATTGCTGTTTGCATTCTGATTCCTGTTATCAACTGAGGGTTGAGAATCTCTCTGCGTGTTTTCAAACCCCCCCCCCTCGCGGTGACGTTCCGCTGATATTCCTGTGCCGGTGACGACGACGACGATGACGACGATGATGATAGTGACAATGATACCGTGTACTAATTATAATAATAATAATAATAGAAGAAGAATCCTTGCATTTGATACAGCGCCTTATCGCGTTGTCGAGACGTCTCAAAGCGCTTCGCTGGGGGTGGTGGGGGGGGGGGAGATTGTCGGCCAGGACATGGGGAGAGAGAGAGAGAGAGAGAGAGAGAGAAACTCCCTTCTCTTTTCGAATAGCAGCGGGGGAAATCTTTCACAGTTAAATCCTGCGAAGTGCACATCTCCGCCCGGTGACGAGGGCATTAAAGCAAATCCGAGGATTATTTTGTTTCTCTCTTTATTATCAGCCCGGCGATCAGAAACCTAATTGACACTTCCTCCTCCAATTTGCCTATATCCACACGTCCATCTGTTTAACAACCTATCTGACACTATCTGCCTGGAAGATCATCACAAAGAAAGATGTGCTCCTCCGCAATAACTTGAACTGTATGTTACATTGGATTATAATAGACCCTTATTACTTTAATCATTGCCATCACAGACGCTAAGCCATCAATAATACATGATGGGGCGGAAGGGAGGTATTCATCAGTCTCTAACTCGGAGGACCAAACAGAAGGTTGATCTTACGTTTGAAATCCATCACTGCTGGCCATTTCATTGACTCCTCCAAGAACGCAGTCACTACGCTCCTCAATGCCCTTTCCGTTTGATGCAGCGCCTCGTCGCGTCTCAAAGCGCTTCCCAGGATACATTCTTTCCGAATAGCGCCGCAGTGATCTTTAACGTCCAACTAAACAGCCAGATGGGACCTCGGTTTAACGTCTCATCCGAAGAACGGTACCTCCGACAAGGCAACACCACCCCTCCCCCCCTCCCCCCACCCAGCGCTGCATTGGAGCTTCAGCTTAGACTATGTGATTCCAAGTCCCAATGTGGAACTTGAACCCAGAAACTTTTGAACAATCCAAACCCTCAAACGAAAGGCGTGTGATCGAATAAAAGGATTATCATCCGATCCTCCAGGGGCCAAGACTAAAAGCTGGTTGGAATTGTTTTCATACTGAACCACGCGCTCACAAATTGCCAGGTTCGAAGATCGTAAGAAATAGATGAATAAAAAGATATATATTTTTTTTTCTAGAATGGCCTGAGGTCAGCCGTTGCGAGGTACCTTAAGGACAAAGACAAATGACATCTGACAGGTTTACTCATCACGTCAATGTGTGTCACAACTTGTTCCAAATGAATAATCATTAACCCGCTTGGTTAAGAGGAAGGCACATCTATCGGGTACTGTCTGGCTAACTTCGGGCCTCAACACACAGACTCCTATTCCTCGGAGAGGAGTAGAAGTTATGGGATGATGGGCTTGAGGTGATTATCTTCTGGGCTGGGATTGGAGTTAACAGAGCTGGGCTTTAAGACGACAATGCTCTCAACGGCAAGCTAATAAACCTGGCGTTTCACAATAACCCTCGCATTTGACACAGCGCCTGGTCGCGTCTTCTAGACGTATCAAAGCGCTTCACGGAATATACCGCCAAGTGAATTGACCGTCTATTTTGTGGGCGAAACTCAGCAGCCAAACTGCGCACAGCAGCGTCCTCCACCAGCAGCCGCGAATTGAGTGAACAAATATTTTTCTTTGGCGGGGGGGGGGGGTGTGGTGGGGAAAATTGGCCAGGATTATTATTACCCCCTGGAAAGCGATCTGCCCGATCGGCTAACAACCGGGCTCCTACTGGACGCGAGGTAAACAGAGGCGGGTGGAGTAAGGAAACTTACCTAAGGTTTCGACCGTCCTGGGGATCGAACCCACGTTGATTGAGAGACCCGTTGTGGTGCCAGTGGAGCTCGTGAAACCAGGTGCGGGAGAGAGGACGTGGGGCTGGAAGCGTGCACGGGATGATTGAGGGCACATTGCAAGGGGCTTAAACGCAGTCTGTCCAGGTTGTAGACAGCGCGCAATCACACTGCGTTCCAAGTCTCCGTCTGCTAAACGTTGAGAGCTCTTCTGGTTATTGTTTCGAACGGGGGGGGGGGGGGGGGGGGGGAATTGTGGAGCGAGGGAGCCGGGGAATAATAAATGTAAACTACAAGAGCTGAGAGCAATTGAAGAGATTTGCAATTTGATTATTTACCTCTGCAGACGCGACGGAAGATAATGTCACGGTCCCTGGTTGAGTTTGACAAACCTGGCAACGACCCAGGATAAAGAAGTCACAATAAATTCAATCAGCCTTACATTCGATGCGGCGCCTTTTGTGCCGTGACACGGCCTCGCGATTTAGAATCAATTGGTCTGGGCTGACGGTCCCAATGCCGTTCTGGGAGGGGGATGAGGGGCGGAGGGGGGAGTGGTGGGGGGGTGTTGTCGCATTGCGGGAGGCGCTGTCGTCCTTCGGATGAGACTTTAAACCGAGATCCCGTCTGCGCCTGTTTTGGGTGGACGTTAAAGATCCCGCGGGCCTGTTCGAGAGGAGAAGGGGGTTTCTTTCTCCTGGTGTCCTGGCCGACAGCACTCGCTCCACCGACGCACTGCCGGCGCAACTGGCTGCCGCGTTTCGCCCACAAAGTACGCGGCGGCGACACTCGACAGTAAACCCTGTGAAGCGCTTTGAGACGGCTCTCGACGGCGTGATCAGGCGCCGTGTCAAGCGTGAGGGCGATGAGAGAAGAACGATGGCATCTCGAAGCGCTTCACGGGACTTTTTCCTGTAAAGTGTAGTGACTGGGCGCCCAGTGGGTGAAACCCGGCACAGCACACAACACAGGGTCCCGCAAACAGGCGTGGGCGCGAGCGACCAGTTTTAATCCGGGGGGAGAGGGGTTGTTGGCCAGGACACCGGGAAAGAGAGAGAGAGAGAGAGAGAGAGGGGGGCTATCGATACGTAGAGGAAGAGAGACAAAGATCTAATGCTTTTGCAGCATTGTGTAACGTGAGGAGAAGATTTATTGGGTGCTTGCCTCGGGAAACATCGGTTGGGTGAAGACATGAAGGCTAGCGTGTATGGATTTTATACTTAGGCTGTGATCGGGCCAACAGACTCAAGACTCTAGCAATGCGATGATCTCGACAATCGAACGCAATACATCGTCCTCGCCTGCGTCTGACCATTTCCTCTCCCCGGCAAGGATGAAATCTGCTTCGCAAACGATGAGAGCAACCCGTGGATGGATCGCCTTCCCGGGGGTATCGATCCTTTCGAACAATTCATAATAATTCGTTCCCTCAATCCACGAGCGTTCGTGGGACGCCACAGAGCGCAATTGCCAGCCATATTCCGCCCGCACAGCACACAGTGCCTTCGCTTAACGCTCTGCAGTACAACCCGCGAAGGGCTTTGAGGCGTCTCGAAGTCGCGATGAGGCGCTGGATCGGATGCAAGGATTATTATTATTATTATTATTATAATTCGGGATGTGGCGAATTCCCCATCCGCCGACACAATAACGGGCGGGCGGGCGGGAAAGAAATCCCTCGGTCCTGGCCAACGAATCGAACCCAAAAGGGTGGTTAAAAACTTCCCATCCGCTCCTTGTCGCACTTTGCGGCGCGCGTCAAAAACTAAAATAAAAACTCCTCCAGCCCTCAGTGTTGGCATACGCACGCACATGCCAAGAGTGTGATTAATGCCTGAGTTTTCGAAGCAGCTTGTGAATTGGATACACGACTAAAGTTCTGTCGTTCAGCTTGAAGGTGATTTCCTCCTCTCCCCGCGCCCCCCCCCCCCCCCCCCACCCCCTTCTCGTCTCCCCGTCTCCCGCCAGTTTCTCGGCCGAGTAAAACACAGGAGCTTAAGAAAAAATTCTTAATATAGGAGTCTTTTTTTTTCTGGGTTTCGGCGAAAGGTACAGTGCGACGTGGTCAGGCGACGTTCTCTCTCTCTCTCTCTCTCTCTTTCTCTCTCTCACACACTCTCTCTCACACACTCTCACTCGCCGCAGGAATTAAACGCGTGGGTTTCAGCTTCCAAGAACCATGTTTGTAAATACCTCCCCTCCCTCGCTTGCGAAGTTAAAAACATGTCCCAATTTCAGCGAGAAAGGCCGAACGCAAGTGCCCGGGGAATAGAGCGGTGGATCGCAATGATTTATGTATTCAACCCAAGAAGTGGCTGGCGCTATAACTTTATCAGTTCCAGGCACTTAACCTTGATGTTGACAGGGTGTACTTGACGTTCTCTCTCTCCAGAAGTAGGAGAAGATGGCTATGGACTGTAGGTAAAGAGGACTGTTGCGCGCGCTCACACACGCGGGCACACACTCACACGCACGCCCGCCCGCCCGCCCGCCCGCGCGCGCACACACGGGAACTTGTTGCTCTGTAAGAGCCCAGGAAGCTACTCCGTGACTAATAATCTTAATAACGATAACGATAATAATCCTTGTATTCGATACGGCGCCTTATCACGCCTTCGAGACGTCTCGAAGCGCTCCGCAGGACACGCTGTCAAGGAACGTTTGGCCCGACATTTCACCCCGCCGAGGAAATCGAACCCGAGTCCTCGCGCTCGCGAGGCAAGTGCTCCAACCACTGAGCTACGGGACTCCACGAGATGAGTGAGTGGAGGGCGGAAGGGTGGGGATGAGGGGTGGGGAGGGGAGGTGAGGGGGAATGCAACATCGATGTGATAATTATCACGTCGGACACATTAAGAGACGCTGCAATGTTACACCCGGTTATTTCTAATCCCGCACGGTCTCTGTTATGCAAAATAAACAGTAAGACCTCCGTGGATCCTCCAGCTCGAATAACTTTGCTCTCGCTGGCTGGTTCTTCAAGCTGTAAGCAAGGCAAGATTGCGCATTGTATCATCGCCCTAATGCCTGTCACAACATGAAGCTCGCAAAAGGCAATAACGCACACATCTTAAATAATAATCAAAATCCTTGCAGTCAGACAGAGCCGGAAAGTCAAAACATCTCAACCGCGCTTCGTAGGGGAGTTCTGTCAAGCGATGACACTGCGTTGATCGCAGACAGACGCCACTGTCATCCCAGCTCCCGCAGACAACCGTGAAGTCAGTCAACGTTTTTTTAATCCGAGATGCCTGTCAGCCAGGACACCGGGAGAGAGAGAACCTAATAATAATAATAAAAATAATAATAATAGTTCCTCTAGTCATCGCTGCAACTGGGACTGTTTGATAAGACTGGTCAGAAATAGCTCGACGTAGAATTGGACGTAGCGCCAAAATATCGACCTCCTGCAAAACACAGCTGTTACAGGAAGCTCAAAAATATTAATTGACGGATCGCTTTCCGGGGGTAATAATCCCTTCAAAGAAAGAAAAAAGAATGCAATTAAATTGAAAAGTGATTGGGTTACTCAATCCACGACCGTTTGTGGGATTTCACCCCAACTGCAATTACCCGTCCTTACCCCATATCCCCTTGGTCCCCCGACCTAACAAACATCTATAGACCTCAGTCTGGACAAGGTGAATGGATCCAGTCATAATCCACAGCCTTTTGGGGGAGGGAGAAAGAGGTCCAGATTCCCATCGGCCTTTGGGTGTAAAACTGCCTCTTAATTGCGCTCCTGAATGGGTTAGGTCTAATTTTAAGATGAAGCCCCACTTGTTCTGGCTTCCTGGGGAAAGGGGATACTCCACATGAGCTCTCATTACCCCCCATTCACATGCACAAGCTCACCCCTCCTAATCCCCTCGCTCTTCCGAGGTACATTAGCTGTTTCGGGGCCCCGAGTCAAAGCGTTGGCTCAAACAGTGCTTCCCGGGGGGGGGGGGGGTGACAGGAGATGGGGTGAGGGGACGCCAAGTCCTGTAGCTCGGTGGTTAGAGCACTCGCCTCGCTAGCGAGAGGACCCGGGTTCGTTGGGCAAGTTTCCTCACTCCGCGCGCACGGCTCTGTTTATCGAGCAGTAAGTAAGAACCCGGTTGTGGTCAATTGACGGATCGCTTTTCTGGGGGTAATAATCCCTTCAAAGAAGGAATCGATTGGTCACTCGATCCACGGCCGTTTGTGGGGACCGCTGCCGTGCGCAAATGGCTGCCGCGTTTTTCCCCACAAAATACGCAGTCAATTCACTTCACGTGTGTCCTGTGGGATCCTCTGAGACGTCTCAACGACATGATAAGGGGCCGTATCAAACGCCGGGATCATTATTGTATAGCATCATCGTCGTCTTTGCATTTGATATAGCGCCTTATCGGGTCGTTGCAAAAGCGCTTTCACAGAATATACTGCAAAGTGGAGTGACTGTATATTTTGTGGGCAAAACATGGCAGCCAATTAATTGCGCACGGCAGCGTCCCACGATATTTTTTTTGCTGGGGGAGGGATTATCACCCACAGAAAGTGATCCCCCAATCGACTAACACCCAGGTTACTGGGTGATCATTATTATTAACCTCTTTCCCCCTCGTTCCTGGATGCCTGGCATTCAGCTCTGCTCCGTGTCCATTAGTATTCACACGACAACAACCGGAGGGTTAAAATCATTAACCGTTCCCAAAAGGCTCGGGACTCAAGCCTCGCATTCGAGAGAGAGAGAGAGAGAGAGAGAGAGAGAGAGAGAAAAGACACAGTCTCGTTCACTCTTGTCGCCCGCCCGTGACAAATTCATCACAGAAGGCACTTTTTATCCGAATAAAGGTGGCATGAAATTGGATAAATTAAATCACAGCCATTCGCTGTAAACTATTTTCTTATCCTCCCCCACCCATCCGCTGCCAACCACTGCCACCCACTGCCACCCACTGCCACCCACGTCTGCCTTTGGTCTCTGCCCATCAAATAAATCGGGAGCTTTTCACGATTTCATGATCAATTGCGCGCCTGTGCAGATTTCTTGCGCAGCACCGCAACAGCGCACCTCTCTCACAATCTACGCAGTCACTCCCCTTGACGGTACATTCTGCGAAGCGCTCCGAGCCGTCTCAGCGACAGGATTTCGCGGGCGCCACGCGGCAGCCACATTGCGCACGGCAGACGGTCGTTAAGATAAATGGGAGCTAAGCCAAAGACTGGTCGCGATGTGGTTGAGGGTTACTGATAAAACAAGAATTTCCTTTTAGCATATTAATAATTAGGATAATACAATAACAACAACATTAATAATAATTAGGATAAGAATTAGGCTAAACAACAATAATAACCACAATGACGATAATAATAATTAGGATAATAGCTTTCGAAAGGGAATTGGATAGGAAAAAAATGTGAGGGGCTATGGGGTGAGAACGGGGGGTGGGGGGGGGGGGAAGTGGGGCTGGTCGGTGGCTCTCCCAAAAAGCTGGCACGGGCACGATGGGCCGAATGGCCTCCTTACGGCGCCGAAAGGTTCCCACGATTCTATTCTGAGATCCTCGACCCCTCGGCCCAGTGATCTCTCTCTTTTTTTTATACGAAGCGACATCCACAGCGAATCAGATCGGGGACTTTGAGAAGTTTCAATTTTCTGCTCTACTGACGTGTCGAAAGACAGAGAGGAGCCTTCTCAGCGCTGCCCATTTTGCAACGTAAAGAAATCAGACGCTCTATCTAACCTGCAAGACGATTTGTTTGGTTTTCTTTTTTCTCTTTGCCCTTGAAGGCAATGCTGCCACGAAGCTGCGTCGAGCGTCTCTGTCTCGGTAAAGAATAATAATCCACGCGTTCGACCCAACAACGTCAACAACAACAAATACAACTTGCACTTATTTGCCTGCAAAATATACAGTCAATTTCATTTTACGGTAGTGCTGTGAAAAGGCACTTTATCAAGTGCGAGGATTATTATTATTATTATTATTATTATATAGCATCCCTCATGCAATGCAACATCTCAGAGCTTCACTCATTTACTGTGAAGTGTAGCGACTGTGCACTTTTGTAGGTGTCGTCCCACAACCGGCAGTGAGGTGATTGAATGATTTATTGGCAGGAAGAGTGCGGAGGGAGTGGGAGGGAGGGAAGGAGGGAGGAGGAGATATGATAGAGTAATATGGCAGGGGAGGTGAAAGAGAGCAAAGTGTGCGTATCGGAGTTGAGGAGGTTGTTGGGGAGAACCTTTCATTAAATGGTTCGATTCCGAGTGATTGAAGCGGAGACGGAATAAAAATGTAATCTGACCGTGGATTTATCGCCCTGTTCCGGACACTTTAAATGTCTTCGGGAACTCGTTTGAGAACAGAGACTGATTATTCTAGTTTGTAGCGGGGTTCTCGGGCCTGAACTGGCTCCAAGGTTTACGTGTTCGGCGACTGAATGTGGGAATCGACCTCTGTTGACGGTCTCTCCAGTCCGGTTCCTGAGCCAGGAGGGTGGGTAGTATCCCCCAGGGCACTCGCTGCTGATGGCAGCACCAGCCCGGCCCGGCGCATCGGCAGGACCTGGAAGGGCCGACCAGTTACTGGGGTCAGGGAATCCTCCCCCCTCAGCTCCTGTTACCCCTGCAAGCCAAGGCCCTAACGGGTAAAGGTGGTCCTAGCTGGACAAGCAGCGGGAACGCTTGCCAGGCAGCTCGCAGACCTCACGCTTCACTCAGAGACCTGTTCACATGGAAACAAGTCATTCGGCCCAGTCCGGTCTCGGTGCTGAACAGTACATTCTTTGCAAACCTTTGTGAGTCAAGGTTCCTGGTCCGTTCTCCCCACAGACTGAAGCAAAAAGGAACACAATGAACCAAAGACTCTGAGCTTCACACCATCAGACATGTCCTTTTTGTCTTGGCTGCGGAGTTCTGGCCTTGATTTCTGGCGAGCGGAGGTGACCATGATTTTTGACAATAATGTTCCGAAGCCGCAAAGCCACAAGTTGCTTTCCTCCTGTTGTTACAGCTCTAAATTGTTTGTCAGGCACCAGGTTCCTCGTGTAAGCCCTTAAGGACGCGAATTAGCTGCCGCTTTTGCCTGCGAAGCGCAAAAGAAGCACTGTGGGGTCGTGATAAGGCGCCTTATCAAATGCAAGGATACCGGGAGAGAGACAGAGTGAGAGAGAGACAGAGAGAGAGAGAGAGAGAGGGGGGGGCGCGGATAAATAAATCAACAGCGACCCTCGGGTTTGACACGATGACTTTCACGTCGAGAGGAAAGTGCTCTTGGCCCGCGCCCCACTTGTAGGGCACTCGATAAATGCAAGTTGTTGTTGTTGTTGCCCCTCACCACGGTTTCCCTCCGCAACGTGTAACACAGAATGATTGTCACGGTGATCTAAATGAGGTGAGTAGGACGATTTCCCCCACCGGCCTTTTTCTCGTCACAGGAACTCGCCACTAAACCAATAGCATAGGGCCTCGGAGCGCTTAAGGGATCGTACCCTCTCTGAATACCCCCCCAACTCTGCCGTCCTCCCATCAGCCCGTGAAACCGTTCCTTAAATGAGTCCGGTGTCCTGACCACCAATCCTCCGGATAAAACCGGTCACTCACCTCGAGGCTGTTGGTTGGTGGTGACGTTGGCCATGCCCAGATGGGCTGCCGCGATTCCCTACGGGATGCAGTCACTACACTTTTACGGCATAGGTCCGTGGGGACGCTGCTGTGCACAATTGGCCCGCAGAATATACAGCAATCCAGGCTTAATCCGTGAAGCGCTTTGAGATGTGCTCCTGGTGTCAGGCTCGGGTTTCAGGGCTCCGGCTCCCTACCCCATGGGCATAAAAACACAAGTTGTCGTTGCCGACGTGAAAAGCGCTGCATCAAATGACCGTTGATTCGTTCGTTAATTCGGCCATTTCCCCGTTGCCCTTTCGCTCTCGACGCGAAGGGGGCGTCACGCGAGAGAAAGGTGTCGGTTACCCGAGGAAGGTCGGAACACGGGCGCGACACCGAACCCGCTCGGGAACGCGATCTACCCCTTGGAGCGGGGAGGGTATCTCGTGATTAAAAACAATGATCCTTTCATTTGATCCAGCGCTTACCACAAGATACCGTCTCAAAGTGTTTCACAGGGAATTCCTGTCAAGTAGAGTAAGAAGTATATAGATACACTTGACGAGAGAAGGAGAGTGCTATTAACTGAGTCAGGGCTGACACCCAATCCCATTGCTTTGTAGATACATCACCGAGCTCCCTGGATATAGATTTTATATGAGTACGCTTGACTGATAAAAGGTTACGAGGTATAGACATGCCATCGCTATAGTCAGGCTTCATTTTCTTTTTGATGTTTTATATTTTTCGCTCTCGCCTCGCAAGCGAGAGGACCCTGGTTCGATTCCCGGGCCGGGCCGGGGGGGGAAAGTCTTAGGCGACTTTCCTTCCTTCACGCGCCTCTGTTTGTGCAGCGCTAAGTAGGAACCCGGCTGTTAGGCGATCTGCGAATCGCTTTCCATGGGTAATAATCACCGAGGGAATGAGCTACGAGAGAAGATTAAATAAGGTAAGGCTCTTCAGTCTTGAGCGACGACATCTCAGAGAAGATCTTAGAGATATGTTTAAGACTTTTAAGTGGGATTGAGAATGCAAACGCAGAATAATACCGTTGGATGAATCAAGACAGTACTACGAGAGGACACGGGGTTTAGAGTTGCAAAGGGCCAATTTCAGGACAGACACCACGAACAGTCGTGGATTGAGTGGCCACATTTTTTGCGAAGGGACTGTTACCCCAGAAAGCTACCGCTCTAAAAACAAAACGCCCCTCAGATGTATTCCGGTCCCGTGGTTCGCCTGTTCGACAGAAGTTCCCGTTGGCGGCTTGTCTGCCGGGGAAAGACAGTCACTATAGCCGGCAAACCAATTACGCCTTGGGGCAAGAAGTCATAATTCCGCGATTTGTTACCCATTCAAGGCAGAAGTTAACGGCATCAGGCAGCTGAGGAGGAGATTAAGTCCATCACACACATGCGGCCAAGCACATTTGTTACCCTCGCACTTTTTTTCCGGGGACATTTTCTTGTTAGAGACGACCAATTTATTTCCCATTAACCTGCGTGTTATACAGCGCCTGACTCATGAATACATTGATGGGAGAACTTGCTTTCTAGTGAAGTTCCGCTAATCTCTGCGTCACTGTACATGCCGAACGTTGACACCTCTATCGACTGCCCGTGAAGTGTTTATGAGCTGTTAATATTTACTACAGGTTCTGGTTCACTTTCCCCGATCTCCCGGTTTGGGAACCCAACCTCCGAAAGGCATCGTAAAAGGGACAGATGCACATTGATCATGGGGTTTGCGATGAATAAATAATCCTGGCGTTTGGTGCGCCGTGATACTGCCTCACCGCGCCGTCGAGCCGGTCTTAAAAGTGACTGCGAAGTGTAGTGGCTGCGCTATTTTGAAAGCAGACATGGCAGGCGTGTTACTATTAACCCCAGAATAAAGCCATCTGACAATCGACTGGCAACCGGGTTCCTATTTACTGCTGGGTAAACAGAGGCGTGTGTGCGTGCGTGCGCGCGCGCGTGTGTGTGGAGTAAGGAAACTTGCCTAAGGTTTTGCCCTGACTCTGACCCGTCTGGGGATTGAACCCGGGTCCCCTCGCCTGCGAAACTACTCCCCTACAGGATTCCAAAGAGACTCAGAGCTCTTGCCACCCGCCAAGGCTTCTCCACTCTCATTCTTATTCAACCAAGGTAATCTATTAACGAACGAACGAGAGGCGGTGTCATCAAGGGCTTCGCTATTGCAGCACTTAGTTCTGGCGCGCTAATTCCAGTCGATTTACGATCCAATCGAAATGGTCCCCACCTTCTGGTAGCACCACTTTGCCCCCCGCACTCGACTCGTTTCAAGAGACGTTGCCGAGGAATTCAGACACTTTAAAGGTACTTTCTTTTTTTACTGCTCGCGACCGTTCATCCAAGCGGGTAAGAAGTCCAACAAAAGACGCTTGGCCCGGGCGAGAGATCCAAACTAATTCGCGTTGGCGCTCACGTGCGGGGAATTGCGCTTCCAATGGTGATAATTAACACAGCACGCGTCACTTTTTAATCACACGGTAGTGCTCAAAAAATAATCAGTCGGTCACTCAACCCATGGACTGTTTGTGGGACACTGCTGTGCGCAATTAATTGACTGCTGTGTTTCATTCCTTGGCACCCCCACCCCACTATCTCTCTAACCTCCTCCCTCCCCACAGCGCTGCCTCCTCTCGACTGGGTCCGGCCTCCTCCGTGTCCCCCCCTACCCCCCCCACCCCGAATTCTCCGCTCCACCATCGGCGGCCGCCCCTTTCAGCCACTGCGCCCCGAAGCCTCGGAACTCCCTCCCACAACCCCTCTGCCTTCCTCTTCCACCTCGCCCGAGACCTCGCGCCTTATGACGTGGCCTCAAAGACGTCTCAAAGCGCTTCACGGGATATACCGTAAAGTGGAAGCAAACTGCGTGTTTCGTGGGCCACGAAACGCGGCAAAAAAGAAAAAAAAAAACCCGGAGGCAAGGGAGAGCGCTACAGAAGCTGAGACAGGGCTGACACGCGAATGATTCACGACAGTATTAGCGTGAGAGATAATGTTCCCTGTCGCAGTAACAGTGATGTGGTGCCATTCGGGATGCGATAAATAAATGCGAGGGTGGGGTGGGAGGGTGTGGGGCTGAATATTTATTCCTCTCCCCCCCCCCCACCACCACCCCAACCCATTCCCACCCCACCACCAAACCTCTTCGCGGATGAATAATACATTGGAGCCACGATCCTGCGCCAACAGCTCAAACCGAAGTGTGCAGAGGCTTCTTTCTGTGTGCGGCTGACACGTTGTTGGTAAAATTCACAGCAATTTAAAGACTCGAATTAACCTCGCTTGCAGGTTTATCGCCGACATCAATTAAACGGGGAAAATTAAAGTTTCAAAGGGCGAAACTCTTCCTGCTTCTAATTGAAATGACCTCCGTGACACTCACCTTGCGATACGCTGCGCCTTATTATAAGCCTCGAGCCTTCGCAGCTCGGAAGACGGGTGAGCTTCACCAAGCCGTCCTTCTGATTCTGAGGTGGGTTGTGGGTTCGAGCTCCCACCTCGGAACGTAATGATAACAACCCTTGCGCTCGACACAGCGCCTTATCACGTCCTCGAGACGTCTCAAAGCGCTCCACGGTCAAGTACGGGCAAGTGAATTGACTGTGCGTTTTGCGGGCGAAACGCGGCAGCCCAATCGCGCACAGCAGCGTTCCCCCACACAAACAGCCGTGGATTGAGGGACCAAATTATTATTTTTTGAAAAAAATGTTTGGAAGGGATTATTAACCCCTGGAAAAGCCATTCGCAATCGACCGGGTTCCTAACTTACCGCCAGGTTAAACAGAGGTGCGTGGAGTAAGGAAACCTACCCAACGTTTCGCTCTGCCCGGGAATCGAACCCGGGTCTCTCGCTTGCGAGGCGAGTGCTTTAACCACTGAGCCACAGGACGTGAATAACATAAGAATTTGCCGGGCGAAAGAAGACCGAGGTCCATCCAGTTCGCCTTCCACCAGTCGCCCACACATGTCGTGTCCCAACTAATAGACTCTTAACAGGAGATATTATTTCCTAAAAGAAATCTGTCTAATTTCCTTGTGAAAGAATCGACACTTTCTGCTTCCGCAGAGTCACTTACTACTTACTACTCGCTCATTGAATTAGTGTTTCTGCAGATGTCTTCTAAATTTACGCCCCCCTTCAATCGCAGGCCGTGTCCTCTGGTTCTACCGTTCACATTGGGGACATTAAACTCTCCCAGTTCCGTCATGACGTGAGTTTTTATTTGTGGTCGGCCGGGAATTGTGACACACGCGGAAACCCACCACGGAATTGCTGGAGTGGAACCAGCTAGAAGCCATTGGTATCACTGTCTGGCGAGCTTCCTCGCTCGAGGACCACCCTACCCCTAATTGATTAATTAATCAGCTAATTGATCAATGAACTCGCTGACTAACGCAGTGTAGTGCCGCGTTTGGCTGTATGTGGTCCGTTCCTGTGCGCAAATCGACTGCCGCCAACGTTCGCCCGCAAACAAAATACACAGTCGCTGCACTTTACCCGAAATGCTACGAAGCGCTGTGAAAGGTCCTGCATCGAATGCGAGGCTTGTCTATGTGATTTTTATTGATAATCTTATTGCGTTTCAGAGCAAAGAGCTTTCAATACCGTTCAGGGTCAGTGAAGGGAATTCATTTCAACCTGGTGACTGCAGTGCAGCACTGAACTCTCTTCCTGTTGCCAAATAACATGTTTGCATCCAAAAAATAATAATAATAATAATAATCCTTGCATTTGTCATCGCGATGTCTCGAAGCGTGCTTCACGGGATGTACCGTAAAGTGGAATCAGAATACAAGTGGCTGGGAACACTCGGCAGGTCAGGCAGCATCTACGGAGAGAGAGGAAAGTGAGCTTAACCTTTCTTTCGTCAGCTCTGAGTGTTCCCGGCGATTTCCTGCGTTTGTTTCGGAATTCCAGCATCTGCAGCATTTTGCCTTTTGTGCTGTAAAGTGGATTCACTGCGCATTGTTGTGGGCGAAACACGGCAGCCGGTTGCGCACAGCAGCGTCCCGCAAACAGTCGTGGAGCGAGCAACCGATTTTATTTGGGGGTGGGTGGGGGGGGGGAGGGGGCGGTGGCACCAGGAGAGAGAGAGAGAGAGAGAGAGAGAGAGAGAGTGAGAGAGAGAGAGAGAAACTCCCATTTCTTTTGGAATAGCGCCGCGGGATCTTTGACATCCGCCTGAACAGGTAAAGTAGACGGGACTTCGGTTGAACGGCTCATCCGAAGGACGGAAGGAAAGAAGATAACAAACAGAGAAAGGACAGATGCCGGGTGATGGTTACGAAATTTGAGACCAGATTCAGGCATCGCTTGTTTGCTCACAGTGAGTTCTCTCTCGCCAACTCTGTACCTGATCCGCTCACTTAATACTGTGCAAAATGCATTAAAGGGCAAATTCAGGACAGACACCAGGAAGTATCTCCTTACACAGGGCGTAATTAACACCTAGAACAGGGTGACTAGGAAAGGTGATATGAAACCAGCTCAGTGCGTTGGCATCTGCCCAAAGCCCGTGGATGTAGAGCGACTCAGAAGTGATGTCTTGCAAACGGAAAGCTTCCATCTCGAGGCGGACTCGGGCAATCGCACTGAATAAGATGTCGCAATCTCCGTCCATCCGCAAGAGAAGGTGCACCTGAATGCTAAAAGCGTTCGGAATACGCTGAATACGTGATCCTCGCATGTAAAGGAAAATATTCCTTGGTGGTCGCGCTCGCCTGGCGAGCGGGAGGACCCGGGTTCGGTTCCCGGGCGGGTCAGGGCGAAACCTGAGGCAAGTTTCCCACTCCACACACGCACACGCCTCTGTTTACCCAGCAGTTTCGCCGATGAAACGACCTGATAAGGCTCTGCATCAAATGCAAGGATCGTTATTATTAACAACTAATAACAATAAAAATCCTCACGTTTGACGTAGCGCCTTCTCAAGTCACTGAGACGCCTCAAAGCGCTTCACAAGACACACCGCACCCTGACAACCCTTACAGCGTTCACGTAACCCTACAGATCACTGAATAATAAGGAGGTGATAACACAATTGGCTGTGGGAACTTATCGTGAAGGGCAGTGGGATAATAATGACATGAACAATAATAGTAATAATTTGGGGAAGAAAGCAGGGGAGGGGAAGCGCAAAATGTAATTTCTCTGCCTGTCGCAGGACTTGAATCACTACTTTTAACCTTAATGAAGTTGCTCAGTGTTATCAGAGATAAAATGCATAGTGCAGTTCGGTCTACGATGGCTCTTGATCTATCTCGGAGCAATTATCTGTTATCTACTTTCGTGCAGTGTGAATTTTATTTTTCCTAACCTTGACGAAACCTTCCCTCCCCCTCGCCCCCCGCGCCCCCCCCCCCCCCCCCCCCCCACCACCACCACCACCACCAACCTCCCCGCTATTCTGCTGTTAGCACTTCACTTTCCCAGGCCTGGCGATCAGCGAAACCCGGGGATTATCACCTCTTCCGCATCTCTCTCCGCGTTTCGCCCACAAAATCCACAGCCAAACCGCTTTACGGCGTATCCTGCGAAGCGCTTTCAGACGTCTCGGAGACGTGATGAGGCGCCGTATCGAACGCAAGGATTATTAATGTTATTATTATTATATTTGCGTTCCCCCCCTCACCCCCCGGTTATAGACTCCACAACCAGGCTATTTAAATGAACCTTATTGAACCCTTTCAGAATTTTAAAAACTTCTGTTAGGTTCCCCCCTTCCTCCTCCTCCTCCTCCTCCTCCCCCCACAAAGTCTCTTCTCTAGTGGTGATTTGGGACGAGTAACAAGGGGGGAGAGGACACCGGGGAGGTGGGGTGGGGGGGACAAAATGGCCGGAGCCGCTGTTTAAAGAATTGAAGGGCGGACGGAGAGTTCGAACCCGTCCGACAGAATTGACGACTGTCATAGAACTTCCAGCCCGTCTCCCAGCAGCCAAGGCGCGTTTGGGAGAATGGAGAGAATGGCGCGAGGGGAGAATGGACAACCGGAACCGTGTAACTTGCGGAGTCCTGTAACGTAGCGGTTAGAGGTGCTCGCCTCGCAAGCGAGAGGACCCGGGTTCGATTCCCGAGCCGGGGCGAAACTTTGGGGACGTTTCCTCACTCCACACACGCGCGCGCACACACACCCACACACCTCTCTCTGTTTGCCCAGCAGTAAGTAGGAACTTGGTTGTTAGTCGATTGGAGGATCCGGGGGTAATAATTCCTTAAAAAGTAATAATAATAAATCGGTCAATCAATCCACGACTGTTTGTGGGGACCCTTCTTTTTGGTGGGGGGGGGGTGGGGGAACGTCTCGAAGATGTGATAAAGCGCTGTGTCAGATGCAAAGATTTAAATGAAATTAACATTAAAATTGGTGCTTTGAAAACGTTTACGGAGAGTAAACTTTCCGATAGATGCATTGCCCATAACTGGTCCCCATTTCTCTGAGCTCCTTCATGGGATTTGGGGTGTATTTTGGCTCTCATAATAAGGCGCCGTATCAAAGGCAACGATTGTTATATTAATATATGATTCCAGTATTATATTATCACGATTGTCGCGCGACCTGGAGGATGACAGAGACACACTGCAAGAGGAACAGGAAGGCTGACATGGTATTTTACGGCACATTTGTAGGGGTAAACCGTTGGCATATATTCTCCCTTCATCCTCAATAAAAAACAAAAATAGGGTAATAGATAGCTGGCAGGGAACGACACGACTATAATTCAGTCGGGCAACTTTGATGGGGGAAAGTCAGTCAGGAATTGAGAGTATTTTATGCTTACTATCAAAACCGGGATTGAAGTATTGCAGCCTTAAACTCAACACCAGTTATATGTCATCGGTGGCTTCTGTGCTAGAACTGCACCAAGGAATTTGACCTTCAAATGTCTTCTTCACACCTTTGCCCAATCAAACACATCACTGCAAAGCTCTCTGAGACGTTATCAGAGGAACGTAGGGACAGGAGGAGGCCATTCAGCCCCTCAAGCCTGATCTATACCTCATCTCCCAATTACCCGCCTTTGCCCCATATCCCTTGTTTGTTGCCCACTGTGTTCGGAGCCCTGTAGCTCAGTGGTGACAGCCCCTCGCCTCGCCGAGCGAGCGAGAGGACCCGGCTTCGATTCCCGGGCGGGTCAGGTCAGGGCGAAACCTCGGGCAAGTTTTCTTAGTCCACACACACATACACACACACACACGCGCGCGCCCCTGTTTACCCGGCAGTGAGCAGGTTGTTGGTCAATTGGCGGATGGCTTTTTGAGGGGTAATAATCCCTTCATCAAAAATAATAATAATAATAAATCGGTCACTCAATGTGGGGGACGCTGCTGTGCCCGATTGGCTGCCCACGAAACACACAGTCACTCCACTTTACAGTATATCCCGTGAAGCGCTTTGAGACGTCTCGCCGACGTGATGAGGTGCCGTAACAAACGCAAGGATTATTATTATTATTATTATTATTAAATTCATAAGCGTGCAGAAGGGCATGGATTACTCCCTCCCGGTTCATTGAATCCCCGCGTAATTTTCCTCGGCCCATCGTTCCAGATCGATGGCCTTCACAAAGAAACTTGAGTTATTTTGATTGATCTGAATATCAGAGGGCCAGCGGTCACAGGCTCGGAGGTGGAGAAGGGAAGAGAAGGCGCGAAGAGAGAGAGAGAGAGAGAGAGAGAGAGAGGTGATGGATTCTCAAATCTGCGTGGGAACTAATCTAATAACAACAGAGGCAGAGACAACTCCGAGGCTCGGACGCTGATTAATCACTTTGCCAACCTCTGACGGCTTATTTTTTTGCCCGATCCAGGACGCTCGCGAACAGCTTTTATCTGATTTCATCAAAACAGTAAGAAATAATAATCGCCAGATTCATCGCCTTTGATCCGCCGACTTACTCGCGTCGGAAGGACGTCTCAAAGCGCTTCGCAGGATTTACTGCGAAACAGAGTGACTGGTGTGTCTGCAGGCGGACAGGCCAGCAATGTCCCACGAACAGCCGTGAAAAGGATGACCACTTTTTTGTTTGGGCGCTTGTCCGCCGGGACACTCGGAGAGAGAGAGAGGAATTACCTTTCCCTTTTCGAGTTGTCTCGTAACAGACCACGGTTGGGGACTTGGTTTAACGTCTCATTCGAAGCACGACGCCCCCACCCCCCCGCGATGCATTACACACGCACACAGGTACACACCGCGTGCACACGCACACGTACACACGCGTACGCCCAACACTGCACTGCGTGTCAGTCTGGCTCAATTTCCTGCCGTGGGGTTCAAACACACAACCTCCTGGATCAGAGACCCCCTTCTCTTTACGCTTAGTACCGTTAGATCATTGAGTCCAGAAACAGCGGACTATATGGGTTGTGTGGGGTGGGGGGGAATTGGTGGTGTGGGGGGGGTTAAGGGGTAGATCTTCTCGTTAATCCACCCTGCAGCTCGGGTGCAAATCCCACACCTTTGGGGGGGGGGGGGGTCCTCCCAATGTGAAAGCCACGCAATTTATTTGTTTGTTGTTTGTTGCCTTTGCATTGAGAATATCATCTCTGTGGTGTTCTCTGTCTCCCTCTCTCTCTCTCTCTCTCTGTCTCTGTCTCTGTCTCTCTCTCTCTCGCTCAGGCTGCGAGACATTAAACAGACGACAGTGGTGTGAGAGAGAGAGAGAGAGCAAGGCTTCAGCTCGCACTTCAGTGTAGAGGTAAGTACCCCTGGAGTGTCATTACGGGTATTTTTAATAAATCAGCGTAGAGACACATCAACGAGAGGTGTCACGGGAACAGAGCGAGAACGCCGGCTTGAGAGTACGTGCTGCACAAAACCTCTTCACTCACTCGTACAGAATTGTCTCTCGGTGTCTGGGAATGACTTGCCCTTGATTGATAGGGGAGACCGAGGCGATTTATCAAGCCCCCACCCTAACCCCCTGACGCCTCCCTCGCCAATTCGCCTGCTTTTCGAGATCAGAATATTACATGCCTCTGCGGGTTCCAGGCTATCAGCATCGCCTGATAAATAAAGCCTGTGTTTTCGATGGCCCCGGCGCCCATTTTCGTCTCGTACTTTGTTCTTCTTGGGTCGGCCGGGCGGGGGGGGGGGGGGGGGTGTCTGACACACGCGGAAACCCATCACCGTCGCTTAAGAGTCTCCAAACCCAACTGAGAATTCCACACGTCCCACCCCCACACGTGGAAATCCCAGAGATAGATTGTCGGAATGGAATATGCTCTCTCTCTCTCTCTCTCTCTCTCTCTCTCTCGCTCTCTCCCTCCATGGAGGAACGCACCCTGCTTACTTAATTCCGGAGAGTATTAGGCACAGGTGTGTGGGGGGGGGGGAAGCCCAGAGTGTGCGTTGGGGGTGGCGGGGGTAACCCCTGGAGTCTAACCAGCTAAAACCATCCAGCTTGGGGGGGGGGGGGGGTTGGCGAGAGGTGGGGGGGACGGGTGGGGGTGGGAGAATGGGGCGAGAAATGGGGCGAATTCTTCTTCCTTTTCTTCAGAGACCGTACGTCACATCTCTCCGGTTTGCGTTCGTTGACCCCAGCGCGCTCCGTCTGACTCAGGGCCTGGGGCTGTCATGGTGTGGTGTGACACACACCCAAGTGCGTTGGAGGCACTCGCAAGCCAGATGGGCAGAGATGTGACTAAGAGACACTTACTCTCCTGCGTGTCAGTCAGCGAAATAACTCCAGCGCGTTCCCCCAGGTCCCCTGAAGGCACCCGTCACCTGTGCGGCGCAGTTGACAGGATGGCGTCTCAGAGCGCTTAACAGTGGCGGAGCCTGACTCCGAGCCGGGAGGGAGGGTGGGGGGGCTGGAGTTTTGTGTTGGGTGGTGGGTGGGGGGAAGGTGGCTGTGAGCGCGGTCGAAGAGGAAGGTTGAAAGAGGGGACTTGAAAGAGAGGAGAGAGAGGTTGGCGAGGCGGAGGGACTGAGGGAGAGCGTTCCAGAGTTTCGGGGCGCAGCGGCTGAAAGCGCGAGCTCCGATGGCAGGACGGAGGGCGTGAGGGAAGAGCAGGAAGGCCCCGAGGCAATCTCTGACCGTCCAGCGGCGGGCGCTGACTCCTCGGGGGGATGCAGTCGCCCTGGAAACGAAATGACTGACTTTTTCCTTGAGACAGATCGGGGGGGAAAGTGGTTGCCCGGGGGGGCGAAAGACCGCCATGTTGTCGGCTCTGGCGTCCAATTGTCTCCCTTGTGGCCCGTGAGTCAACAGGACTGCGAGAGCAATACATTCCTCCTGAGGTGCGGTCAAGAGGACATTTCGACGGCGACAACTTGCATTTATACAGTGCAACCCCCCCCCCAACCCCCCCCCCACCCCACTTACAGCTCTGACTCGCTCAGTCGCTCGCTCTCGGGAGTCATTTCGAATTCTTTGACCAAGTATATGGCGGAACAGGCTCAAGGGGCTGAATGGCCTACTCCTGTTCCCGTGTTCCTGTTATTAAATGCCACAAATTCAACGCATCTCCCTTTCCCTTTCTTCCTTTCACTCTCTCTCTCTCTCTCTCTCTCTCTCTCTCTCTCGCTCTCTCTCTGCCCACAGGGCTCTGCGGGGACCCATAATCTCATTCTAATCTCCTTTTTTGTAACCCACATCCTCTAATTGTATATTTACGGTCAGAATCAAAGGGGCCGTTTACATCTATCACTTTTATGGCCTTCAGTGCTTCAAAGACCAATTTAGTGTCAATTAGCAGCAAATGAAAAGCTTTATCGCACAGCGCAATTGTGTGGCTTGCACTTTCGAGGCATAATAATATAGTAATAATAAATAATAATCCTCGCATTTGATACAGCGCCTCATCACGTCTTCGAGACGTCTCAAAGCGCTTCACAGGATACACCGTGAAGTGAATTGACTGTATATTTTGTGGCAGCCAATTGCGCACAGCAGCGTTCCCGCAAACAGTCGTGGATTGAGTGACCAATTTATTATTATTATTTGTTTTTGAAGGGATTATTACCTCCGGAAAAGCGATCCGCCAATGGTGACGTGGTGACTTGGAGCTGGTGTAGTTCTTGCTGACGCTCCAATGCAGTGATGGGGAGGAGCACTGCAATGTCGGAGTCGTTGCTGTCCTTGGGAACGAAGCCTTAAAGCTGAGGTCCTCTCTGCCTGATCCGGTGGCCAAGAAGAGGAGGGAATGGATCGCTGAGACGTCAAAGGTAATTTGTTGTTGTTGCTGCATCAACTTCAACCCACAAAACCTTCCGACGTGGAGGAGAGAGCGCTGCCAACTGAGTTCGGACGGCTAAATTGCGACGGCAAAGACGGCAAACGACATAGCTCAGTAGTTAGAGCACTCGCCTCGCAAGCGAGAGGACCCGGGTTCGATTCCCGGGGCGGGTCAGGGCGAAATCTTAGCCGAGTTTCCTTACTCCGCACCCCTCTGTTTACCTAGCAGCAAGAAGGAACCTTTTCCAGGGTTAATGATCTCTCCCCCCCACCTCCCAAAAAATAATAATGATAATAATAATAATTTCATCGCTCAATCCACGACTCTTTGTGGGACACTGCTGTGTGCGATTGATTGACCGGCCAAAAATATACCGTCACTTCATTTTACAGTATATTCTGTGAAGCGCTTTGAGACGACTCAACGGAGTGATAAGGCACTATGTCAAATGCGAGGGTTATTATTATTATTATTATTAATATTATTATAAAGAGTCCTAGCTTGCCCTTGGTGATGCTAACGGAAATCTGTAGCCTATTGAACCTTTGCAAGGAGAGAGCATCCGAGCCATAAATATTAGCTGTTTATCGGTGAAGCTGTCTTAAAATTTGTCCTTTGATGCCTACAATAAAATCCGCAAAGCCAATCAACGTCCTGGTATATAAATATCCGGTGGGGGTGGCCTGACCTGTGCTTAAGACAGGTCGAAACAGCAAATAGCACAAGAGCGTTCAAGGCGGCCGAATCCTTGAGGGAGGGAGGGAAAGAGGGAGGGAAGGGAGGGGGAAAAAAAATGATGACATTAAACGCTATTTGTAATATCTCTCTCTCTCTTTCCCTCTCTTCCCTCTCTCTCTCGCCCAGAGGGGTCTCGCAGGTATAATTTAGCCTCGGAAAACCTGCTCGGAAACAATCCCGGGGCAAGAACAAAATTAGTTTTCTGTCACACGATACCTAACCTTCCACGAAGCTATCAAGCAAATTGGTTGTCGCACAAAGTATTATCTTCTAATGGCTTATGGATTAAGGTTTGTGTATCTGAATAATAGGAACATTCTTTCGAATTTGCGCAGTCATGTTTCCGAACTTTCTCTCTCTCTTCCTCTCTCTCTCTCTCTCTAGACGTATATATATAGAGATATATATATATATATATAATCACTACTTTTATCTCTTTAGCTCCACGGAGGATGGGAAGCGTCAGGACCCCGTGCAGACACACACCGGACTGAAATGGTCCTGTTCCTCAATACTGAAGTGAGTGCTTTCAGGCTCCGAGCCGACACGGGAACAACTGGGACATCTCACCCACAAAACGCGCAGCCGGTTCACCTTCGCAGCGCATTGCGCGAAGCGCTTTGAGACGTCTCGAAGACGTGATGAGGCGCTGTATCGAACGTGAGGATTATTATTGCTACCGTGGATCAAAAACGGTTGAGGGGTCTTCGCAGCAGTAATAATTCTGATCGAGGCCTTTGCGGCGATAATAATAATCCTTGCATTATCATGTCGTCGGGGGGTCTCAAAGCGCTTCACAGAATATACTGTAAAGTGCAGCGACTGTGTATTTTGTGGGCGAAACGCGGCAGCCAAGTGCGCCCGGCGGCGCCCCACGCGAACAGCCGTGGATTGAGTGGCCAAATTATTATTTTTTAAGAGATTATTACTTTCCCGGAAACCGATCCACCAATCGACCGGCTACCGGATTCCTACTTACTGTCGGGTAAACAGAGGTGAAACTTGCGTAAGCTTTCGCCCCGCCCGGGAATTAATCCTCTGGCTTGCGAGGTGAGCGCTCTCACCGACACACGACAGGACTCGTTCTGAGAGAACTGTTAGGGGAGAAAATATTTCCACCGGTCGGTGACTCGGTGACTTAGATGGCAGCAATTTAAGACAGTTGGCCACGTGTGGAGATCACGAGGTTTGGGAGTCTAGTGACTGCTAGGCTGAGCGGCACAGCGAATGGGCGATTTTATCGGTGTGGGAAGGGGGGGGACTGTCGGCCTGGACAGCGGAAGAGAGAAACTCCCTTCTCCCTTAGCGCCCCGAGGGATCTTTAACGTCTGCCCGAACAGGGCACGGACTAGGAGATTGGTTCGACATCTCATCTGAAGGGCATCGCCTCTGACAAAGCAGTGCTCCCCCCAGTGCTGGGGCACACGCTCTTGATGGAGAGGGAGAGGAGAGAGGAAATGGGGGAAGGAGAAAAAAAAATGAACGCCCCGAAAATCTGGAACGCTCTCACTCTATTCCTCCGCCTTGACCCTTCCTTCCCTCCCTTCCTCCCTCATCTTCAGGTCGCGCCAGAAGACCTTCCTCTTCGACCGTGGCTATGGTCAACCCACTCCTCGGAGCGGTAAAGAGCAGCGGATTAAACGGATTGGAAAATAAGAGACAACCACTCAGCTATAAGAAGCCCCTTTTTTTGAAGCGAGCGGAGGTAGCCCTGAGCTGCGAAACCCAGAGCTCCACACAGTAGGACATCTCTACCCAACGCACTGTGGCAAATGATACCCGCGATATCATCTCAGCCCAGAACCTCAGGTCACAGCCTCGAAACTAAATCTCCATGACAACCTCCTTCGCTTCTTAAGAGCTCAGAGAGGCCAAAGGGGTCGGTTTCTTTTCTTTTAAATTCACCCGGGCTCGGCCGGTAGCTCTCTGGCCTCGTTACAGGACTTGGAGATCGTAGCTAAATTGATTCTCCACTGCGTTTATACTCTTCCCCTCTTCACCGCAATCTAGCGTCCGACCTTTGTCTCTCTTCTCCTCCTCCTCCTCCTCCTCCTCCTCCTCCTCCGCCTGTGATTCTTCGCGGTTTAGTTTTAATCGGAAGCGCGACAGAGAATTATGAGCAAGCGACGAAAGGCACATTTGGGTGTGATTGCGTTGGGTCAGTTTGCTCATCGTGTGTGTGTGTGTGTGTGTGCGTTGTGTTTTGTTTTGTAACCCCCTTTATAAAAACATGTCGCAACCTTTGCCGCACACTTCTGCGTCCCACCGATCTCACGGCACAAACGGTTAAGCAGAGCAAAAAACGCAGGCCTGAATGACAGGTGTTTGCCTGCGCAATACACAGTCACTACGCTAATTATCACAATCACAAATAATTATCATCAATGATGAACAATAATAATTAATAACAATAGTACACGTTGTTTTTATTAATAATAATAAGTGTTAAAAATAATAATAATGACAACAATAATAATACCTTCACTTGATATAGTGCCTTTTATAGAATCATCGAATTATACAGCACAGAAGGAGGCCATTCGGCCCATCGTGTCAGTTCCAGCTCTTTGAAAAGAGCTTCCAAATCAATCCCACTCCCCCGTTCTCTCCCCGTAGCCCTGCGAACGTGTCCTCCCCCAGGAGAATGTCTCAGAGTGCTTCACAGGATTTCCTACACAGTGTAGTGACCGTGTTTGCGGGTGAACATACAACGACTTGCATTCGTACAGCGCCCACTTCACCAAATGTATTTTGCAGTGAAACTCCCACGAAGGACACGTTATTCTTACAGTTACAGATCAAGTGAGAGAGAGAGAGAAAACCGAGAAAAGAAAGACAATTTGATTCAACAAATGGAACCTTTTTCTTCTCCCCCCTATATCCCTCCCCGCCACCCGAAAAAGATTCACAGCGAACCATTTAATCTTGCGGATCAATAAACCGGGCCTGTCTCCTGATCGGGGGTCTCGTGCGTTATACTTAAATAATGAATGATCCCGATCGCTCACTGTTCTGCCTTATTAAGTCGTACGATTGCCGGGGGAGAGGGGGATGGGGGGTGGTCTGTGTGCTTAAAAAGTTGGATGAACAGTGCAGGGTTTGGTGAAAGTCCGCCCATCAGCCATTCATCATCTCAGCGGACAATCCTTTTCAGCACTTTCACGTAAGGGTGCTTCTGTAATTAAGATTAACTGTGCTCGCTCGCTCTGACCCAGTTCCCCCCCCCTCCCTCCTCACCTTCCCCCTTCCCTCCGCCCCGACTGTATAGCTGCCCTTTCGGTCCTTTCCAACGTCCTTCGCGACTTCCCAAAGGGCTCCGCGGGGTGTACTGCAACGTGGAGCGTTACTGTGTATTTTGTGGGCGAAACGCGGCAGTCGATTTGCACGCAGCAGAGTTTATCTGGCGACCGACTTTATCTGACAGATTGTCGGCCAGGACACTGGAGAAACTCCCTTCTCTTTCCCAGCGAGGCCCAGTGTGGTCTTTAATGTCCGCCTGAAACAGGCACAGACGTGAGCTCGGTTCAACGTCTTGTCCAACGGACGGAGCCTCTGACAATGCGACACACACACCCCCCACCTCCAGCGCTGCATTGGAGCCTCAGCTTCGACTGCGTTCCAAGTCTCGATGTGGGACTCGCACTGAGAGGGACCATCCAACGGAGACAAGTGATGCTATCTCCCCCGTCACTGAGGAACCTCTCCATACCAAGCCACCCCTTCACCTCCTCATCTCCAACCGGTTAAAAACAGTCCCGCTACTCAATTAATAACAATTACTCTTGCATTCGATACAGCGCCTCATTGAACTGGATCCTCTGAAGGATAGGGAGCCAATGGAGTCGGGCGAGAGTGGGGGAGATGGGGGGGTCACAGAGTTTGGTGGAAACAAAAGAAAAAGCAGCGTCCCCCGCAAACAGTCGTGGATCGAGCGACCGAATACCGATCTCAGATACTCCGAGCGATAAACAGAAAGAGAATTGCTAGTTGGGTGTGTTTCCAGCGCTGCCGAGATGGACGCAGAGAGAAAAATGCCCTCTAACTGGGTTCACCCCGAGGTAAATCATTCAGCTTTCTTGAATGATTCTGCCGCTAACGGTTTTAACTCATTTACACAGGCCACCCACTGAGCACATTGCCAATTGGCCCTTCGTCTGAAGTTCAAGAGACAAAGGAGACGAGGGAAAAGCAGCAGAGAGTTTATCTTCCGTGGAGCAAATGAGCATTGACTTTCTCAAGTGTCAGCGAAACAGGTTGTGTGTGATTCCGAGCCCGACTTTAATGCACCCGTTGCTGCGAAATTGGTAGCAAAGGGGCGTGAGTTAAGGAGTGTTACTGGTGGAATTTCGGGCGAATTTATCTGTTAGCCTAGTCCAATGCCTGGCAATGTTTTAAAGGGAATTTGATAAAAGCAGGGAATTGGGAATGCTCTCTGACTGTTTCAATAGGGGGGCGAGCACAGATACGATGGGGAGAGAGCAGAGGAATGGGGTTAGAGAGTTCCAGTGGGGGAGCGAGCACCAGTATATAGACTTAATATGTCAAACGGCTTCTTTCTACACTGAGGTTTCTGCTATTTTAAGAAATAATAACGCAGCCACGGAGAAAGTGGGTAGAGAATCCCTTGGATGATCCCAGGGACGAGATGTTAGAGCTATCTGGAGACACCTGGAAAGGTTATTGCAGCTCCTTGGCGCAGAGGACGTTGAGGTGGAAACGAAAGGCAAGTTTTCATAATTATAAATAGTTTTGATAAAGTTTTACAGCGTGTTCACCAGGGTAATCGTTTTTCTCGTTTGGCAAAGAATCTATGGAGTCAGTTTATATTCAATTATATGCAGACTCAGCTGCCAAATTGCAGACAGACCCTGCGTTTGATGCAGCGCCTTATCACATCGTTGAGACGTCTCAAAGCGCTGCACAGGATTTTACTAAGTGTAGTGACTGTGTGTTTTTGTCGGCTAGGCTCTTTAACATCCACCTGAACCGGGGCACAGATGGGACCTCGGTTTAACTTCTCATCCAAAAGACGGAGCCTTCAACAATGCAGTGTTTCTCACCACCAACGCTGGGCTCAAAGTCCTGACTTAGAGTCCACAACAATAATAATAATCCTTGCATTTGATATAGCTTCTTATCGCGTCATTGAGACGTCTCAAAGCGCTTCACGGAATGGATTGTAAGGCGGAATTGACTGGGTATTTTGTGAGTGAAACGCGGCAGCCAACTGCGCACAGCAGCTTCCCCACAAACAGTCGTGGATTGAGTGACCAAATGCTTATTATTTTTTATTTGGTGGGATTGTTACCCCAGAAAGTGATCCACCAATCGACTAACAACCGGGTTCCTACGTACTGCCAGGACCGTCTGAGTTGGGATTGAGACGATACAGTGTCCAGTCACGGGCAGACGGGAGGCAGAAAGTTGGAGGAAATGAAATTAGGAAGGAAAATGTTTGGCGAAACCTCGTTGATAAACCTGAAAACTAAGTCACCACTGACCCACACAGTTTAAATAGGATTAAAAGGCAACGGTTGTACCCTGTTTTGGAGAGAGAGAGAGACAGAGAAAGGATTGAGGGATTTGGTGAATCGCTGATGGACAGGGGTGATTGGGACTAATGTACTTTCTCTGTTCCTATCTGCTATTATGCTCTTACATGAGCAGATAGATGATGGAGAGAGCAAATTGGAGAGCGATTCATCCACAAAGGGCGGAAAAAACATTCTTGTAGACCGGCGTCTTGCTCACGTGTCCGCACTCTATTTGCAAGCTGTGGGAGAGCGTATTTAGGCTAATGTGGGACATTGAGAAAGAGTTCCTTTGTTACCTTGAGGGCAAGTGAGCTGTGACTTGCTGATTAAGTTGTTGGCAGCCACAGTTTGACAGGGTGTCACTTTGCTCCAGATTTTTGGTCAGACGCACATGGAAACCCATCGCCGGGTTTAAGAGTACCCAAACCAGACTGACGGTTCCATATATGTAAGCCACCCACACATGGAAATTTCCCCCACGCACTCTCACTCTCTCTCTCTGTCTGTCTGTCTGTCTGTCTCAGTCTGTCTCGTTCTCTCTCTGGAGGGATGCACTCTGCTTCTCTAATTCCGGAGAGTATTAGGCACAGGTTGGCGGGAGCCAAGGTTTGGGAGGGGAGGGGTGATCCCAAAGTTTCAGTGCCTTGAGACGACTTCCTGACTTAAAAGGCGCGATACAAATGTCATTTGTTGTCATTTCTTCTTGTTGTGAGGATAACTGCAGGAGTTTAAGGCCATAAGGCTTAGGAGTAGGCCATTCGGCCTTTCGAGCCATTTAATACGATCATGGCTGATCTTCTAACCTAATTCCATTTACCCGCCCTATATCCATATCCCTTAATCATTCTATTTGTTGTTGTTGTTTGAACAACAACTTGCACTTATAATAGCACCCTCCACGCAGGGTCAGGTCTCAGAGCGCTTAGCTATTGACTGTCGAGCAGGCCTGACTCCAATCGCATTCCCATCACTCCAAAACACTGCTCAGTGTGAATGGCGCGATATAAAAGCAAGTTGTTGTTGTTAAATAGCACCTCTCAAGTGGGGAGGACGTCCCAAGACGCTGGGACCTAAACCAACTAAAAACGCACAGCTTCCCACTGCTTGTCCGGCCGGGACCACCTTTACGATCCGGGCTGTAAAATGAGTACTGTATTGTCTTTTTTTTCCCCACCCCTTTTAATTCCTTGAACGATTTTCACATATTTTGCAATGAATTCAAATGAATCCAATTTCCGTCGACGGATCCCTGCTGGAGCAGTCAGACTCGCAGCTGTAAACAAAGCGTAGAGAGCGCTAGGCGATGGAACACCAAAAATAGACGTTAGAAAAAAAAGGCAGTGGAATTATAAATACTCAATTGTGGCACAAGCTCGACTTATTGCCTGTGCCAGTGTACGTACTGGTTCAAATTTCACTTACATTTACAGCAACAACAACAAAATTACATTTATATAGCGTCTTTCACGTTGGGAGGATGTCCCAAGGCACTGGACAGACAGAGTTATGGCTCTGAGCTGAGGTTCCGGATGGGGGAGGATGGAGGGCAGGGGTGGGGGGGGGGCGCGGGGGGAGGCAGGGAGATCGAAAGTACGATCAAAGAGGAGGGCCTTGAAGGTACCGAGGGAGGGGACGGGACGGAGGGACTGCGGGATGGATTCCGGAGGGTGGGAGGCAGAGTGGCGGAAGGCCCGCCCGCCGATAGTGGGGCGAGCGAGGTGGGGGACGTGAAGCAAGCCGGAGCCCGCTGAGCGAAGGGGGTTAGGAGGTCGGAGAGATCGGGGGGAGCAAGACAGTGGAGGGCTTTGAAGGTGAGGACCAGGATCTTGAACTGTATCCTCTGTGTGATGGGAAGCCGGTGGAGTCGGGCGAGGATGGGGGTGATAGGGTCACGGAGCCCGGTGCGGGAGAGGACACGGGGTGCAGAGTTCTGGATGATCTGCAGCCTGTGGAGAGAGGAGTTGGGGAGGCCGACAAGCGGGGAGTTTGCATAGTCGAGCCTGGATGTAATGACGACGTGTGTGAAGGTATTTACCTGCGTGTCTGCTTCATTATGTAATGGGGGGAGAGAGAGAGAGAGACAGAGAGAGAGAGCAAGAGAGAGAGGACGTTAATAACAGGAATCTAATTAGTATTTACAAAACCCATATGCGCTTGAGTGTGTTTAACATCCAACAAGGTGTTAGCTGTGTTAGCTGAAATAAAATACAGTCCGCAAATTGAGGAGTCTCGTTCAGAGCATCCGCTGGGAGTGGGGAGGGAGGGAGGGAGGGACGGAAGGAGGTAGAGGGAGGGAGGTAGGGAGCGGAGGAGGAAAGGAGGGAGGGAGTACAAAACCGACATTGATAGATTCATGGCTAAAACGCCCTTCATTTGGTTAACACTCACTCTCTTCCCTCCCTCATACGCTCGGGGGGGGTCTGACACATGGGGAAACCCTTAAGAGAGTCTCCAAACCCCAACTGAAAATTCCCTACATCCCACCTACGTATGGAAATCCCAGAGATAGGTTGTTGGAATGGAATGCGCTCTCTCTCTCTCTCTCTCTCTCTCTCTCTCTCTCTTCCCCCTCTCCCTAGAGAGATGCATCCTGCTTACCGAATTCCGGAGAGTATTAGGCGCAGGTTGGCAAGAGCCATTGCCCAGTGCTATCAGTGGCACAGCTTGATGTCTGGCAAGCTTTCCCGCTGCTTGTCCAGCTAGGACCACCTTCCCCGTTAGGGCTTTGGTTTGCAGGGTTAACAGGAGCCGAGTGGGAGGATTCCCACCCCCTCAGTGACTGGTCTGCCCTTCCAAGTCGTGCCAATGAGCCGGGCTGGGCTGGTGCTGTCACCAGCTGTTAGGATGAACATTTTTAATAATAAACCAAGCAATTGTCTTTAATTTTATGGCATAATTCATCTCAGTTCAACAGTATCCCCGACTACCTCTTTAATAACATTGCTATGTATGAATCACTTCCCTCGGTGTTCCCTCTCATGAGTATATTAATGACTGGAATAGAGAAACGTGCCAATTTTCCATAATATTCATGCTCGCATTTGATATAATGCCGATAAGATTGAAACCCAACTACTGCAAAGTGGATTGAGCGTGTATTTTGGGGGCGAAACCCGGCAGCCAATTGCGCACAGCAGCGTCCACACCCCCCCCCCCCCCCCCCCACCAAACAGTCGTGGATTATTTTTATTATTAAAAGGGATTATTACCCCTGGAAAAGCCATCCGCCAATCGACTATCAACTGGGTTCCTACTTACTGCTGTGTAACAGAGGCGTGTGTGTGGAGTAAGGAAACTCGCCCGAGGTTTCGCCCTGACCCGGGAATCGAACCCGGGTCCTCTCGCTTGCGAGGCGAGTGCTGTAACCACTGAGCTACCAATGTAAGGACTATTAAGGAGGCAGGATTGTCAAAGAGCACAATTCCTCCACACACACACACGCACCCACCCACCCACCCACCAACCCACCCCGTACTTCCTTGCGTAGCAAAGTCTCCGTCAACCGGCGATGAACAGTCAGTGCAGAGCGATGCGCTCACACCTTGGCTTGTCAACCACGTAGACGTGACTGACCGTTAGCGAGCGGGGTGCTGATAACAAAGCTTTGTCATCTGCCGTCAGAAACAAAGCGCTGCCTTTCCACGCTTTCCCGCTGCGTTGCGCTGAACTCGAGCTCGACGCAAATGATGAATTATGTAAACTAAGCCCAACTGCCCATATTTCTTCTGCTCTTATTAAATGTCATCTCTTTACATGATGCATGAACTTAACGCTAATGGGAGGTCACCTGAAATTGATAGATGTGATAGCCTTCAGTATGAGTAGCGCACGACCAAGAATTGGCCATTATTGAGCCCGGTTTGATTAGAACGGAGATTTCTTACCCTTCCCCCCACACCCCCCCCCCCCCCCACACCCCTCCCTTTGAGGTAAACTGCAATCTCGGTCTGTCACAACAGTGGAGAGATGATGCTTCCAGATATTAACAGGTTTCCAGCCCTTTTCAAACACGTTGATAGCGAAAGCAATAAAAATCATTGCGTTCAACGCACGGTGCCTTTCGCATTGCGAGAGCGTCACGGGATTTTATTCTTAAATAAAAATGACAATAATAACGATAACACTTGCATTTGCTACGGCGCCTTATCATGTCGTCGAGACGTCTCAATGCGCTTCACGGGATACGCTGTCAAGTGTCGTGACCGTGTATTTTGTGGGCGCAACCTGGCTGCCAATTGCGTCCGCAACAAACAGTCGTGGATTGAGTGACCAATTTTATTTGGGGGGCATTATTGGCCAAGACACCGGGGTGAGGAGAGAGAGAGAGAGAGAAACTCCTTTCTCTTTTCGAATAGCGCCTCAGGATCTTTAACGTCCACCTGAACAGGAAAATGGGACCTCGGTTTGACATCTCATCCGAAGATGACCTTTTTTTTGGGAGGGATTATTACCCCCGGAAAGTGATCCGCCTATCGACTAACAACCGGGTTCCTACTTACTGCCGGGCAAACAGAGGACGTGTGGAGTAAGGAAACTTGCCTGAGGTTTCCGCCTTAGAAATTTATAGCACAGCCCATTCCACCCATCGTGTTTGTGCTGTACTCTTCTTTTATAGAGTGATCCTTTCAGTCCCATTTCCCTGCCCTTTCCCCTGCAAATGTGGCTTTATGTAACCTCTGAAAGGCTCTCCTCTTAAGCCCGAAGAGTTTCCCTTTGAAGTTCAGCCGTTTGATCGCTGAAGGCCAAAGAAGAGCATTGATTTTACAGGAGACTGAGTGCCAGATACTAGCACGAGGTTTATCTCTGTGTCTCTTGAATATTCAACGAGGTGCTGTGTTGCTTTTTGCTTCTGGCTGTAAATGCAATGAATCACCCACCTCACGAAGGCCTTTAACAGCCGGTCATTGAAGACAAGACAAGCGATAATAATTCTCTCTTGACCTCACTGTTCCGTCTCCCCAATGGCAAGCTGTGCAGTTCTAAGCTGGTTAGACTCCAGCAGTTACCCCAACCACGCTCTGGGCTCCTCCTCAAGCCCTTGGCTATTGCCCAACCTGCGCCTAATACATTCCTAATACATAAGCAGGATGCATCCCTCCAAGGCCTAGCATTTTGACCGTGCTTTCAGTCAATTTCTATTCCCTCGGAAAACCTCCAAGCTATCCCCCCCCCCGCCCTCCACCCATCTCTCCTCATCCCTCCCCACGCAAGCTGTGTGGAGTACCTCCCGACGTGAAAGGTGCTCTACAAACGGTAATCGTCACGGCTGTTTCATGGCCGGTTGCTTGCGTTAATTTGGTTGAGGCATGTTTTGCCAAATGCCGCAAACCTTACCCCATTCCTCTTCATTTCAACGGAGAAAGTGGGATCGATGACGAAAGGGTGTAGAGTGCTCAGCGCACATTCACACACACCCACACACACATGCACAGGGATACATACATACACACACGCACAACACACACACACTTATGCATATACTGTGGGAAATATGCAGATAAGATGGGCTGAATGGCCTCTTTAGGGGAAAGAGGTATTAATCATGCAAAACAAAGGTGGGGGGGGGAGGAATTGCAACACAACAGGCAGACCAGAGAGGGAAAAGGAGTGGCTTTCCCCCTCATTGTTTTGCATCGTCAACATCTCTTTAACCCATCACCCCCTGTCCTCTACCCCATTTTCTCCTTTGTCTTCCTTGCCCCGTCTCCGTTAGTCCTGAAAAGCCTCTCCCTCTCAACCTGCCCCAGTTCTGACGAAGGGTCGTGGACCCGAAACATCGACTCACTTTCCTTTCGCCATAGATGCTGCCTGACCTGCTGAGCGTTTCACAGCCACTTCCGTCTTAATTAACATTCAGCATGTTCTCAAATTCCTGAGGGTGATTGTTCTGTTGACAGGATAATTACTGTCCAATTAGATAAGCAGTCGGGAAGGAGTGAAGAGGAGCTTAGCGGGTGATTAAATAATCCATGAGTGTGATACACTGCCTTATCACTTCCTCGAGACGTCTCAAAGCGCTTCTCAGGATTTCACTGGTCAGTGGAGTGAATATGTTCTGCGTCCCACAAACAATAATAAATTACAATCACACAGCGCCTTTTACGTTGGGAGGATGTGCCGAGGTTTTGGACAGACCCAAGCGTGCGGGGCGGGGGTTGGGATCAGGTGGGGTGGGTGGCAGGGTTAGTAGGAGGCTGACCGAAGGATGGTCGAAGAGGAAGTCTCAAGACTTCAGTTGACTCCAGTGCGGTGCTGGGTGGGGGGAGCGGGCGGGGAGGGGGGGGCTACAGTGTCGGAGGCAGTGTCCTCTGGATGAGATGTTAACTGAGGCCTCGTCTGTGCCCTGTTAACGGTGGGCGTTAAAAATCTCCGCGGTACTATTCGCAAAGAGAAGGGAGTTTCTCTCATGTGTGGAATTCTCAGTCTGAATATGGGACAATAATAACAATCCTTGTGTTTGATACAACGCCTTAATCTCGTCGGTAAGATGCCTCCGAGTGGTTCACAGGATGCATTGTGCAGCGGATTGACTGTGTATTTGTGGTTGAAATGCAGCAGCCAATTGCGCACAGCAGTGTCCCACAAACAGTGTGACCAAATTATTATTATCGTTTTCTTTTGAAGGGGATTATTAGTCCCCTGGAAAGCAATCCGCCAATTGACTAACAACCCGGTTCCTACTTACCGCTGAGGTAAACAGAGACGCGTGTGTGTGTATGTGTGTATGTTTGTGTGTGTAGTAAGGAAACTCATCGTAAGTAAGGTTTCGTCCTGCCCAGGAATCGAACCCGGGTCCTCTCGCTTGCGAGTCGAGAGCTCTAACCACTGAGCTACGGGACTCCACAATGGATACTCATAAGCACGGTGATGGGGTGGGGGGGGGGGCGGGGAGAGTGTGTCAGCCCCTTGTGCCCCCCCCCCCCCCAGCCAAAAGAAACAACACTGAAAACCTCTTTGGAGGGGTGGGGGGGGGGGGTGTTTTGCGAGGATTATTATTATTATTTGATGTGCTAAGCTGCAAGTCCAGAGTGAGCATAAATCCCTTGCTGGGTAGGGCAGGATGCCCGAGGTGTGTCACTGGCTGTCTTGGCGTTAATTACCTCTTCATCACCAGGGCAAGGCAGTGCCAGTGAGGCCGTAAATATTCGCTGGCAGCACAAAGCTTTATCGACCGTCTCGAGGGAGGTTCCATCCCACGACTGTGCGGGAGCACAAGGCTCACTGAGACCTGAAATGTTCTCGAGGCCCCCAGGGCCGCGAGGGTGGGGTACAGTTAGCCCAAGGAGTCAGGGACAAAGCAAGAGGCTGAAGCGAAGGATTCGGTTCCTCCCTCGCTTACACGCTGCAACCTCGCGCAAGATCGCCCGGTCAAACCTAGTCGTTAGTCAGCAGATCCGATCTCACGTGTCCCGAACACGCACCCCCCCCCCACGAGCGCATCAAGCTGCTTTTTAATGAGTCCCAGTGTCCTGGTCTCAACCGCCCTCCCTGGCTATCCTGTTCCAGTTGTTAGTTACCCTCCGGGTAAAGAAACGTATCCTGGAATCGTCCTCCCAATGGGGGACCCCAATCCGAGGTCAACTCAAGTCTCCGGGATTCAGGAAAAACCCATCATTCAGAGGAATGAAGAAATCTCGTAAGAGGCAGTAAACTGTGCACTAAATTCACATTGCTCAGGGGGCAGTGGTCAGAGTCGGAGGATGGGTTGCCGAAACAAACAACAACTTGCATTTACACAGCGCCCTTCTCGTGGCGCATAACATTGGCGGAGTTTAATAATAATAATAATAATTCTTGCATTGAGATAGTGCCTTGTCAAGCCTTCGAGACGTCTCACAGAATATATCGTGGAGTGAATTTACACTATTTTGTGGGCCAATCGAGCACAGCGGTCCCAACGGTTCCGGAATGAGTGACCAAATTATTATTATTTTATTATTTTTTTTGGTGGGGGGGGTGCGGAAGGGATTATTAACCCCTGGCAAAGCGAGCCGCCAATCGAATTGCAACCGGGTTCCTACTTACTGCCAGGTAAACAGAGGTGCGTGGAGTAAGGAAACTTGCCCAACGTTTCACGCCCCCCCCCCCACCACCCCGTCCAGGTATCCTCTCGCTTGCGAGGCTAGTGCGATAGCCAACACGCCACAGGACCCCCAAACCACGGCGGAGTTCGATGCCGCGCCAGGGAGAGACGGGAGGCGACAACAGACGAGGTCGAAGAGGAAAGTCTTCAGAGGTGCGATCTGAAGACGGGCAAAGAGGAGGTGAGGCGGAGGGATTGAGGCAGTGAGATTCAAAGGGTCGGGGGGTGGATGGCTGCTGAAAGCAATCAGCCGTGGGTGACAGCACTTTGCTAACCATTTTTGCAAATCGCACTCCGCTAATGCAGTTTGCACCAGCTATTTATTGACCTGTTTCCGGTAATGTCTGGCGTCATCGTTTCATCTGTTAGACACGCTCGAGACTTAAAATAGCGGCAAACATATCCGCAGCAAAAGAAATCGCAACCCTCTCCCGAACGATCGCCTTTGTGATGGTGGGCGAGTCTTTGTCAAGCATCCCTTTAATCAGCAATACTTTATAATCATACTTTGGAATAAATAATCATACTGTAAACACTCGCGGATTAAGCGACCGGTTTTTCTGTATGGAAAGTATTATTGCTCCCGGAAAAGCGATCCGCCACTCGACTAACAACTGGGTTCCCGCTCGTTACTAAATAAACACAACGTTGGGGTAAAGAGATTCTCGCTATCCTTCCGAGCTACATTAAACAGATCTAACACCCTGAGGCTCTTATTAAAACCACTGTTCGGGACATTTATCAACTGGGAGATGTTTAATAATAATCCTTGCATTTGATATAGCGCTTTTCACGTCGGGAGGACGTCCCAAAGCGCTTCACAGAACACACTGTAAAGTGAGTTGACTGTATATTTGTGGGCGAACGCGGCAGCCAATTGCGCACAGCAATGTCCCACAAACAGTCGTAGATTGAAAATGACCAATTTATTATTGTTATTGTTATTGTTTGTTCTGTGCCTCGCCCCCCTTCCTTCCCCATCTTCATGTCGCGCCCGAAGACCTTCACCCCACCCTCCCCAGCTGTCAAACGCTCTGGGACGCTACCGTGCGTGAGAGGCGCTGTGTAAATGCAAGTTGTTGTGGTTGTTTCCATGCTCTGACCACCCGGAGCAGCCGAACTGAGCTGCCCAGTAAAGCTGGACGCAAACCAACAGCGACTTCAGAACAGAACCCACAGCCCTGGGCCTGAAGCTAATCGAACGTGACAGTGTGAGAGGCTGTTATCTCAGCAGCCGTCGTGGAGAAGTCAGTCGTAACCTGACCAAACTGATCCCACTGAAAAGGCCCAACGTTTGCTGGTAATAATAAATATTATAACAGCAATCCTGGCATTTGATATAGCGCCTTACCACGTCATCGAGACGTCTCAAAGCTCTTCACAGAATAATACTGCAGTGAAACACGGCAGCCAATTGCACACATGCAGATTCCCCCACAAACGGTCCTGGATTGAGTGACCAAATTATTATTATTATTTATTTTGAAGGGATTATTAACCCTGGAAAGCGATCCGCCAATCGACTAATAGCCGGGGTTCCTGTTTACTGCTAGGTGAACAGAGGCGTGGGGAGTAAGGAAACGTGGCCAAGGTTTCGCCCCGCCCGGGAACTGAACCCGGGTCCCCTCGCTTCCGAGGCGAGTGCTCTAACCAGTACGTTACACAACAAGGTCATTTCACGGTAGATTCGATTCGAAAGCACCTTCGGATGTGCTTCCTGATGTAAAAAGTGCTGCATCAAATGCAAGGCTTATTTTTTTGCACACACACACACACACACATATATATAATATATATTACATAACGATTCCATTCGTTTTGCACCAGAGGCTTTTGATGAGAGTCAATGGGGAGAAATTATTTCCATTGGTTGGTGAGTAGGTGACCGGAGGGCATCAATTTAAGATAATTAGAAAGCGAGCAAAGTGGGGGTGGTGGTGGGGGAAGAGATTAGAAGGATTCTTAGGAAAGTCGTTAGGATGTGGAATGCAAGATCACAAGATTGGCTCAAATGAAGAAAGCCCTTTGGCTTATTTGATCTCATCCTTCCAGACTATCCATTCACCCAACCAACCTCGGGCAAGTTTCCTTACTCCACACAGAGCCTAATAATAATCCCTCCAAAACCCAAAACAATAATAAATTGGTCATTTTCAATCCACGACTGTTTGTGGGACATTGCTGTGCGCAATTGGCTGCCGCGTTCGCCCACAAATATACAGTCAATTCACTTTACAGTGTGTTCTGTGAAGCGCTTTGGGATGTCCTCCCGACGTGAAAAGCGCTATATCAAATGCAAGGATTATTATTATTATTATTATTATTATTATTATTATCTCCCATCATAGCATTGTTTCAAGTGACTCCATTGCCCTGACCTGACCCACCTTTCCTGGGTAAAGAAATACCGCTTTGTGTCTGCCCTCGAGTTGCCCTTTGCAAGCGAGAGGACCCGGGTTCGATTCCCAGGCGGGACTCAGTTTCTCGAGTTTCCTTACTCCACACGCCTGTGTTTGCCGAGCGGTAAGTAAGGAGCCCGGCTGTTAGTCGATTGGCAATCGCTTTCCGGGGCGTAATAATCACTTAAAAAAATACTCGACCCATGACTGTTTTTTGGGGCGCTGCTGTGCGCAGCAATTGGCTGTTGTCGCAGTTTCTCCCACAAAATATGCAGTCGATTCAGTTTACAGTCTTAGCCGTTGATTAATTTCCGTCCTGAGAAGTCATTAACGGCGCATGATTTCATCTAACTGATGTGCGATTTCCATATTGCTGTTGGGGCGAGGGGGTGAGAAAAGTAGCAGTTGCACTGGCTTTATTGATTACAGGAGAGCTTTTGATTGAATCAGTAGCTTTTATTGACCAGGATTGAGGAATTATGAACCTCACATCAGGCTGCGTGAAATGATTTCACACTTTTCTTTGCGAAGCAGTGGCATTCAAAGGCCCGGGAAGAGGGAAGGAGGGAAGGAGAGAGAGAGAGAGAGAGAGAGAGAGAGAGAATAGTAGCTTAGACGTGGCGACTGAACTTTTTCTTTACCTTCGATGATCAGTCATAACCACTCAAATCTGTAACCAATGTCGTACAGATTTGAGATAGCCTCAAACACGATCAAAGAGGTAATAATAATCCTTGCATTTGACACAGCGCCCTGTCACGTCATTGATATGTCTCAAGGCGCATCACGGAATATACTGTAAAGTGCAGTGACTGTGTGTATTTTGTGGGCGAAACGCGGCGGTCAATTTGCGCACAGCAGCGTCCCCACATAAGGTTGCATAGGGTCGTGCCCCACCCGCCTGGGAATCGAACCCGGGGTCCTCTCGCTTGCGAGGCGAGTGCTCTGACCCACTAGGCTACGGGACTTCACGGAGGTAAGATTTGAGGTGCGTCTTGAAGATAGAACGAGAGGAGGAGACGGAGTGTTAGAAGGAGGAATGGAGGAAGTCCCAGAGGTTTAGGGGGCTTAGGAACTCAAGGTATAGCCACCGATGGTGGAATGGAGGGAGTGTGGGGGGTGGGGAGAGTGGTGGGGGTGGGGTGGGGGAGGGAGAGGATATATAGTGAGCCCGAGTTAGCTGAGCGGAAGGGTAGGGTAGCGAGCGGAGGGTTAGAGCCCGAGGAAATTGGAGAGGTAGGGAGGTGCCTGGGAGTGGATGGATCTGTTGTCTCCCCTCCGTTCCTCCTGAGCTCCCTGATCTGCCATTTAATTAGTTTGGTGCCCTGACTGGTTGACTCCCATTACCACGGAAACCGTGGTAATCCGCTCAAACTCTTTTAATCCACGCAAAGGCCCCGTTGAGCGCGCAGCCAGTGGATATTCGGGAGGGGGGGGTAAAATGTTGGAGAACTTTTTACGATCCCGTTGACCTCATGATTAAGCCCCGCAAATTGCCGTTGGGTTGCGTCAGACACCTTCACTTAGTCATTCATTGATTCATTCACCTTTCTGTCTCTCTCTTTCCCTCTCTCTCTCTCTCTCTTTCTTTCCACCCCGCCCAATCGCTCGTCCTTGCAACCCATCTTTCTTTTCTCAAGATGCTTGAGCGCACAGTCCAACTCGATTCAAACCCCCCCCCCACCCCCCAACACTGCCTCACACCCTTTGGGGATCCATCCCACAGTCCCTTCGCCTCATTCCCTCCCTCGCCTCCTTCAAGACCCATCTCGAGACCCTCCTCTTCGACCGCGCCATCGATCACCCTCCTACCCCCCTATCCTACCCTCCATCCCCTCCTGACCCAAACCCCCAGCTCGGGTCCAAATCCCTGACTGTCCAGCGCCTTGGAGCGTCCTCCGGAGGTGTGAACGCCATTTGTCGTTGCTATAATAGTTTCACAGACGAACGGAAGAGCACAATTGATCTGAGAGCCTCTGAATATTATAGAGGCCTCCGTTTCAAAATAGTAATCATAATAATAATAACAACCACTTCGCCTTCGATGTCATTCCAGCGACTGCAAAATGACTCAAAGCGCTTCCCAGGGACTTGCTGTCACGTTATAGCGACTTGTGTATTTATAGGCATGTTTTTGCCCACAGCAAGGTCTGTCCCACAAACAGCCGGGAAAGTGAGCGATCGCTCTAGCTTTGGGATTGTCGGCTGGGGGGGGAGAAACTTGCCCTCTCTTTCGCGAGCAGTGCCGCGGGATTGCTTTGAGCGTCTGTCGGAGGAGGCAGACGGTGACTTCGGGGGGGTGGGGGGGGGTTGGTCTATGGGACTTCGAAGGAACAATGCGCTGTCTCCAAGGTGCTGGTCTGGAGCGACGCCTTGTACTGTGAGGACAAGTCCTCAGACAAGTGTTGTGAGCGCGCTGAGCTGAACACACGAGACAAACCCATTAGGAATATAAGGACGTAAGCTCTACAAATGTAATTTTGTTGGGGTAGACGCGAAAACACAGACCGAGGTCCATCTAGTTCACCTTTCTGGCGGTCAGTGGCATTGCACATATGTCCCGAACTGCCTCTGCACTGTATTCCCGTCGTGTGATTATTTCCTAAAAGAAAACTATCCGATCCGCGTTTGAAGGAATCGACATCTCCTGCTTCGACCGTCTCCCCAGAGAGCCTGTCCCACAGCTTTTACCGTGCGCTCCCCGAAATAGTGTTTGCGTAGATTCCTTCTGGATGTTACAGCGCGTCCTGGTGAAGCGCTTTGAGAGGTCTCGAAGACGTGATAAGGCGCCGTATCAAACCCAAGGCAAGTAAGATCAGAGATTGGACCTTCAACCACTTTGACGCAGTTTAGTTCTGTGCATCAAAAAGAGCTTTGCTTTTTTTGGAGCTTAATACCAAACTCAATGCAAGATCAATGGCATCGATTTTTTTTTTTTTTTTTACGAATTTTTCCGGAAAAACAAAATCTCGGATCGTTTATTCTCAGTTAATGAGATGGGAACAATTAATTTGTCTCTATTAATTCCGTCAAATGATTTGTTTTTGGGTGTTGAAAGGCCGTCCGGCTGAATCTGCAGCATCGCATTTTTCCACAGCAATTCAATAATAATGTTAATAATGCATAATTATTATTTGTATTGCATTGTTGGGGGGGAAAAAAAGGGTCCAGTGCAAGTGCTTTACATAATAATAGTCCTTGCATTTAATATAGTGCCTCATCACATCATTGAGACATCTCAAGGCGCTTCATAGGATATACTGTGAAGTGAATTCACTGTAAATTATGTATAACAGCCACGGAGTGAATGTTTTATTTGGTGGTGGGGGGGGGGGGTGGAGAATTGTCGTCCAGGAAACCGGGAGAGAGAGAAAAACTCCCTTCGCTTTTCAAATCGGGATCCTTAACGTTCACCTGAGCCGGTCCCTAAGGACGCACATCTGACAATACACCACTCCCCCAACATTGTATTGGAGTATCAGCCTTGACTATATATATCTATATATACGTGTGTGTGTGTGTGTGTGTGTGTGGGTATACATATTTGAATTCAAAATTCCAACACGGGGCTTAAACCCACAATTGCACCCAGCAGTGTCCCATAAACAGTCGTCGTGGATTGAGCGACCAGATTGCTATTTTCTTTCAAGGGATTATCAGCCCCGGAAAAGCGATCCGTCGATCTCAACCGTTCCTACATACTGCGGGGCACGCAGAGGCGTGTGGAAGAAAACGGGTAGGAAAACTCACCTGGGTTGGGTGTTGAACATTTAATTTGCCTCTATTAATTGAGACTGTCAAATCATTTGTTTTTAATTTAATTTGACAAATTAAATGGGTCCTCTCGCTCACGAGGCGAGCGCGCTAACCGCTACGCTGCATCTGGCTAAGGGAAGGGGGGGGGGTCGGAGAGGCCTACAGACCCGTCGTCCATGTGTTAACAACCACTTCAGGTTGCGAGACCTGTTGTGCCTCGAAGCGGTTAGAAGGGTGAACCACAAAGTGATGAAAGACAACGGCAATCTCTCTGACGGACAAATGTTCTGTGTCACGGGGGTTGCTAGGAAACTGCGTAGCTGTGTAACAGAGATCACAAATCACTCGTTTTGTCGTTCACTTTTCCCCGTTTCCTTCATTCTCTTGTGTTCCGTCTCATTCTCTCTCTCTCTCTCTCTCTCTCTCTCTCTCACTCTCTCCCTCAATTTCTCTCTCTCTCGCTCTTTACGTACAGGAACGTACAAACGGGAGGAGGCCATTCGGCCCCTCGAGCCTCTTCCGTCATTCTATTAGATGGTGGCTGATCTGTACCTCAAGTCCAAACTCAATAAATAAAAAAAGGCTCTTTCTCTCTCTCTCTCTCATACTCTCTCCATCATCCTCCCTCATTCCCATCTCCCCCCCCCACCCCTCTCACACGTGCACTCTCTCTCCCCCTCCTTTGCTCACTCTCTCGCTTGCTCATGTACAAATTCTCTCCCTCACTCTCTTTCACACGCGCACTCTCCTTCTCTCTCGCACGCGCATACACACACATGTTCTCACTTGAAACAGCAGAAATCCATTGACCCCAATGGCTCTTCCCCCCTCTACCTGTGTTCTGCCTCGTGGGTCTGGCTTTGAATGCAGCTCTGCTCTCGGTGAGGAGTCGCGGGTAATAATTAATGGGATTCTTAAACACTTTGCCCTATCTTTCTTTTAATGAACCCAACAGACCCCGGCAGTGCTTAGTGCTTACCAAGCCTCTCTCTCTCTCTCTCTACGCTACCTGGAGTCCAGCAATTTCCCACTCAGCTAACCAGAGAGGAATGGAAGGGTTTGGGAGGGAGTAAAGGAATGGGTTAAGACGCCTGTGGAGTATAAACGCCGACACGAACCTGTTGGGTCGAGGGGCTCGTTACAAAATAATAAATTGGTCGCTCAATCCACGACTGTTTGTGGGGACGCCGCTGTGTGCAATTGGCTTCTGCGGTTTCGCCCACAAAATATAGGGTCAATTCACTTGACAGTGTGATCCTGCGAAGCCCTTCGAGGCATCTCGAAGACGTGACCAGGCCCTAAATCAAATGCGAGGCTTGATATCATAATCTGAGACCGGGTGGAATTCGACGTCCCCTTCAACACACCAACCCACGGCAACCAATCGAGTGTGTGTCGGTGAGGGAAAGCTGCAAGTGTTGAGACGTGGGCTGATGAGACATGTTTTGTAAAGGCATCTAATTATTGCTTCACCCGGTTTTAATGAGATTTGCCACTTAGATGGTGGATTGTGGTGGGTGGAGGGGGATCAGATTGTTCTGTAATAACTACAATATAAAGATTTTTTGGGGGTTGGGGGGGGAGTGGCGGTGATTTTTTTTTAAATAGGGTCATACCCTCTCAACAGACATTGTTTTACGAGAGGTTTGATGTCACGATCGTTGCTTGCTGTTCTGTGGGAGTGAATTTTTCTCTCCGGTGCGTTAAAAAAAATTGTTGAATTTCATGCTGGGTTTTTTTTGGGGTGGGGGCCTTTTTTTTTGCGTGCAATGGGTGCAGAGTGGGGTGGGGAAAGGCGGTGTGGTGCGTGAGGAAGAATGGCAGCTCGGATGTGCCCGAGTGCGAAATGAATCGCTTAATGCCCACGTGGAGGAAACTGGTGTGATTTGCAGATGCGCACTCTGTCCTCTGAGTCAGAAACCCGTGGGTTTAAACCCCAGTGGTAGGGATTTTGGAGTCGAGGTACAGATCTAATAGAATGGCGGAACAGGCTCAAGGGGCTGAATGGCCTCCTCCTCTTCCTGTGCTCCCTAGGTTTTAGCTCATTGACTGTCTAGGCTGTTCCTCCAGTGCAGCGATGGGGGGAGCTTTGGACTGTTAGAGATGCCGTCTTTCGATTGAGATGTTGAACCGAGATCCCGTCTGTGCCGTTCGCCACTGTTTGTCCAGCGAGGACCACCCGATCCATTGGGGCTTTGGCTCCAGCGATAACAGGAGCTGAGTGGGAGGATTCCCTGTCTCACAAGGACTGGTCTACCCTTCCAGGTTCTGCCGATGAGCCAGGCTTCGAATTATATTTTGAAATTCCAACACTCTGCCCCCAAACAGTTGTAGCTTAATAATAATCCTCGCATTTGATACAGCGCCTTATCACACCGTTGAGAGGTCTCAGAGCGCTTCACAGGATATACTGTAAAGGGTAGCGACTGTATATTTTGTGGGCGAAAAGCGGCAGCCATTTGCGCACAGCAGCGTCCCCGCAAACAGTTGCGAATTGAGGGACTAAATAATTATTCTTTTTGAATACAAAGCTCACCAGTTAATTGATTGAGTAAAATTGACAAACTGGAATTGGAAAAAAAAGACACACACACAGCCCGAGTTGGAGACGATGCAAAAGCAGTCTATTGATTAGAACGGCTCAGGGTAATTTTTCCAATGACTCTAGTCATAATGGATTGGTAATCAAATCTCTCTTCATCTCTTCCCAAATGCAATCAGTGAAAGTAATGGCTAGCAAGTGGGTTTTGCAGATAATTTGCCCTTATTATGCGGCGTACGAGGTGTGAAGTGGGGGGAGATAACTTGGCCTTCAGCAAGGAACGGAAACACAGACAGACAGAGAGAGAGAGAGAGAGAGACGGACGAACATTTGTCAAGTAGCTTCTCGTGTTGGCAACTTGAATAATAATATTAATAATAATCCTTGCATTCGATACGGCGCCTTATCAGGTCGTTGAGACGTCTCAAAGCGCTTCGCGGGATATATTATAAAGTTGATGGACTGTATAGCTTGTGGGCACAAGGCAGCAGCCAATCGTGCACAGCTGTTACGCACAGTCATGGAGTGAGTGACCAATTTTTGTTTAATATATAAAGGGATTATTAGCCCCGGAAAGCCGATCACCTAACAACCGTGCTCCTACTTACTGCTGGGTAAACAGAGGCGTGCGGAGGGAGGATATGCTCCTGACGTGAAAGGGGCTACACCAAATGCAAGCATTATGATTTATAGGATTATTAATGGAAGCCTTTAAGTAATACCATCATATCAAAACGTCTCAAGGTTTTCAATAATGGGTAACGGTTAGTGATGATCGATCGTTTGATGGTGAAAAATTCCACTCCCGAAAGGTGTCACGTCCGACGACACCCAAGGTGGGGGCTTGAACCCGCAACCTTCCGACTCTGAGCCGGGAGTGTTAGCGACTGAGCCGGGCTGACACCTGTTGCGTTCGCTTCCCCCCCTTCCCCCCACCCTGCGGTCAAAGCAGACGGCAAACTGCGGAGGTTCGTAGGAGAGGAGCGATCAACTGGGTCAAGGAACTCGATAGGTAACCTGAGGTGGGAAACCCGACCTCGAGGCCGATGAGACCAGCGTCGAGACGTCTCAAAGTGCTTCACGGGATACGCCGTAAAGTGTACATTTTGAGCGCGAAAGGGGGGAACCGATTACGCACGGCAGCGTCCCGGCACGAACAGTCGGGAGGGAAATTGAGTGACCAAATCATTAATATTTTTTTTTAAAAATATGTATATTTTAAAGGGATTATCAACCCCCAGAAAAGCGACCCAACAATCGACGAAGAACCGGGTGGGGGGTTCCGCTTTCGTTTGTGGGTGAAACGCGAGGTTATGTCAAAGCACATTAACATTAATGTGCCTCTTTCCCACTCCCCCCCCCCTCACACCCCACCCCTCCCACACCGCCCCTCCATCTCTCGAGCGCTGATCGACCTGCTGTGCATTTTCAAGCGCTCGCAAAATTTTGCTGCTGGCAAACCCCGAACCCTCTCCGCTCTGCTCACCTCTCGTCCTTTATCGACAAAAGGATTTGCTGTAACAAAGGCAAGAAGGAAAAACAAACGAGTCATTAGTCACGAGTGCTTGAAAGGAGAGTGTAAGTTTCACTGGCGTCTCAGGATTCAGAAGCACAGAAGACTGAATTAAGTGTGCTCAATAAAGCAGTAACTTCTGGGTTTGCCTGGACGTGCAGATGCTGTGAATCATACGTCCGTACCCGTTACCTGAAGGAGCCTGCGAAGAGCGGCCACCAGTTAATTTGGTCGCTCAATTCCCCCCGAAGGTTTGCGGTGGACCCCGCGGTGCGCAATCGGCTGCCGCGCTTCGCCCGCACGCCGTCCGCAGTCCATTCACTTCACAGCCTGTCCTGTGAAGCGCTTTGAGACGTCTCAACGACCTGGTACGGCGTAGTTAGTATCAAATGATCCAGGGTTATTATTATTATAACGATTACGGTTTCAATTAGGGTGTCCGCGTGGCTCAGTCGATAGGGCTCTTGCCTCCACATCAACAGCAACAACAACTTGTATTTATAGAGCGCCCTCTCACTCAGGATTATTTCTTCCGGAACAGCGATCCCCCAATCGACTAACAACCGGGTTCCTACTTGGTGCTAGGTAAACAGAGGCGTGTGTGTGTGTGCGGAGTAAGGAAACTCAATGTTTTTTTCCTGACCGGGAATCAAACTCGGGTCCTCTCCCTCTAACCACTGAGCCCCAGGACTCCTCTACAAATCTCCCCTGAAGTGCTTTCACACGTCGTCCCCCTAGCGAGCTAAGCAGAAAAGCCAGCAAAATATAATATCCCCATCAAATGCCACCAATTTCTCCCCAGTGGTTTCAGCCTTCATCCGACCTCCCTTTGCGATCGGTTTCGCAAATGGAAACTCGTGCCATCGCGCTGGTTTAGACATGAATAAAGCCCAATTCGTCGAGTTCTTTATTACATTAGCAGCGTTCTGTCGATTATCCTCTCCAGCTTTTTTGGAAAAAAAACAAGCCACGACACCGAAATATTTTGGAGTCACTTAGATGCGAATTAGGTTTAATTTAATCCAATTAATTTACACCTCGTTTCAGCCCCGCCCCCGTCTCCGTCCCCAACATCTCAACCATTCTTTGCGAAATAAAGCACATGCGCAGGTTGCGCTTTCCAACCAGAGGCTTATTTTCCAATCGAGATGATTTCTAGCTTGGAAATTGGAATGGCCGCCGTCTGCGGATTGTGTTAATGCGATGGTCTCTCCAGTCCGGTTCCTGAGCCAGGAGGGGCCGCAGTATTCCAGGGCACTCGCTGCTGATGGCAGCACCAGCCCCGGCCTGGAGTCCTCCCCCTCAGCTCCTGTTTAACCCCGCAGGCCAAAGTCCTGACGGATAAGGGTGGTCCTAGCTGGACAAGCAGCGGGAAAGCTTACCAGACAACGCTCTCGATGGGCAAGCTACGTGGGTTTAGCTGCTGAAACTCCAGCAGTTACTTAAGATGTACTCTGAGATTCTCCCCTTAAGCCTTTGCCTAACGCTCTCGAAAATTCAGATAAGCAGGATGCCCGCAAGACATACAGTCAATTGAAGAAATTCTGTGAAGAATTTCGAGACGTCTCAAGGACACGATAAGGCGCTATATCAAATGCAAGGACCATTATTATATCAGTAGAGCGATGTGAGTAGATAGGCAGAGGTTCTGTAGTAGAGCTATAATAGGCCTTGCATTTACTGCACTATGTCAAACCACAAAAAATATCTGCGAGCACCATCACACACATTTGCTGTCAAGCAAGTTGACTGCATATTTTACTGGGTAAATAGTTCGACTTGCACACAGCAAGATCCCACGCGCAGCTGTGAAGTGAATGACTGATTGTTATCGCGGGGGGAACTGTCGGCTGGGACCCCGGGAGAGGGAGAGAGAGAGAGAGAGAAGTTCCGAAGGAAAGAACCTCCAATGTGACTCGAGAGGTGAGAATGCTAGCAACTGAGCCATCTGACACACACACACACACAAATCCATCCCTACAGCCACCCCATCCCTACCCCCCCCCACACACACACACCCACACCGCTACTCCCACCTTGCAACACACAGGAGACGACAGGTGCAATATGTACCACCCCCCCACCCACACGCACGACACCCACACTTGCAAGTGATTATTAAGCGTTTGAACCTCGAATAATCAGCTATTAGACTCGAGGTCCTAATCGAATCAAAACCCAGAAGTACGTCCGCCGCTGCAAAGAAATCTCGCAGTCGCTTTGAATTCACGGAGTGGTGTGAGCAAGTCGGGCACAGATGAATTTGATGTGTAAATTGTCTCTGGAACGTGTGTGGGCTACGCAACATTCTGGTGAGCTACGCAAATGTCAACACTTGTAATTCGTACGGTCGGACCAGCCTTGAAGAGAAAGGTTTGCAACTGGAAATCAATTGCTGACTCGAGATCCATTGTTAATATTTCGCAAGGAAGAGGGGGTGGGGGGGAGTGGGTGGGGGAGAAAAATAAATCCTTCATTGAGATCTCTCACATCTCATTCGCCCATTAAACATCACACTTATCATCTCGACACTTCCTCTTCATTACCGTTAAAGGGTTATATTTGGGACAATTCCGAGTGTCGAAGTAATTGCAGCTAAGTGTGCTGTAAATTCAGGACGTGGAAAAGAACAAGAGAAAAAGAGAGAAAGAAAGAGAGAAAGGGAGAGAGATTCACTCACGCGCTCACAGAGGAAGAGCTAGAGACGGCGAGGGAGAGCGCGGAAGAAAGAGAGAGCGAAAAAGAGGAAGCGAAAGTAAAACAACAGCAACAAATGACATTTCCACGGCACCTTTCGTGTCGGGAGGATGTCTCGAGGCGCTGGGCAGTCAGGGATCAGCACCCCAGCTGGGGGTTGGGATCAGGAAAGGGTGGGAGGGCGGGGGGTGTAAGAAGGTGACCGAAGGCGCGGTCGAAGAGGAGGGTCTTGAGCCGGGTTCTGAAAGATGGGGAAGGAAGTGGGGCGGAAGGGCCGTGGGGGTGGGGTGGGGCAGAGAGGCTGAGAGAGTGCAAGAGAGAGAGAGATGGTTGCCGATCGCCCAGACGAAGAATAATAGGGTTCGAAATACCACTTTCCTCTATGATTTCACAACCCGTCAGAATTTACCGTATTGGATCAGATGAAGAAGACACTTTGGCCGACTTGATCTCAACCTTCCAGACACCCGCCCTACCCCATCCTCCCATCACGACATCAAGTTGTTTCTGTCCAGTGTCCTGGCTACCATCACCCTTACTGTCAACCTGTTCGCAACTACAACTCGCAGGCTAGCGTCCAAGGCCATGGTAGAGTAGATAGTGGGAGATTGTTTCCCCTGGTTGGAGAAACTAAGGCGGGGGGATTGAGGGAGAGCGTTCCAGAGTTTCGGGGACCTGGTGGCTGAAAGCGCGGTGAAACGGAGGGCACGAGGGACAAAGCAGGAGGCCGGAGTCAGTTGAGCGGAGGCAGCTGGGGAGTGGGTTGGGGAGTAAGCAGGTCAGAGAGGTGCCAGGGCACAAAGTCGTTAATTCTTGGGGTAAAGAAAAAAACTTCCTGGCGTCTGTCCCGAAATCCCTTAATCCTTGCATTTTATTTATACAGCAACCCTCTCCCTCCATCACACCGTCCTGAAAACCTTTCTCAATTGCCTTTGCCCTCCCAGGAGCCGCCAGACACAGTAAGCGGTGAAAACGCAGTACGCGATACAATAATCATCACATATTGTGTTTTCCAGCCCCCACACCCCCCCCCCCCACACCGCCCTCTCCCTCTACTCTCCATCCCCCAACTTTAGCAAGTTAAAAACAAAGCAAATAGCATATTTTCGAAGATCAAACTTTCGACCTGACTTTTTTTTTAAATCAAGAAAATTAAAATATAGATGCGTATATGTTAAAGAGGTTCCCTCACAGCTTCGGATGCTTCTCAATCCCAGGTCATGAAATATGCACATTGTCATTGAATCCACTATTGGCTTTGTCCACATCATCCATTAGTAATAACGCAGCAATTTAAATATTGAAACGAGTGCTGTGCAGTTTGTGAAGCGTTGCTCACAAGAACGACAAACATCTACGGTGAAAAGGCATCTGTCCTCCAGTGCATCTTTGAAGAAGAGTCATCTTTCCTCGGGAAGGTTTGATGGGGACTACAGGACAACCCTGACGCAGCAACACCTTGCCCCCAGGCTTAAGCATGTACACTCACAATGTGTCCTGTGAAGGGCTTTGAGACGTCTCGACGTCGTGATAAGGCGCTATATCAAATGCAAGGATTATTATTATTATTCATCATTATTATTAAGCACGCTTTTGCTTATGGTGCTGATGATAACATAAGTAGCATTCGATATAACGCCCTTATTTTCTGTGGGTAACAAGCCCTCAAAAAAAAGAGTCATTTAATTCACGACCGTTGGCGGGGACGCTGCTGTGTGTAATTGGCTGCTGAGTTTGGCCACAAAGTACACAGTCACTCCACTTTACAGTATATCCTGAGAAGCGCTTTGAGACGTCTCGAAGACGTGATAAGGGCCCGATGTCAAATGCAAGCATTATTATCAATATCACTTTGTGATATTGGAAAGTGATCCGCCAATTGACTAACAATCGATGATGGGGTGGGGGAAGTAGGGAGGGTGGGGGGGGGGGGGGGGCTGTGCGGGGGAGAAGGGGAGGGGAGCACCACGTTGTCAGAGAAACCGTCCTTCAGATGAAACGTTAAGCATCTTTGCACTGTTCGGGTGAACCCTTAACAGTGCTTCCATGGCGCTATTTGGAAAGAGAAGGGAGTTTTTCTCTCTCCCGAGGAGCACTGAGGTGGTGTTCCAATATGGTAAGGACCTGATGTCAAATGTAAGGATCGTTGCAAAAAGTCCCGGGGTTTTTTTTTGTTGTTGTTGGTGTAGCGTAGGGACTGTTTCTTGACGTACAAGATTCAACAGAACACAATTATGTTGGGGAAGCCATTATCTGCTGGTCCAATTACCACCGACCCAAAGCACTCGCAAAGTTTGTTCAACTTGTCTATTTGTTGTCCTCTGAAACCAATAATCTCGGGACTATTAACAAAAACAATCCTGTTATCGACTTTTCTCAGCTCAGTCGGGTTTCTGACACATGAGGGATACACATCTTTGCGCTGAAAACTATTCAAACATAGACTGAGAGTTCCGTATATTGGTTTTGATTCCCAGGCCGTGCAAAACCTTTGGTTAAGTTTTTTTTTACTCCACACGCCTCTGCTGACCTAGCAGTCAGTAGGAACCCGGTTCGCTTTACTGGAAGTAATAATCCCTTCAAAAATATACATATATTTTTTAAATGATAAATAATTGGGTCACTTCAATCCACTGCTGGTTTTCGCCCACAAAATACACAGTCAGTTCGCTTTGGAGTGTATTCTGTGAAGCGCTTTGAGACGTCTCGATGACGTGATGGGCTGCTACATCAAAAGCAAGGGTTATTATTATTATTCCAATCATTAAATTGTTCATTTGAGAGCAGGTCACCGGCTAACTGCAAGGCACACAATTAAGAAAATGTTAATCGTTCCCTCGGTTCCCTCAATAAACACTGTGAAAGTAAGAATGTGACCTGACATTTCCTTTCAAATGCCACAAAGCATTTAGGTTAATGTTGCTGGAGGTGGATTGAGCTACGTTTCTTGCCGTTTCCCCCCTTTTTTCGGAGGGGGTGGCGGGTGGGGGGGACGTAGATACCGAAGAGGGTTTGAAAAAAAATATTTACCGTCTCTTAGTTCCTCAAAAAAAATCGCCTGCGTTGCCTTTAAAAACCCATCTTGGTTTTCTTTCAGGCTCAGGCTGTGGAAAGCGATACTGCTCAGCAGATATAAGAGATATATATATAATTTTTTTAGAAAAAAATCAATGAGATAACAATTGATTTAACGGTTTGCAGGATAAGGAGTGTATTTAAACTGACTTCGATTCCACCCGGACATTTCTCCCGTTCCCTTAAATAATAATTCGGTCGCCCAATCCGCGACTGTCCTTTCAGCCGCTCAATGCTCCCTGACCCGACCCTCTGGAACTCCCTGCCTCAAGCCCAGAAGAATTTGCCGGGCGAAGGAAGACGAGATCAAGGTCCACCCAGTTCGCTTTCCACCAGGGTTGGTGCAAGTTGCATGTTTTGAGCGAACGGAGCACGTAAGAAGGGAGTTCGACTCCTGACTAATTGGTTGCACATCTGATGACTAGATCTTCCCATGCTCACCGCCAGATTAATGCGTTACAGACTGCAATACGACTTCTCGCTTCTCAATATCCTGGGTCATGGAACTGGAAAATTAGATTCTGAAGCGGGAAGAGTATTTCCGCGCTGCGGAGGGAGGAGGTGCGTGGGGGGGGGGGGGGCGGTTGGAAGATAAAGAAGGGGATTCGCGGTCAGGGAGGGGGAGGTGTTCATTTGGAACTACAGAGGGACTTCCAGAAGGACGTGCGATGTGAAAATAATTACAGCTTCGTCAGCTAAAGGAACTCTTCCATTCCTTCCTCGCTGCCGGAAACGTCTCGTCCCCATCCTTATCCCGGTCCCCAACCCAGTCCCTGGACCCTGTTTAACGTCTCACCTGAAGGACGGCGTCTCCGACAATACAACGCAACCCTCAGCAGCAGCAGCTTTCATCGCACCCTCTACAGGCTGCAGAATTCTAGAATAAATAATAATCCTTGCAATTTCGTTGAGATGCCGCAAAGTGCTTCGCGGAATGCGCCGCAAAGCGGAGTGACTGTGTAGTTTCCGGACGAAACGCGACAGCCGATTGCGCCCGGCAGCGTCCCCACAAGCGGGCATGGAGTGAGCGGCCAATTTGATGCGGTGGATTGTTGGCCAGGACACCGAGAGAGAGAGAGAGAGAAATTTCCTTCTCTTTTTGAGTCGCGCCATGAGCTCTTTAACGTCCACCTGAACGGGCACAGGCTCCGGGGAGCCAGGTTTAACGTCTAATAAGAATGAAACCCACTGCCTACCCCCCCCCTCCCACCCTCAACCCCCAGCGCAGCTTAGACTGTGCGATTTCCAAGGCCCAATGTGGGGGCTTGAACCCACAACCTTCTGACTCGGTGGGGGTGATCTGTCAAAGGAAGCAATCTCGATCTAACATCGCCACCACCGCCGCAGCCCCCACACCCCTCCCCACCACCACCACTTCCTTTCTTCCCTCCCCCCCCCACCCCCCCGCTTTGCGAGAGCCAATTTGATGCATTTCGAGCGCAACTCCTCTGCCCGAGTTTCCCATTAGGTGCCTGCGAGAGGCAATAAAGGTGAAATTAGGATAATTCAATACTTAAGAGCAACTCTTGAGTGAATTTTTAATAAAAAAAAAACACATTCTTCCAAACTGAAATGATTCCCATCATTCCCATTTACTGTCAGGCTGTTCTGAACACCAGTGAAAGGAGGGGAGCCAGGCGGAGGGAGGCTATTTGTACACGTAATCTTTCTGTCTCTCAGGAATCGCTGATCGTGAGCTGGGAAATGTATTTGGTTTTATTGCTGGAGACGTTTATCACAGTCCGGGGTTGGGGGCGGTGGGGGGTGGGTGGGGATCGGGAGTCTGGCAATTACCTCCGTGGGAGAGCGGGATATTTATTTATATTTTTGTCGCAAAATATCTGCTTCAAACCGAAAAGGTCTTCGGTCATAATAAAATCTTGCATTTGATGCAGCGGCTTATCATGTCGTCGAGACATCTCAAGTATATTGTAAAATGGATTTGGGAGGGATTGAAGAACCAATTTATTTTGCTTCTCGTCTTTCCGTCCCCCCCCCTCCTCCCGATGTCCCTTCCCTTTACAGACGTTAATCTACATTATTTAACAACCGTTCAAGAAACAGTCAAAAAAAAAAAATCCACATCTGCATCTGAAAACAAATCAATTTTATTCTCTGTTCGAGTATCGTCGGGAATCTTTATTGTCCTCCTGGGTACGCGACGAATGAACAATTTAGTGTCGAGGATCGCTGGCCAGGAGGCTGGGAGAAACTCCCTTCGCTTTTCAATTAAACAATAATAATTTGGTCACTCAATCCACGGCTGTTTGTATGGGGGAACGCTGCTGTGCGCAATTGGCTGCCGCGTTTCGCCCGCAAAATCCGCAGTCGATTCACTTTACAGCGTATCCCGCAAAGCACTTTGAGACGTCTCGCAGACATGATAAGGCGCTGTAAAATGCAAGTATTATTATTATTATTAATAATAAAACATCCACCCCAACAGGTACAGACTGCACCGCCACAACACAGCTTAGCCCAATGAGCTCAAAGTCCTCCAATGTTGGGGCTTGAACCCAGAAGCGAGAGCACACACGCACACATGAAATCAGGAAGCACTTGTTTTTTTTTTCCCCCTTACGCAAAGGTGTGATGGAAATTTGGAACTCTCTCTCTCTCTCACAAAAGGCTGTGGATTATAGCTGAATCCATCCACATCTTCAAGACTGAGGTGGAGGGGAATCAAGAGATATGGGGCAAAGGCGGGTAATTGGAGTCGAGGTACAGATCAGCCGTGACCTTATCGAATGGCACAACAGGCTCGAGGGGCTGAATAGCCTCCTCCTGTTCCTATGCTCTCGTGGTCGTACACACACAACACACACGCACCCACCCGCCCGCACAGTGCAGCGATGTACAGCCCTGTTCGAGATGAAACTGGTATGTTGCGAAATGGAATGGCTCTGATGATGAAATAAATTGCCTGGAACATTACCCGCTCCTTCTCTATTTTCCCCGTTTAATATTTATTTATTTGCCGCGGATTATACCAAGCCCCCACAGGTCGCTGCCCGAGCTGCACGTTGCTGTGAAATTAGTTTTCTGCTGACTTTCAGCAACGAACCATCAGCGTTGGCCAGAAACAATTTAATAGATGATATCCTTAGACTGTTTGGAGTGATTATATCTCTTTTAAAGAAGATCGTATTTTATTAAGTATGTTATATATGTAAATTTCTATCTAAATGGGGTGGCCGTAATAATAATCCTTCATGAATAATGCCTCATCACGTCTTTGAGGCCTCTCAAAACGCTTCACAGAACCTACTGCAAAGTGTCGTGACTATTTTTTTGTAGGGCAAAACATCAGAGGTGGTGTCCTTCGGATGAGAAGTTAAACCGAGGTCCCGCCTGTTCACGTGGACGTTAAAGATCGCGCGGCGCTGCTCGAATAGAGGAGGGAGTTTCTCTCCAAATGTCCTGACCCACAGTCTCTCCTAAAATCGATCGCTTTTGCGGGGCCGCTGCCGGGCGCAAACTGGCTGCCGGGTTTCTCCTACAATATACACGGCGCATTCACTTCGCTGCTATATTCTGCGCCGTGCTCTGAGACATTCCCCCACTCCGTGTGAAAGGAGCTCTCGGAAATTTGAATTTCAGACAGCTATAGGATAAATTATTATTTATGATATTATTATAGCAACGTAAGAGATTTCACTGAGTATCACAATGACTCAACGGGTGCACAATGTTCGGAATGGCTATTTTACTCAATTACAGTTTGTTAACAATAGCAGAGGCTGTTCTGTAACACTATCTATAACAGGACTCATTAGCAGAATTGTTCAAGATGAAGGAATCTTCTCCCGTGCTCTATTAAGTGACTCACAGGCATAGAATTGGTTCGTGTCATCCTAAAATAAATACTTTTATTCTTAGTCAGCCGGGTGTCTGACACATGCGGGAACCTCTCACTGTACGTCAAAGTACCCAAAACCAAATTGAAAATTTCTATCCGTTGAAAATCCAGAGATGTTTATTGGAATGGAACGCGCACTCTCTCTCTCTCTCTCTCTCTCTGGTTTACCTAATTCCGGAGAGTATTAGGCGCAGGTTGGAGAGAGCCAAGGCTTGTGGGGAGAGCCCAGATTGTGTGTTGGGGGTAACTGCTGGAGTCTGACCAACTAAAACCGCACAGCTTGCCCATTGATATCGCTGTCTGGCCAAGCTTTCCCGCTGCTTGTCCGGCTAGGACCACCCTGATCTGTTAGGGCCTTGGCTTGCAGGGTTACCAGGAGCTGAGGGGGGAGGATTCTCTGACCCCCAGTGACTCGTCGGCCCCTTCCAGGTCCTGCCGATGAGCCGGGTACTGCCATCAGTAGTGAGTACCCTGGAATAACGTGGCCCCTCCTGACTCAGGAACCGGACTGGAGAGACCGACACAGAGGGTGGGCTTTATTCTGACATTCTGTGACCAAACACGTCACCTTGGAGCCCACCCACCTTCCCCGTTCCCCCCACCCCAGCACTGCACTGGAGTTTCAGCCTAACCCATATGAGCTCAAATTCCTAACGTTAAGGGGGTTAGGATCCACGACCTTCTAACCGAGAGGCAGTTAGACTGAACCAGACTGACCGACAGGCCGGGCAAAGAGTGGAAATCCGCAGAGATTTCCAGCCTCGTAACAGGCCAAGCCCTCGACCCTCTTCGTCATGAATAAATCCACAACGTTCAATTAAATAAGTTTGAAGTCTAATTGACCCAGCCGCTGTAGAGCGGTGTAATATTTCCAGCCACGAGGTCCTGGGAATAATCCTGAGGGACCCGAATGCAAAACGGAGAGCGAGGGATTGAGCTACTCTGGTGTTATATTACAGCGTGGCATTTTCGGAGATTGGATGGCCAGCTTCACGAGCTCTGCTAAAAACCGTCTCTGCTAATTGGGTCGGCTCGTAAATTAACTGTCAAACCATTTAGCGGTTGCAACAAAAATAAAATTTCACACAGAATTTGGACAAGAAATTCAACCCACACCCCCATCACTAATTGACCCATCGTGAACCGACTCTCGCGCACCCTCCCCACCCCCACCCCACCTATTGCTAACTGCCAGCCCCCCCCCCCCACCACCCACCCTAAAAATGGGGGCGGTTTCGCCCACAAAATAGTCAATTCGATTTACAGCCTACATCGCTTTGTGAAAGTCACCTCCTTATAACTCAACAGCCCGCTTTGTCCTTCAAGTTCACGGCCCCCATTGGAAACGCATCTCCACGCGGACAAAGATTTGAAAATACTTTGACAAAGGACCCAGAGAGAGGAAAATAACAAAAAAACAGCTTTGTTTCCATGGAATAAAGAATATAAGAATCTGCTAAGTCGCCTTCCTACCATCCAGACAGTCGCTTGCAAACCTCAGGGCCCAAACTACAGACTGGATCCCTGAGATATTAATTTCCTTACAAGAAAAAAAATCTATTGCATTTGCTGTTGAAACAATCACAGAAAGGGCACCAACATCAACAGCGAGATTACATTTGTATAACGTCGGGAGGGCGTCCCAAGGCGCTGGACAGTGTGCAGCATTTCAGACCTGAGCCGGGGTCAGAGGAGAGGAGAGAAGGGAGGGGACGGGAAGGGGGTGGCTGACGGTACGGTCGAAGAGGAGGGTCTTGAGGTGGGACTTGAAGGAGGCTAAGGAGGAGGCGAGGCGGAATGATTGAGGAATGGAGTTCCAGAGGTTGGGGGCAGAGTGGCTGAAGGCTCTTCTCCCCCCCAAGGGCCAAGGACAGAGCTCTGGGGGGACGCCAGACGTGACGATGCGGATTACCTGGTTTGGTCAACGTGTTGGAAGTCAGAGCTTCGACAAGTGCTGGAGAAAGTTTACAGCTTTACGAAACGAGCCATATTTCTTGTCGGGCTCGAAGCATCAAGGTCAATCTTCTGTCCGTCTCTCTCTCTCTCTCTCTCTCTCTCTCGCTGTGTGTCTGCGTCTCTGGAAGCCGAGGTTTGCGGCGAGTTGTTAAGTCAATTGTACATTTCTTGCCTTTCAGACTGCGCTCACCGATCTGCAACAAAGAAGAACAAATCATTTAGTTAAGTTCTTGTAACAGTGAAACTTTCGAAGGTTCGCTCCCCTCCCCGTGTAGTTTTTTTTTTTGTGTGCCTTTACTGCAAATGTCATCCCTCGCCAATCCTGTAAATAAATACGTAAATATCAACTCGTAATAATAGCAATGTTCCTTGCGACTGATGCAGAGCCTTTCACGTTGGGGAGGACGATTCAGAGGATTTAATAATAATCGCTGCCTTACCACGTCTTCAAGACGTCTCAAAGCGCTTCACGGGATGCACTGCGAAGTGCATCGAACGTACGTTCTGTGGGCGAAACGCGGCAGCCAATTGCGCCCGGGAGCGTCCCACAACCAGCCATCGAGTGAGTGAAGGATTTAATCGGGGGGTGGGAAGGAGGGGGAAGAACAGAGCAACAAAAGGACAGTCCCTTTAAGTCAACCTGAATCACACGATAAACAGGACCGCAAATTAACGACCCGGTGAAACAATGGGTTGGGCGATCGTCCACCGAACGCTAACATTGTCGAACGGGTCGGGGACAAGAGGAAATAAACCTCCGTGACGCTGAATTTGTAATCATTAGCAGAACAATTCCTTACTCCTTTTTTTTTTATTAATTGACCTTAAAAGCTGTATCCAGGATAAACGCGGGGACTAGATAGCGGGGACGGCTGTAAAGGCAACCTATTCCATCACGCCTAATTTGCACACAGAGGGTACGAGGCTATCTCGGTGATAAATGACTATCTCCCCCTCTCCCCCCCCATCCAAAGCTATCTCCCGTTCTGTATCATTTCCAATCAGATGGCTATCAAGTGCCCAGTCACTCTCACGAAACTAGGCGACACCATCGATTTTTTTTTCTTTTTTTTTTTTTGACTCGCACACAAACAAACCGATGGCTCTCGAACAAATTTGTCGCGATTCTTTCAATCTCCACATTGCCTCTCGCAATTGCTCACCGGTCACCCAGTGCGTCGGTGAGACGAGTGGAGTTCACCGACTGGATTGGTGAGCGACGGCGTTGCAGTAAAGGCAGGAACTGAAAGCGCTCGCACGCACACACGCAGACACGCATGCACACGCACAGAGCCAGAGGCACACACAGAGTCAGAGACACGCGCACACAGAGACACGCGCACACAGAGACACGCGCACACAGAGAGAGACACACAGACAGAGACACACAGTCAGAGACACACAGTCAGAGAGTCAGAGACACACACAGAGAGAGTCAGAGACACACACAGAGAGAGTCAGAGACACACACAGAGAGAGTCAGAGACACACACAGAGAGAGTCAGAGACACACACAGAGAGAGTCAGAGACACACACACACACACACACACACAGAGTCAGAGACACACACACACACAAAGATACAGACACACGCATATAACTCCTATGCTATTTCCAAGCAGTGGAGAACAGAATAGGTTTGCTATACGCGCATTCAGCCGCAAAGTACACAGTCACTACACTTTATAGTGGAAGGTAACCTTGGGACGTCATCCCAAGGGGAAAACTACTGTATAAATGCAATTTGTTGTTGTTGTTGTAGGTACCGTGAAGCACTTTGAGTTATCTGAACCACATGAAAGAACACAACTGTTGTGTTTAAAGCAGAACATTAACCTGACGAGTATCAACTTAAAGCTTATAACTTTAAGTTGGGGGGGTGGGGGGTAAGGAAGGAACCTGGGCCTTTTTGGTATCAATTGTGGAGTCCTGTAGCTCAGTGGTTAGAGCACTCGCTTTGCAAGTGAGAGACCTGAGTTCAATTCCAGGCAGAGGGCGAAACCTCGGGCAAGTTTCCTTACTCCACACAGAGCCTAATAATAGTCCCTCCAAAACCAAAAACAATAATAAATTGGTCATTTTCAATCTACGACTGTCTGTGGGACATTGCTGTGCGCAATTGGCTGCCGCGTTCGCCCACAAATATACAGTCAATTCACTTTACAGTGTGTTCTGTGAAGCGCTTTGGGACGTCCTCCTGACGTGAAAAGCGCTATATCAAATGCAAGGATTATTATTAGTATTATAATTCACAAAAACACACCAAAAAAAAAAATACGATCCAAAAACCATACCTTACATCACTGATCACAAGCTCACGAAAACACTCGCACACACACACAGGTCCTTTGAGAGTTCCTCGGGGACAGAAGCAAAGCAATCTGATCCGGACCAATCAGCAATATAGTCCAAGTCAATCTATTCCCATCAAACAGATACAGGTGTCACCGCGCTCCCAATCCCCCAGCAACTGAGTCCAGGGCAAAGCTTTTCACAAACCAGTCAGAGAGTGATCAGCGACTGGAACCGGGAGGTCAGTACAGGTGGTAGAAGCGTAGAAACAGGAGGAGGCCATTCAGCCCCTCGAGCCTGTTCCTTCATTCTGTCAGATCACGGCTGATCTGTACCTCGACTCCAATTCCTTTGCCCCCGTATCCCCTTGGCCCCCCCCCGACCTGACAAACATCTCTAGACCTCAGTCTGGACAACGTGAATGGATCCTGACATAACCCACAGCCTTTGGGGGGAGGGAGAGCGAGTCCCAGATTCCCACCGGCCTTTGGGTGAAATGCCTCTTAATTTCACCCCTGAACGGCCTGGCTCTAATTTTAAGATGATGTTGTGGATTCACCCTCCCCCACCAGAGGAAATAGTTTCTCCGCAGCTGCCCTATTGAATCCCTTTATTAGTTTAAAACACTTGAATCAGATGAGGCTTCAAAAAAAACGCAGCTTGTGGCCACGATGAGATGGGGGGGAAGGGACGGAGTGCTTGGAACGATGAGATGAGTGGCCTTCTTTATCCAATCCAATCTTGTGAGGGTCTTGGAATAACGGTTGGCAGGATTGACATCATGACCATTTGTGGTGCAAATTGGCCGTTGCGTCGGCCCTCAAAAAAAAACACGCAGTCTCTTCGCTTCACGGCAAATCCCGTGAAGCGCTTTGACGAGTCCGCCCGACGTGAAAGACGTCCGTCGCCTCAAGTGCGAGCAGGATTATTTTTACTCGTAGTTTTTCGTTTCAAAAGAAGATTTGCTCGTCATCGCCCGCAAAGCACACAGCGGATTCGCTTCACGGAGCGCTCTGAGGCGTCTCGGCGACGAGATTAAGGCGCTGTGTCAAATGCGAGAGGATTACTGTCATGATTATGATCGTCAAGAGGTCTTTCGGATGTGTTTTGATTACAGGGCGACCCAAAAAAAGTCACGTTAACTACCCTATCATCTAAAAACGCCCCCCAAAATATATCATCCTTTCTTATTACGTATCCTTTCTTATGACGTATTAGCCCTTATAAAGGTATCCCGACGTTTTGGTCACCCTGTGTATGTGGACGTAGCACCAATCTGCGGTGCTGTTTTGCCTCAAAGTGTGTAGCCCTCCCCGAGCTTGGCAAAAGCCCGATTGATATTGCATACCTCGGCTCCGTGCGATCAATCTTAATTAAAATGGTATCTGACGGGAGATTTGCAAGAAAAGAGAAATCCACTGCTCCCGAAATCGACCGCCCCCCCCCCCCACCCCCTGTTTAAAAGAGTCCGAGAGGAATCGCACTGTGCTGTGAGCGTCCGACATTGACAGCCGGGGAACAATTACGAGGTTCCAGCCTTCGTTAGCGCAGTTGTGTGCGCCAACGGCAGAAGTCCGAGGCTTCGGGAAGAGGGGGTCGATGTCGGAGCATCTCGCCCTGCGCTTCTGCCGCCGAACTCGCAAAGTGACATGATTTACAATTCGCTGCTCCCGCTTTGCCTCACGGCAAGGAAAGAAACGCCATCGGTGTCAGCCTGGCGCAACAGCTAGCACTCTCTCGCTCTCTCTCTCTCTCTCTCTCTCGCTCTCGTGCGCGCTTCAAAGTCTGTCAACGGTGCCCCGCTTGGCTCGGCAGCCGGGGCTACCGAGACGGCCGCAGAAGGGGGCTGGCTCGATTCCGTCGTTCCGTTGCCAAACGTGTCATCCCGGAGCCAGTTCACTTCACCTCCCCCTCCACGGAGGACAGTCACTAACCCGTCGCTCCTTTGACATCCCGCAAAGTTGGTGGGTTTGAGCCCTCACCCGGTGGACGCTAGGAACTCAAAGCACAAGTTTCGCCCACAAAATGTACGGTCAATTCACTTTACAGTGTATCCCGTGAAGGGCTTTGAGGACGTCTTGAGGAGGTGATAAGAAGGTAACAAGGATTATTACGTAAAATATATATTATATAAATCCCTGCAAGCTACCTGGTGGGCTACACGGTGGCATGAAATACGTGAGAGACTTGTCAGTGCCTTGGGACGTCCTCCCGACGTGAAAGGCACCTATAATAATATAATAATACGTAAATCTTCTTGTTGTTGTTGTCACCACCTTCCCGTCCATCAGTAACTTTGAGTGATGAGCAATTGACGCCCAATGACTGACATATTTAAACGCAGAATCAATGTCAGCAGGAAAGCTTATCAAAGCCCTGGCACCCGCTTGTCAAACACCACCTCGTCGAGAGGAGCGGAGAAATCACCCGCGACTTCTCTTAAACGTTATTGCTCTGTTTAAATCGGGACAGACGCGCAATAAACGGTGTGTGCGCGCGCGTGGGCGTGGGCGCGTGCGCGTGCGAGTGTGCTTTCTTTCTCTCCCGAGAGGAAATCGACCTTATCGAACGCTACATACAGGCGCTGTTACCCAATTGATCAAAAAGATGAGACAGACATCACTTTAACAGGCTCCCGAATCAATCACGTTCAATCACCTGACAGCGAGCGAGATAAAAAAAAAAACACAAACCTGCCGACTCCTGACACCTCCGCAAGTTAAACTCGAGCCGTGCGGTGCTGTTGGTCAGGATGCCGTCGGCACACAACACGCACGGTGGGTTTTCTTTTTTTTTGGGGGGGGCCAGTGATGAGTAGGGGCGAGCGAGCCTTGAGCAACAAGTTAAGAGCTCTCTTCAGCCTTTAAGCGGACGCATCTCAGAAGCGACCTTAAGAGAGGCGCGTAAAGCGGGATGCAAGATGTAAACGCAGCACGGTATTTTTAGGACAGTGTTAATAATAATAACAATGATAACAACTCTCGCATTCGGTGCAGCTCTTTATCACTTCGTCGAGACGTCTGAAAGAGCTCCGCAGCGCAGACTGCGAAGCGGAGTGACTGCGTGTTTTGCGGGCGAACAGGAATTTCCGACAAGGAGCGGGTGACCCAATAAAATGGGGAGGTGGGGGGTGGAGGGGGGGGGGGGCAGAGGGGGGATTGTCGGTCAGGACACCGGGAGAGAGAGAGAGACTCCCTTCTCGTTTTGAGCGGCGCTGAGGGATCTTTAACGTCCACCTGAACAGGGTACGGACGGACGAGGGGGGGGGGGGCAGGAGGGGGCGGAGTGGGGGGTGAGGTTTAACTTCTCATCTTGAGGATGCACCGAGATAGTAAGGCAATAGTATACGGAGCGATTTCAGAGACAGACACCAGGAAGTATTTCTTTACCCAGAGAGCAATTAAAGACCGGATCGGGGCGAGCAGGAAAGGTGGTTGAGGCCAGGACACTGGAACTTATTTAAAAAACACAGCTGGATGATGGTGCTGATGGTATTTTTTGTAGGGTCGGACGCGCAGGGCAGTGGTTAGAGCCCTCGCCTCGCGAGCGAGAGGACCCGAGATCGATTCCCAGGCGGGGAGAAAGGTTAGACAAGTTTCCTTACTCCGCAAACCTCGGTTGGCGCAGCCGTAAGCAGGTGCCTGGTTGGCGGATCGCTTTTCCGGGGGCTGATAATCCCTTAAAAAAAAATAATAAACTCGGTGACTCAATCCACGGCCGTTTGTGGGTGACGCTGCTGTGCGCAATCGGCTGCCGCGTTTGGCCCACAAAATTACACAGACAATCCGCTTGACGGTATGTTCCGCGAAGGGCTTAGAGATTGTCTTGAAGACGTGATAAGGCGCTGTATCAAATGCAAGGATTATTAGAGTTATTATGTGCTGTTTTCTTTGCGCCTTTCGCACAAACAAACAAGCAAGAAAACCAAACGACGGAGGGATCCAGTGCAACTTTTCCGAAGCCTCTTCTCACTCCTCATGTTTTATTTCTAGCTTCCATTATCCCTTCAGTGTGAAGTGCAATTTAAATTCAAGTTTCCCGATTCTCATTGACAGCACAGCCTGCACCCTCAAGATTTATACACAGAGGAACAAAGTACAGGCACACACACACACACACACGCGCGTATATATATATATATATATATGTGTGTATTTTTTTAACTGACAAAACATATTTTTACTGACATACGAAAGAGTTGTTAAAACATTCATTTTGATGTGATTTTTGACTACATTCCCTTTTTCTTTTCAGCAAAAAAATTGTCTTGATTTGTCACTTTCAGTTCTTTCTGATCCCTTGCCTTTTTTATCGCTTTCTCCCTCGTTCCGTTCGTTTCTACCTCCCTTCCCACGCTCCCTTCTGCCTCTCCCTCCCCCTCTTGAACCCCGGCTTTGGAGCTGAAGTGGCTCCAAGGACCCGGGATTCGATCCCCGGGGCAGTGTGAAACCTTGGCTGAGTGTCCTTTACTCCACACGCCTCTGTTTGCCGAGCAGTCAGTAGGGACCCGTCGGTAGGACGATTGGTGGATCACTTTCCGGGGGGTAAGAAATCCCTTACAAAAAAAAACAAATTTGATCACTCAATCCGTCACTGTTTGTGGGGAAGTTGCCGCCTGCAATCGGCCGTTGGGTTCCGCCCGCGCAATATACACAGTCACTCCACTTTGCGAAACATTCAGCGAAGCGCTCTGAGACACCTCGACCAAATGCAAGGAATATTTTTGGGGGGTCGGCCGGGGTGCCTGACCCAGGCGGAAACCCGTCGCCGTTGCTTAAGAGCATCCAAACCAAGCTGAGAGTTCCACGCGTCCCACCCACACGTGGACGTCCCAGAGGCAGATCGTTGGAATGGATTGCGCGCTCTCTCTCTCGCGCTCCCTCTCTCGCTCTATCTCTCTCTCTCCCCGGAGGGAACCATTCCCAATGACCTAATTCCGGAAAGTGCGGAGTGACCAAAAAGTCGTGATATGTTACCCTATTCATCTAAAAAAGAAATCGTCATTTCTTTAAGTCCTATCAGACGTTGTCACAGTATCAAGTTTTTTCTTTTTCTTTTTTGGTCACCACCCTGTTTCGGGCGCAGGTTTATTTCGGACAAGCAAAACCTTGAAGAAAACAAGCTTTGTCAAAGCCCACCTAACAATTGCTAATTCAGGCATTATTTCTGCAAGATGCTCGGTCTAAAAATACCCTCTCCTCGCTCTTCATTTTGGGTATCCACCAATACCTCAAAATAGATCCTTTTGCCGTTTCGCTTGCTGTTGTCTAAGCAGATTTCTTCTCTGCCTCTCCTGTGCCCAGGACGGCTCGTTCTGTTACTAAAACCGCTGACGAGAGCTCCTGATTATACCATAAATTGATAAGAGATCTCGAGTTTCAAACACCGAGGGTTTTGGAGGCGAACTCGGCAGCTCATTGATCAGTCGCCCATCGGAGTGATTGATCAATCTTATCTGGGGTTGGCCAGGACACTTCTCTTTTCCAATGGCGCCGGAGGATCTTTAATGTCCTCGGTTTTACGACAGCGTTCAGGCTTCACCCGCGTCTCCATCCGTTCCTTGCCTCCTCCCACACCCTTCTATTCCCCTCTCCCTCATGTGAAGGTCTCGCTTCCCCTTGACTTTATCTGCACCATCTGCTTCAACCACTTCTTCAGGCAGCGAGTTCCACAGTCTGACTCCCCTCCACGTGAAGTCGTTCCTCTTAAATTCTCTTTTAGATAATAATAAGGTCCTTTTATTTGATATATCACATTATCATGGCATTGAGACGTCCCAAAGCACTTCACAGAACATACTGCAAAGTGGATTGACTGTATATTTTGTGAGGGTAGAATGCAAACCCTCCAGTCGCTCTCTAAACCTTATTTTGCTTTGTTACAGACTCCCCAACCAGTTGGAACAAGCTAAATGCTAAGCTTCATGTATTTCCCCCACCACCCGTTCACCCCATTTCCATCACTATTTTAAGCCGCAAATAAATATGTAAAAAGCTGAAATGCTCTTTGAAATTCAGGCTGACAGCAGCGATCATCAAATATGCATCTCTCTCACCCCGACGAGAATGAAACTCTTGATTCCGTCTGATTTGTTGCTTCTGTGGTTAAGTGACAATTTCCTCTCCCACTCTCGTGTCACTTTAGCATCCAAAAGCTTTCTGGATTCACGAAGAAAAAAAAAAAGTCTTCAAAACGTTTCCGAACTGATCTCTCTTTTTTTTAAAAAAAAGTACTGCATAACCACAAAGGATCTTATCTGATTTTCTCCGGGGCTTCAAAGTCTTGAGACGAATGATGGACTGCATGTTTGTGCTGGAATTTAAAAAAAAATGTAAAATGTAATTTAATATTGTGCCATATCGCCACCTGCCACCTTACTATATCCTAACCCGTCCTTTGCATTTGATTTAGGGCCTTATCACGTCGTTGAGATGAATCAAAGCACGTTGCAAAATATCTTGTAAGGCGGAATAACTGTATTTTGTGAGCCGAACGCGGCAGCCGATTGCGCAGAGTCGTGTCTCACAAACAGCCGCGAATTGAGTGATGACATTTCTTTCGGTGGGATTATTACCCTCGGAAAGCGATCCATCAATTCCCTAACAGCCGGGTTCCTACTTACCGCTGGTAAATGTGCGGAGGAAGAAATCTTGACAAAGGTTTCGCCCCTTGCCCGCCCCCCACCCCTCCCCCCCGCCCGCCCGTCCGGGAATCGGACCCGGGTCCTCTCGCTTGAGAAGCGAGTGTGCAACAGGCTCGAGGGGCTGAATGGCCTGTTCCTGTTCCTACGTTGCTATCGCCCCATCTTTAAAGGATGTTGACTTGTATTGAATTAAATGTATACGCTGTAACAGGAGCCCTCAGTCCTATTCAGCGATGTGATCTGAATCCCTGGCTGAGATGCTGATCTTGGGCTGTGTTGGTTTGGGCAATGTGCCAAGAACAGGTCAAGTCACAGTACAAAAGGCAGCGGCTTTCATGTCGGGAGGAAGTCCCAAAGGTGCGGCACAGTCAGGGGTTTTGGACACGAGCTGGGGGAGCTGGGATCAGGGAGAGTGGACGGCGGGTTGAAGTCGAGGGTCTTAAGACGTGCCTTGAAGCACGACAGGGGAGGGAGCAAGGCGAAGGCAATGTGGGATGGAGTTCCAAAGGTACTTTGCCCCAAGGAAAACTGAACCGAGCTATCTCCAAGCGCTTCACAGGTTATACTGTTAAGTGGTGCAATGCGTGTGTTCTGTGGGCAACCGAGGCAACCAATTTGTAAATAGCGACGTCCCACAAGCAGCCAGATAGATGGATAGAGGGAAAGGGAGGGAGAGAGGAATAGAGGGAGAGAGAGAGAGAGAATTGATAGTGGGATAGAGAGAGAGAGATGGAGGTGAATGATAATAGTAAATAATAATAACAATCCTTGCATTTGATACAGCGCCTTATCACGTCTTCGAGACGTTCTCACTTCACAGAATATGCCGTGAAGTGAATTGACTGGTTTTTTTTTGAGGGAGAAATGTGGATGTGAATTGCATAGAAAGAGAGAGCGAGAGCGAGAGATGGACAGAGAGAGATAGATCGACAGAGAGAATGGGTAGAAAGATGGTGAGATGGAGAGATGGACAACAGTAATCTCTGCATCCGATATAGCGTCCTTCATATCAGGAGGACGTCTGGAGGCAGGACCTGATTTTAGTCTTTGTTCTGGTTCCCGCGAGCGGGGTGAAGAGTGACTCTCTTTGCTGCCCGGTTGAGCCCTCTGTGTCTGCGTGTCCCCCTTGAGTTCTTGAAGGCTTTGGCCTTTCACCAGACAATAAAACCATCTCCTTTGCACATTGGCCTTCTGGTAAACACAGCCAAAAGGCTAATCACCTCTCCTCCATCTGTTCCGAAGCTGTTTACCATTGTGTTGGGCTGACTGAAGCTGGCCTGCCCAGGGTGCTAATTGATACGACACATCGACTTGCAAATGATCCCTCCGCACACAAACCCTCTGTCTAAAAATACCAACCTTAGTTGGTACCCATTGCCACGTGCCAAACTCCGTTCCTGCATCAGTAATTCCCTGCGAGCAAACAGTCCGAGGGAAGCAAACAGGGCTGTAGAGGAGCGCTGCCTTGCCCAGCTGCAGAGCTGCGAGCAAGTGAAAACAAGTTCCGTTCCAATCTCCGGAGGGTTCGATCCCGACGGCTCAAGTGGAATCTGAGCAAAAGCCCCTTTTTTCAGATGAGTCTTTAGCGGAGACGTCTCAGAGGGGAGGCTCGCTGAGGTACTGTATATCCCCTTTCTAAAGGGGATTGAGACTGATAAACCCACAACAGTACTTTCAGATCGCAGCGCAATGGAACAAGAGGACACAGGTTCAATGTCGCAGCGTTAAATCTTAGGACTGACTCCGGGAAGTTTTTTTTTTTATCCTAGATGGTAATTAATAATGATAATAAGAAGAATAATCCTTGCATTTGATACAGCGCCAGGCTCGGGAGACCCTGCCCAGGGTGAAGGGTGCTGTGTAAATGCAAGTAGTTGTTGTTGGTTGTGGCTGGAGTTTGGTGGGCTTCCAGGCTCGTTCTGCATTCACAGTCTGACCAAAGTCTTCACGCGGAAGGGGGTCAGAATCCCAACGCTCCCAATTTATGGCTTGTTGTTACTGTAATGAGCCTGCATATTAATGGCATCGGGTTCACACAGGCTTTAAATTGGAGCCGGGCCTCTTATTAATATTAATAAGCAGTGGCTGTGGTACAAGTTCAGCCACTTGGGTCATTCCGCAGCGGATGCTATAAGTCGGAACATTCGATGTGGGGACTCAGCCCCTCGTGACTGCAACTCAAATAAATTGACCCCAACCTGACTCCGACCCCTTTTGCGCTCTCTCAGATAGAAACCCGCTGCTTCCAACCGTCTCTATAGCTGCTTTTCGCGAGTCCTTTTTTGTGGTCAAACTCAGTCACGTTGTCTCCTGGTGAATGGTTAACCCTCACCTGCCCTTCTGACGCGCTGTGCACCATTCACTGGATGAACCCTCTTGCACTCCATCTGTGTGTCAGCCTCGTTCAGTGGGTAGCGCGCGTTCTCTCTCTCTCTCCTCTCTCTCTCTCTCGCCATCGCTCTCTCCTCTAGAGACAGAAGGTTGTGGGTTCAAGCCCCCGCGTGCCTGTTCAGGTGGACGTTAAACATTCTGCGGCCCTATTTACAAAGTGAAGGGAATTCCTCTCTCCCAGTGTCCTGGCCAAAATGAAGAGATTGGTCACTCACTCCACTGCTGTTTTTGCGGCAGAAATTCTGTGAAGCGCTTTGAGACGTCTCGACAACGCGAGATAACCATTAACCATAAATCGCGGGACAGTAGGCACAGGAACAGGAGGAGGCCATTCAGCCCCTCGACCCTGTTCCACCATTCTATTAGATCATGACTGATCTGTACCTCAACTCCAATTACCCGCCTTTGCCCTGAATCCCTCGATCCCCCGACCTAACAAACATCTCTCCACCTCAGTCTGGACAATGCGAATGGATCCCACAGCCTTTTGGGGGAAAGAGAGAGAGAGTTCCTTTGCGTGAAAAAAATGCTTCTTGATTTCACTTCTAAACGACTTAATACTTGATAAGAATTGGGTCCGTTTCTGAGCAGAAAGGAGAAAAAAAAGGTTGACTTCATAATAATAATAATAATCCTCGCATTTGATACAGCGCCTTATCACGTCTCCGAGAGGTCTCAAAGCGCTTCACGGGACAGACCGTAAAGTGAAATGACTGCGTATTTTGCGGGCGTCTTGAATCTGAAACAGTCGAAGTGTCGGTTTGGGGTCGTGTCGGTTAAAACCACATCGATGAGGCAAAGTGGTCGTGGCTTCCTGGAGAGGTAGGAGATTATTGACCAGATTGTTTTCTATGAAAGCTTCGTTGGATTGCTTGCAAAACATTGGTTCCCCGTTACCACTTCTGAGTAATCTAGCGGACTCTGACAGTAACACACTGATCTCAGATTACATTACCACAGATATGCTATCAGAGAAAGTGCCTCTCTTTCTTTCATTCCGCAGGAGAAAATTACATTTCAGCGCCCTGAGCTGGCCGAGAATCTGTTTGCCAAAAAAAAACGTTGGCACGCGCAGGAATTTGATGAGGGTCTTGTGAATAATTTAGCGATGCTTGTGAAACCACATAGTTGAGTGGTGTTAATTGGAGTCTCGCATCCTTTTTTTGGGGGGAGGGGGGGGGGAGAGAAAAACACACACAGGCGCGCACACACACTCTCTCGCGCAAGGAAAAAGTAATATTCTATGAATTATTTGGGTGTCGTTTCCTGCCGGGACTTGGGAGTGTTTGAGCAATCTAGTTTGTTTCCCGTTGCGGAGATGATACGAGACACTATAGCCTGGCTTTCGCCTCTGAGTCAGAAGGCCCTGGGTTCAAGCCTCCCTCTCTCCCACCTTCACCTCCCCAACCCCATCATCATCATCATCATCACTGACTTGGAGCTCACAGGCTGAAAAGAGACGGGAGTTTCTTCCCAGCGTGCTGCTTAACAATTCCCCTTCCTTTCCCCCCCCAATTCCACTTGCCTTCTTCGGGATGTGAGTCCCTATGAAAATCCAGCGGACGTATTAATAATAATAATCCTTGCATCTGATACAGCGCCCTCATCACGTCTTCGAGACGTCTCAGAGCGCTTCGCAGGGCGTGCTGTAAAGCGTAGTGACTGCGCGCTTTGTGGGCATCACCCACAAACAGCCGTGGATTGAGTGACCTAATTCTAAGCTCCTTATCACATTTTTGAGATGCCTCAACCACAGCAACAGCACCTCCGTCAATACAGCACTGCCCCGCGGTTTTGTGCTTAAGTGGCTGTCTACCTTAAAGTTTCGACGTGGGGCTTGAACCCAGATCCTTCTGACCGCAGAGGTGAGAGTGAAGCTGATTCAGTCAGGCTGACACTTGACCCTGTTTACGTTGGACTATTGATGGGCAGTCCGGATAGATGCCCCCTAGAACCCAAGGGACGGGAACGAGCATGTTTATTTAATTCTTTCTTCAATAGGGTCATTCGAAAAGGTGAATGGATCGCACGTCGCACTGTAAGACCATTCTTGCCTTAAAATTTAAGATCAAACGCAGTGGGGAATATTCACGAACGACGTTCCCAACTCGGACGCTGTTTTTTTCCGCAGTTCTTAAATGCTTCTGTTTGGTCAGCCGGGTGTCCGAAATAAGCGTAAGAGCATCCAAACCAGACCGAGAGTTACATACGTGTAAGGAAGTTTCCTTAATTTACACCTTACCCATCAAGGCTTTGACGTATGGGGTTAACAGGAGCCGAGCAGGAATAATCTCTCCCAAATAACCAGCCTCCAAAAAGAGCCGGAAGGTTGATGTAGCGCCTTCTCATGTTGGATCGACACCTCAAAGTGCTTCATTGGATTTACTGTGAAATGGAGTGACTGTGTATTTGTAGGCAAACTCGGCAGCACAATTGCACACAGCGACGTCCCACAACAGCATGAAGCGGATGACCAATTTTAAATATTGTTGGCCTGGACACTAGGGGAAACTCCCATTTGTTTTTGAATCGCGCCGCGGGATCTTTAACATGCGCCTGAACAGGCAACGGGACCTCAGGTTTACATCTCATCCGAAGGACAGCACTTCCGACAATGCCACAACCCCCTTCTTAGATCATGGTGTTCCAACTGGCGGCCCCCGGGCCACATCCGGCCCTCGGTAGCCAAAAGGTTGACCAGTCCTGGCTTAGACTATGTGAGTTCAAGTCCCGCTGCGGGATTTGAACCCACCAACCTTCTGACTCAGAGGCGAGAGCCCTACCGACTGAGACAGACCGACACGTAACCTCCAAGGCTTTCTTGTGACAGACGGAGTTCATGGCATCGCATTACCTAATGTCCTGGCTCTCACGTGAACAAAGATTCCCTTAGGATAAAAGATGAACAGCCACCAAGGTCCGCAGAACCGTCAACTCAGTGTGAGTCAAGCTCCTGAAAAATTGGACGGAGGAAGGATAGGGAGAGGAGATTGAGGGGTGGGAGGGGAATGGGTGGGGAAGGAAAAGCAAGAGGATGAATAGCATCCACTAAGCCATATACTCACTCGGTAGTGCCTATTGTGGGGCTGCACATCTCTAATCTGCACTGTGAAGCACTAGTTCGTGAAGGTTATACAAACCCATTGACTTCATTGTGACATTTTTTCTTTTGGAAAGACCTGTAATGTTTAGAGCCTCGAATTGCAAGCTCCGAAAACGTTATCTATTCATTTCTTTTTATATTTAAGCCCCGGCCTCATTGAAAAGTCCTCTTCGGATCCGAGGGTCGCAGATTGCCTCGGACTTAAAAGGGGTTATAATAATCCTTGCATTTGATCCAGCGCTTTTTCGTGTCTGCGAGATATCTCTGAGTGTTTCGCAGGGTTTATTGTGACGTGCACCGCCTGTGTGTCTGCCGTGTGGGTGAAAGGCGACGTCCCACAAACAGCCGTGGAGTGAGTGACCGGTTTTATTTGAGGGGTGGGGTGGTATTGTGGGTCAGGACACCAGCCGAGAGAGAGAGAGAGAGAGAGAGAGAGAGCAACTCCCTTCTCTTTTCACACAACGCCGCAGGATATTTAACGTCCACCTGAACAGGCAGACGGGACCTTGATTTAAGGTCTCATCTGAAGGACGGTACCTCTGACAATGCAACACCTCCCCCACAGCGCAACTATTACCGCTGCTGCTCCTCGCGCTTGACGCAGTGCCTTATCGCGCGGTTGAGACGTCCCAAAGCGCTTCACTGGACACACCGTAAAGCGTAGCGGCTGTGCATTTTGTGGGCTCTGGAAGAGCGCTGACAGAGAAAGCCCGGGGTCGGTTTTATTCGGCCGTGGGCTGACGGTTCCCCGAGACCGAACGTGCCAAGACCTGCGAAATACGGCCAACGAATCGCAGGTCGCATCCGTCCGGGTGGTGGTGGTGGGGGGGGGGGGGAGGCGGGAGCGAGGCGTTCACGCCGACACCTCTGCGCAGGAAAAGATCCGCTGGAAATCAGATTAAGGCAGAGAGGAAACCTTCCGGAGGGAGAGGGAAAAGTATCTGTCCGAAGCTATCAGAACATCCCGAGGATTAAATAATGGATTGTTCGCAAAGAGCGAGCGGACAGGGCTCATTCAAAGCTGTCACGGATCCATCTCCTTCACGGCCCTCTGCGTTCAAATAAAGAAAAAAAATAAGATTGGATTCGGGGCGAGCAGCCTGCCTTTTCATCACGCGATTAAAAAAGGGGGGGGGGGCAGAGAAGAAATCTTCGGGGTGTCGGATAACGCCGTGGGGGCAGGGGGAAGGGAGGGAGGGAGTTTTTTGCGAGGATTCAAGCGCTCCGAGGGTGTCTCAAAGGGGTTCTGGTACAAGTATATGACGAGTATATATGTATAATATATATATATATAGGTCAGGGAGAAAAAGACCCATCTCGGTGGCGATGACTTGAGTAACTTGGCTCCGGGTGTTTTGATGGCGTTGTAATCCTTGTCATAAGTGTTACTCGGTTGGCGAATCGTTTTCTGGGGCGTGGGGGGGGGGGGGGGGGGGATAATCCCTCTGAAAAAAATGCGGTCGCTCAATCCACCGCTGCTTGGTGAGGACGCTGCTGTGCGCAATTGGCCGCCGCGTTGCGCCCACAAAATGACACGGTCACTACGCTTCACAGCATATTCCGCCAAGCGCTTCGAAAAGCCTCAACCACGTGATGAGGATATGATGTTATATTATCCAACGGTTCGAATGGCAGCGAGAGAGGAAAGCGAGGCCCGATACCAATACTCGCAGAGACAAGAACGACAGCAACGGCAACACATTACATCTGTATAGAGTCGGAAGCGGTGAACAGAAATAAATTCCCTTCTCTTTTAATTAAAAGGTTAATTTATCGTTAGGAATGAGTGGAGGCCATTTGCCCGTTCCATTAATTTGTTAAACGATGGCAGAGCTTTTAATCCCATTTTGCCCTCCTATTATCCTTAGGCCAAAATATTGTCCCTTTCTATTTATATATATATATATATATATATATATTTATGTCTGTCTGTCTGTCAACCACTGTTGAAAGGTGGAAGAGACAGAACCCTTCGAACCATTCCAATAATAATAATAATACTAATCCTTGCAATAATAATTCCTGTGCGCAATTGGCTGCCGTGTTTCGCTCACAAAATCTACCCTCAATTCGCTTTGCAGTGCATCCTGCGAAGCGCTTTGAGACGTCTCGGAGACGTGATAAGTCGTGATATCAAATGCAAGGTTTGTTTTTATTATTATTTGATGCAGCGCCTTATCACGCTGTTGAGACCTCTCAAAGCGCTTCACAGAATATACCGCAAAGTGTATCGAATGTGCATTTTGTGGGCGAAAGGCGGCAGCCAATTGCGCGCAGCAGCGTCCCCACAAACAGCCGTGGATTGAGTGACCAGTACTTTTCTTTTTGAAGGGATTGTTACCCCCAGAAAGTGATCCACCATTCGACTAACAACCGGGTTCCTACCAACTGCAGGGTAAACAGAGGCGCGTGTGTGTGTGTATGTACGTGTGTGCGTGTGGTAAGGAAACTTCCCTAAGGTTTCGCCCTGACCCGCCCGGGAATCGAACCCCGGGTCCTCTCGCTTGCTTTCAGCCTCTCTGCCCCCCACACTCTGGAACACCATCCCACAGTCCCTTCGCCTCGCTTCCTCCCTTCCCTCCTTCAAGGCCCGTCTCAAGACCCTCCTCTTCGATCAGTCGCCCTCTCACACTCTCTGCCTTCCCTCACCCCTACCCCAATCCCTCCCCCCCCATGCTCGGGTCCCGACCCCTGACCGTCCAGAGCCTTGGGACGTCCAAGGCTCTCTATAAATGTAATTTTGTCGTTGTTGTCGGTGATGTTGGAGGCACAGTACGGCCAATATTGCGGTGAGTGGAGCCAAAAATCTAAGTCAGGCATTAACTGGTACCTGAAATAAACACGTGCGACACAGCAATTCATAATGAATCACTGAGTAAAGAAATAGAATATTTTATATTGAACATTACACCCCTCGACACAGGCTGCTGTGGTCAGATATTGACCCGAGGCTTCGAAAAGCTTAAGCACGAACACTCTAAGAAGTGGTTTTGCTTTCTCCTGCTGCGCAATGTCACAGAATCTGTGTTATTATGGGATTTAATTTGCGGTATTTCTTTTGCCTGGTTTCTTAATACTGTGTGGAGTCCTGTAGCTCGGTGGCTAGAGCTCTCGCCTGGCGAGCGAGAGGACCCGGGTTCGATTCCCCGGGCGGGGGGGGGGGGGGGAAATCTTAGACAAGTTTCCTTACTCCACAAACACACGCCAGGAGGCAATTAAAACCCTCCCAAAAAATAAAATAATAATAATTTGGTCACTCAATCCACGAGTGTTTGTGGGGACGCTGCTGTGCGCGATTGGCTGCCGCGTTTCGCCCACAAAATACAGTCACTCCACTTTAGACTATATTCCGTGAAGCGCTTTGAGACGTCCGAACGACCAGATAAGGATTATGATTATATGAAATGAACACCTATTGACCCTTCATGCAATGTGCTGATCAATGCATTCAGCGCACGGTGCAGGTTTCCAAAATTCCATCATTCGCATTTTTCTTATTTAGGACTCCATTAAGAAGTACCGCAAATTGTCCAATTTCGTTTTTTTTAACCCAAAGGTACAGTTGAAGGGAAAGCTTTGGGATCACGTAGTCCAAGCTGGCGTTCCGATGCAGCGCCGGTGTGGTGGGGGGGGAGGGGGGGGGTGCGTTGAATTATCGGTGGTGCCATCGGTAAACCGAGCTCCCGGCTGCCTGTTCGGGTGGACGTTAAAGATCCCATTGCACTTGACGTGCTGAGAACCGGACAAGCAGTGCGAAGCTCACTGGACGGTGCTCTCAATGGCGAATTGTGGCTTTAACTGGTTAAACTCCGGAGCGCTTACCCCAGTGCACGCAGCCTGGGGTCCTCCCAAGCCTTGGCTCTCACCTTTCATATCCTGAATGAGTTCTGCACAAATGTACGCCATTGTCCAAAGGTAGACAAGCAAAGCTCCACACCTCCGTGCAATTAAACTCAAGCCGACTGTGATAGACAGACAATCAAGCCCCTCTCCCCAACAGCACGCAGACTCTATAATAGTATCCTCCGCGGCTCAGTCTAAGTGTTTTAATCCTGACAGTCGGGGATTGGGTTGGGGCCTGTGCGTCTGTGAGAGTTCAGTTGGACTTAACGATCCACCACACTATTGGAAAAGGGAATGTGTTCTGGCTTCGGGCTTCAGTCGTTCCCTCCGTGGCTGTTTGTGGGACGTCAACTGTGGCAAATGTTCTACCAAGTTTGCCTACGAAACACACAGTCACTGCACTTAACAGTAAATTCCCGTGAAGCTCTTTAAGACGTCTCGATGGCCTGACAAGGCTCTGTATCAAACGCGAGACTTGTTTTTTGTTATATTTAAATCAACCACAGGACGTGCCTCACCTCTCAGTCAGAAGGTGGTGGGTTCGAGCCCCTGTCGAGAGTTGGAATCACGTAGTCTAAGCTGACGCTCCAATGCAGCACTTTCTCTCTCTCTCTCTCTCTCTGTCTCTCTCCCGGTGTCCTGACCGACACTCCCCCAAATAAAATTGGTCACTCACCCCACGACTGTTTGTGGGGACGCTGCTGTGCGCAAAGTGGCTGTCGTGTTTAACCCACAAAATACACGGTGACTGCACTTCGCAGGGTATCCCGTGAAGGGCTGTGAGGCGTCTCGACGACGTGCTAAGGCGCTATATCAAATGCAAGGATCACTACAGACGGGAAGCTTGGAGTATTCCTTTAAGAGCTTTGTCCTTCCGCAAGATCAGCCAAGTCTTGCCGCTGCATTTCTGCAGTATCTCGTCCAGGAAAAGTATTGATAATTTTTCCTGACGCTGCTCTCTCTGCCGGACTATATATAGCGCTGAAACAGATAGCAAAAATGTACGATTCATTGGAAACTGTTTAAAAGTCAGAGCGAGAGAGATGGAGCCCGGGTATAACTTTTCTGTTCGATCGGTTACCCGGATCTCGGGTTTGCGGTCGGAAGAGATTACAGAGACCGCACGGATGTGGCAATTTTGCTCCTCAGGCGTTATAATAATAATAATAATAATTATCGCGTTTGATTATAGGGCCTTATCACGTCTTCGAGACGTCTCAAAGCGCTTCACAGGATATTACTGCAAAGTGAATCATCTGCGTATTCTGCGGATGAACAACTCCCCCCCCCCCCCCCCGCCAGATAAAATCACTGCTTCACTTCCTAACCTTTTATGTGGCAAATCCGCAGCTGCCTTTCACCCGCAGCATACAGTCACTACACTTTACAGTAAAAGAAAATCCCCGTGAAAGCGATTTGAGGCCATTTCAATGACGGGACAAGGGGAGAGGAGGGGTAGGGTCAGGGTTGGACGGGAGGAAACGGAGCGGACAGGAGGGTGTGAGTGCGCCTGTGTACTGAGGAGGGGGTTGATCCGATTACCCATTGTGCAGCTTATTGCAAGTCGTCACAGTTAAATAAATTGGGACGGTTTTCCTGTTAAGAGACGGTGCAAATTAGACCGGATTGATGACGTTGACGACAGTTGACAGCGTTCCCCCCAAACCCACCCCGAACCCCCCCCCAGTATTGGAGGATATTTATCCCACGTTCCCTTCGCCTCCCTCCCTCTCTCCCTCCCTCCCTCGCCTCCTTCAAGGCACGTCTCAAGAAACCTCTTCGACCGTGCCTTCGACCACCCTCCCACCCCCACCCCAATCTCTCCCCCCCCCCCCCCCCACGCTCCCCTACTGCTCAGGTCCAAATCTTTGGGACATGAAACACACTATGTACATGTGCATCTATATACATATAAATATATATATGGTTTTCAGTGAACGCATGTTCTCACCACATCATTTCAACACCATTCACTATCAATTAGCTGCGCGGGATCCGAATTGATTTTATATCCCATTTCTTTGATGTGTGCCTGCAGCTTTCTCTGTCTCTCTCCCCCCCCCGCGCGCGCTCTCTCTCTCTCTCTCTCTCTCTCTTTTGCTCTCGCTCTTTCCCAACTCATCGGTCCTCACGACAGCAGGGTGAGGAAAGGGGAACCTGCGAGCTGACTGGCGGGGAGATTCATTTAAGCGCAAACGTAATTAAAGTCTAAACTTCACAGCGCCGGGCAAGATTTAACGTTGGGTCTGTGGCGGCTGTCGAATATTGTCAGCTGAAGGTTTCAGGAATGTCCGTAGGTGGGGGTTAGGGGGGGCAGGTGGGGCCATATAACGATTATTATTCCCCTCCCCGCGCCCGCCAATTAGAATTAGAGGGACTGTCAATGTTTTCAAGCGGTAAAAGGAACAATCACTTAAACCTTAGACAAGTTTCCTGACTCCACATGACTCTGTTTACCCAGCAGTAAGTAGGCACCCGGTTGTTAGTCGATGGCTTTCCAGGGGGGTAATAATCCCCCCCTAAAACAAATGTGGTCACTCGACCCACGACTGTTTGTGGGGGACGCGAAACTCACAGTCGAACCACTTTACCCCATTTGTCCCGTGAAGTGCTTTGAGACGTTGCGACGACGTAATAAGGCGCTGTGTCAAATGCAAGAATTATTATTATGATTATTATTATTATTATTATTACACCCGCCAAAGATGAGCCCCTTTGAGAAACGTCGGCGTCTAACGCAGCCCCATCGGTGCGCGGGGGCCTGGACTCAAATCGTTTCGTTCTAATACCGGGAAGAATCGTTTCAAACCGCGATGACTCTGAGCTGCAGCAGTTAGTGGCCGCGTTAATCAATCACTTTATTCCCCGTTAAAGAAAGCGCGTCGTCCGATGGCTTATAGCCCAGGCGGCAAAGTTTACAAACAAAAGGGTTAGGGCCCTGTTCCAGATTTAACTCCGTCAATGCTTCCTCCGAGACATATTTCGTTCCGTAATCACTTCTTATTCATGTTGTTATTCATCAAGGAGCTGACAGGCGGCTAATTTTTTATTTTTTTTTTTTTCCGTATTCATTTTTCACCGTTATACATCAAGCTTCTCGACAGCCGTCCCAAATAAATATTAATGCAATGTTCGGGCCCATGGGTTCTGGCGGGAGCGATCAACAAAATCGCCGGATCTGTTGGTGGACTGAATGCTCGCGGGCTATCCCGGCAAAGGCACAGCGTTCAGAGTCACTGGGGAACACGACCATCTGGGCGTCAGTCTCCCCCCCCCCCCCCCACCCCGTAGCTCAGGGGTTAGAGCGCTCGCCTGGCAAGCGAGGGGGACCCGGGTTCGATTCCCGGGCGGGTCAGGTCAAGGCGTAACCTTAGGCGAGTTTCCTTACTCCCCGCACACGCGCACACGCACACGCACGCACACACGCGCGCGCGCGCCTCCTGTTTACTCAGCGGTAAATAGGAACCCGGTTGTTAGTCGATCGGCGGATTGCTTTCCCGGGGGTAATAATAACCCCTTCAAATAAATAAACAAAGAAACAAACCACAGATAACGAATCACGTCGTCGAGACGCCTGAACGCAGAATATGCCGTGAAGTGAATTGACTGTGTATTTTTGTGGGAGAACTGCAGACAGAGGCGGATTGAGCGACCGATTTATTATTATTAATCATTTATAGAGGGGAAAAAAAAACAGCAGAATTACTCCCAACAGCAGGAGCAGGAGCAGCTGGTAAGATAAAGCACGTAGGCTTTTGTCTAAGATGATTTTTAATAAACATTTAACCCTCAGAGTCGTGTCTGGCTGTTGTTCAGGGCATTTGCCTACAAAAAAAACACTCGGTTTTGCTTCCGAGCGATTCTATTTTGTGAAGGAGTTCGGGACGTTTGTTGGGCGTGAAGGGGAAGCCGTACAAAGGGCGGTTGACTGGAGTTGAGGTACAGTTCAGCCACGAGCTTACAGAATGGCGGAACAGGCTGGATGGGCTGAATGGCCTCCTGTGTTTCTAAGGCAACTTTTTACTGTTAGAACCAGCGAGCGCAGGAGGCAATGACTCGCCAGTCCCAGGCTTCTCAACGAACATCCCTCTTCATCTGTGCTAAGAATCTAAAGGCACAGCTCAACGGAAAAGACGTTCCGTCCCTCCCACACGCAGTTAGTTTCGGATTCCCCGCTGAGCAGATAACGTGCGCTAACTCTCGGCTCCCGCAAGACTCGAGGCTCTTGCCGTTCCGAAGGTCCCTCTCTACATTCCCAGCGTTATTTAAGCCAGACACCTTTCGGGTGATGTGGGCGTGACGTGTGGCGCGTAACTCAGCAGGAGGTCGCACGACTGGCGAATAAATGGCATCGGAAGGATCGCTCTCTTAAAAGAGTCAGCACGAGAGGCCTTCTTCTGCGCCGGCAGACAACACAACGACAACAAATTACATTTACACCCACCCCCCCCCGCGCCTGGCTTTCACGTTGGGAGGATGTCCCAAGGCGCTTGACGAGTCAAGTATTTGGACCCTATAAATATATAAGTATAACGTCCCAAGGCTCTGCCCAGTCAGGGATTCGGACCCGAGCTGGGTCGGTTTCTAGCAGCTGAATTATTAACAATAATTATTATTTATGATACATTTATAACAGATAAGTAAAAGTCTTGAAGGAGAGGAAAACACAGGGACCTAATTCCTCAAATGATCCTTAATAACGACAGGAATAAATCAGGAATGGGTTGACTGCGGAAAACGGGCACATTTTGATTTATCGGCGCAGCGATTACCAGCAGAAGAAAATGGGTCCAGATTTGAGAGGTTTGGTATAATTAATATAGCCAGAGGTCGGTTAAATAGTCCAACGTTGAGCTGCATTTAACACACCGTCTGTTTAAATATTTAACATGATTGATAAGTAGTTCTATAAAAAAATGTATTCAGGATGGGCCTAATCTAGTTATCTTGCGTTGGGAGGGCTGAACTGTAACTCGCTTGTTAAAACCGAAGCTCATTCGTGAACAGGCGGCTTTAGGAATTAACGGTGATGATAATAATTCTTGCCTTCGACACCGCGCCTCACCACGTCGTCGAGACACCTGAAAGCGCCTCACCGGATACGCCGTTAAAATGAATCGACCGTAGATTTCGTGGACGAAGCGCGGCAGCCGACTGCTTAATCCCTTTTTATGATAGTAATCATAACACATAAGCCGTTGCGACAGTAATCGGTTATTGTTATTCTTAATTTGACGTCAGTTGGAGGCATTCCTCGCCCAGGAAATACCCAGTCGCTCCACTTTACAGTATAATCCCGTGAAGCGCTTTTTAAGACGTCTCGACGACGTGATAAGGCGCCCGATCAAACGCAAGGGTTAATATCATCGTCTCAAAGCGCTTCACAGGATTCACCGCGAAGTGCAGTGACTGTGAGTTTGTAGGCCAACGTGCGCGTAGCGACGTCACACGAACAGCGAGTGATCGATTTCATCTGAGGGATTGTCAGCCAGGACACCGGGGAGGGTTGGGGGGGGTGGGGGGGGAAGAGAGAGAAATTCCCTTCTCTTTTCGAACAGCGCTGCGGAATCTTTAACGTAAAGACCGTGCCTCGGTTTGACATCCCATCCGCAGGACGCCATTGGAGTGGAATAAAGCTCCTTGAGGCAAACCTCCTGACGTTAAAGGCGCTGTATCGTCAAATGCAAGGAGTCTGTCTTATTGTACATTGACTGGAGGCAAAAAGAAACCCTGAATTAATCCTGAAGGGTCGATCGACTCCCGTCAAGCCATCAGGACGATTTTCTCTTACGGTTTGATAAACCGGTGGCATTAGAGCTTCTATTCAGTGTGTATTCACCTCCTCAGAGGAGTCTAGCGCGAGCCGAACCCAACTATCATGGCGTACAAACACCGGCACGGACTAGTTGGGTCGAATGGCCTGTTTCCGAGCTGTTATCACAGTGTTTGACTCGCCATGTGACTCTCGACTCAGCTTGATTCCTCGAGGCAACATTAAGAGCCACGGAAAAACCTCCAGTGTCCGAAAAAGTTTCATCTACAGCATCTATAGACCAGCATCTCGGAGCCACAGTGTAGACACGGCGCACGTCAATAGAGACAGCACAACACGCACTTTAATAGGCAACATTAATTTAAGTGTTATGATAATGGATCCATCTATACAGTGATTAATACTGTCATTGTCATTACACGGAGCAATAACTTGCTAATGGGTAGGAGGAGAGAGAGCATCGATTAACAAACATGGGCCAAATTACGCAAGCAGGATTCTTTACCGACGTGCAACGTTGCTGCTGTTGTTGTTGTTGTTGTTGCGGTTGTTTACATGTTTCGGTCTTTCCCGGCCTCGGGACGAATTATTCCTGTGTGGGTGGAGGCGAGGTGGCGGAGGGGAGGGGAGGGGTTTGGGGTGGGTGGGTGGGTGGGGGTGTGGGTGTGAGGGCGGGTTGACACAGGTAGGAGGTGGAGGAAATGTAATTGTTAAGTCAATCTCGTTTTATTTATAGCCAGAGCCGTAAACGTTCAAACCTCATCTCGCCGTCTCTCACCCTCGGCCCGTTAAGAGGCTGGAGGAAGAAGCGTGGACTTAAAGCTGTGTTGGGTTGGATTCGGGCGCTACAATGTCCCACAAACAGCCACGTAATCAATGACCAATATTACTCGGGGGGGCTTGTTGGCCAGGACACCAGGAGAAACTCCCTTCCCTTTGGATCTTTAACAACCACCTGGAAATGGCAGACCGGACGCGGATTTAACGTCTCCTCGAAGAAAGGCAACCTCTGACCACGCGGCACAGCATTGGAGAGTCAGCCTCGACGTATGAGTGCGCAGTTGTCGAGGTGGGAGCTTGAACCCCCAACCCACAACCTTCTGGCTCAGAGGTGAGAACGCTACCAATCCCTGAGCCATCGCCGACACAAGGTTGACACTCACTGCAAAGTTATCACTCCATCTATTTAGGTAAATGTTAACATCTGCGTAGCGTGATTCACTTGGGTGTCACCCTGGCTCAGTCAGCAGCACTCACAGCTCTGGGTCGGAAGGTTCGAGGCTCAAATCCCCTCTTCCCCCTTATGTCAAGGGTGTTGAGCTCACAATCTAGGCTGACGCTCCAATAATAATAATAATCATAATAATAATCTTTGCATTTGATATAGCACCTTATCGCGTCGTTCAGACGTCTCAATGTGCTTTGCAATATATATGTGTGTGGAGTCCTGCAGCAGCTCAGTGGTTAGAGCACTCGTTTTGCAAGCAAGAGGACCTGGGTTCGATTCCAGGCAGGTCAGGGCGAAACCTTGGGCAAGTTTCCTTCCCCCACACAGAGCCTAATAATAATCCCTCCAAAAAACAAGACAATAATAAATTAGTCATTTTCAATCCACGGCTTTGCGGGGACGCTGCTGTGCGTAATTGGCTGCCGCGTTTCGCCCGCAAATACGCAGTCAATTCACTTTACAGAGTATTCTGTGAAGTGCTTTGAGACGTCGAGGAGACGTGAAAAGCGCTACACCAAATGCAAGGATTATTATTATTATATATTATCGACTGTATATTCTGTGGGCAAAACGCGGCAGCCAGTGCCCCAGAAACAGTTGTCGATCAAGTGACCAAATTCTTCTTATTTTTGTTTTGAAGGGATCATTACCCTCCAGAAAGCCATCCGTCAATCGTCTAACAACCGGGTTCCTATTCACTGCCGGGCAAACAGGTGGCGTGTGTGTGGGGTAAGGAAACTCGCCTAAAGTTTCGCCCTGACCCGGGAATCGAACCCGGGTCCTCTCGCTTGCGAGGCGAGCAGCTCTAACCACTGAGCTACGGGACTCCACTAGGCTGACGCCGCCAATACATTGCTTAGGGAAGCGCGGCATTGTCAAAGGCGCCGTGCTTCAGGTGAGACGTTAAACCGAGGTCCCGTCTGTCCGCGTTTCGTTGCCCGTCCCCTCGTGAAGTGCTGATCGACGCTTATCGACTGCAAAGGCGATCAATAATCCTCGGAAACGTGGAGCTTTGATGTTAATCACCTCGGCGTGGGGTCATTGCCGTTTGGCTAAGTGTGAACGCAAGTCCAATTAGCCAAACGAACCCGAAATGTGAGTTGAAACACAGCGGACAATATGAAATATTTCCTTCCAGTGACGCACCACTGGGGGCGAAAATTGGACTATGTTTATCGACCCCCGTGGTGTTAATTAACACATGTGCTGGATTTAGAGATTTGATGATATTTAGCACATTGGGTTAGTTCCCTGGGCATAATGAAGACAGAAACATACCTACGCAGCAGCTTGACTCAGTCGCCCTCTTGCCTCTGAGTCATAGACTGTGGTGGGGTGGGGTGGGGGGGAACGGACTTTGCGCTCACATAGTCTAGGCGACTGTTTAGGCCTCACTTCATTGGTGTTTTGGGCGGAGGGCGTCGCTGGGGTCAAATTGATTGCCAGCCGAACACACACAGTCACTGCACTTTAAGGTCCATTCTGTGAAGCGCTTTGAGACGTCCTCCTGATGCGAAGGCGTTCCCATCAAATATTAAGAATAATGAGCCTTGCATTTGATGCAGCGCCTTATCACGTCATCGAGACGTCTCAAAGCGCTTCACGGGATACATTTGAAACGACGTCTTGCATTTAGACAGCCCCACTCGGGCAGGTTAGTGTCCCAGATCGAAGGGGAAAGTCTCGAGGACACGACCTGAAGATGGGGAAGGAAGGGGACAAGGCGGAGGGACAGAGAAAGGCTGTTCCGGAGAGGATCGACCGTGTAGTGCGGAGGGCAAACGTACTGTAAGGATTATTTATTATTATCCTCATCACCGATATTATTATTGTCCCGTTCTTTCTCAAAATTTCGCAGCGAACCGCCGAGCGTACGCATTTCGGACGGGGCTGCGTCCACCAAGTGAGACTGTAGGGGCCCGGCATTGCCAAAGCAACGCTCGTCAGCTGCGCTCTCTGAGGCTGAGTAAGCTGTCTGCGGCTCAGAACACAAACAGACCTTAAATAATGTATAATCTCAGCCAGTCGAAAGGGCCCGCAGTTTGTGACAACACATAAACAGTAAATCAGCCGCAGGAATTGAGTCTTAAATTTGCACATGAAGCGCTAAGCATTGTTTTAAAGAAACCTCGGTATTTAAAGATTGTCACAATAATTGAAGACATGTTTGCATCAGTTAAGAGGGTTTCCCTGTTGCCAAGTGCTCAGCTTCTGGTAAACCAGTCTCGCATTATACAGCCCTAATTGTACCTTATAAATCCCGGCTGTTCTCGTTGTCAGCCGTGCGCTAAATGAAATACATTGATTGTTGTGGCGAAAAATGAGGCTGGTAATCAGTTCCCGTTTTCCCTGCTCCGAACCTCGGGAGAGGCTGGCAAACTTTCCCTTTGCCCGCACGGCCTGAGGCGAAGCCTCAAAAGTTCCGCCTGGACTCAGCCCGGGCCACCGTTTTTTTGTTTTTCTTTTGGCCTGAAAACGATTCCCCGAGACTTCAGGCTTTATTTTTTTTTGGGTGTCCGACCACATGCAAAAGGGGTTATATAATAATGATAATAATGATAATAATGATAATAATGATAATAATGATAATAATGATAATAATGATAATAATGATAATAATGATAATAATGATAATAATGATCAGGTCGTGGAGGCGTCTCAAAGCGCTTCACAGAATATTCTGCAAAGTGTAGTGACTGTATTCTGTGGGCAAGACGTTTCAGCCAATGGCGCACAGCAGCGTCCCCGCAAACAGTCGTGGATTGAAGTGACCAAATTATTATTATTTCTTTTTGGAGGGAGTAATACCCCCCCCCCCGGAAAGCGATCCGCTGATCGACTAACTACCGGGTTCCTACTGACCGCTGCCAAACAGAGGCGCGTTTTGTTGCGGAAATTTGGTTATTGACTGTTTTGATGCATCTGACAAGAAAATCGGGGTTATGTGTGTGTGAGAGAGAGGGGGTGTGGGGGTGTGGGGGGGTGCGGGGACTCTGTTCTTCCTCTACAGATGCTGCATCTCTGCTGTCACTTTCAGGGGCTTGTGAAAATAACCTTGGAAAAGCCCTGAACAACATCGAGCGGGTGTCAGAATTACGATCCCTAAAGTTTTCTTTCGTTTAAATTCACGGCACAAAAAACAAACCCAAGGAGTCAGAACGGAGAGAGAGAGAGAGAGAGAGTGTGTGGTTTTTTTTTTCCAGTGAAATCATAAATAGTCTCCTTGCGTTCCGTGCAGCGCCCTTCGTGTCGGGAGGTACGTCCGCAGAGCGGTTTGATGGATTTTTACCGTGTTTACTGACTGCGTATTTTTTTTTCTCGCAGCCCAGAATCTGGGGGATTGTCAGCCTGGATACCGCGCGAGAGAGAGAGAGCGAGCGAGAGAGAGCGCCGTGGGGAATCTTTAACCTGCGCCTAAACAGATCGACGGGGGTCTCGGTTTCTAACGTCTCATTCGAAGGACGGGACCTCCGATGCTCATGCAACTCCCCTCCCCCCCCCCCCCACTACTGCTTTGGAGTCTCGCCAGGGAGAGAGAAAGAGAGAGAGGACGTGAATGCATTTGCATTCCAGACACATGTTTTGAGGCCGCATAAATATATCTTTCCCTCTCTTGCTCTCTCTCTCTCTCTCTCTCTCGGTCTCTGGGACTCTCAGTCTTTTTTTTTCCCCCCCAAAGTTCTGCGTGATTCAAGATCCTCTCGCTTTGCTTTCAAGATCCTCTCGCTTTGCTTTCAAGATCCTCTCGCTTTGCTTTCAAGATCCTCGCGCTTTGCTTTCAAGATCCTCGCGCTCGCTTACAAATCCCTTCGTTCCCTGGCAGTCCCCCTTCCCCCCCTCCCCCCCCCACCCCACCCCACCACCCCATCACAACCTCACTGAAGCTACTTACACCCCACCCCACCCCATTCCACTCCACTCCACACTCGCTTCGCTCAGCAGGCTCTGGGCTCCGGCACCTCTCTCGTGCCCTCTACTCCACCATCAGCAGCCACGCTTCCTGCTCGTCGACCACGAAACGATGGCACTTCCCGGTCTCCATCCATCCCTCCGCCTCGCCTTGCCCCTTGCTAGTCAAGTTCCGCCACTGCTGGTGACCCCCGAGCTGGGGGCTGGGATCCAGGAGGTGGGCGGAGCAGGGTCGAAGAGGAAGGTCTTGAGATGGGCCTCGAATGAGGTGGGTGGGGAGGGGGGGGGGGGAGGGGGGGGAGGAGAGTGAGGTGAAGTGACTGTGGGTTGGAGTTCCAAAGAGTGGGGGGCAGAGGGGTTGAAGGCTCGACCGCCGATGGGGCCCGGGCGAGGGCACTTGGAACAGGTCAGGGTCCTTTAAGCGCTCTGAGACCCAAGCCCGCGTAAGTAAGTAAGTAAGTTAAGTAAGTAAGTAAGTAAGTAAGTGAGTGAGTGAGTGAGTAAGTGAGTAAGTGAGTAAGTGAGTAAGTGAGTAAGTGAGTGAGTGAGTAAGTAAGTAAGTAAGTAAGTAAGTAAGTAAGTAAGTAAGTAAGTAAGTAAGTAAGTAAGTAAGTAAGTAAGTAAGTAAGTAAGTAAGTAAGTAAGTAAGTAAGTAAGTAAGTAAGTAAGTAAGTAAGTAAGTAAGTAAGTGAAAGTTGTCGTCGATAGAGCAGCGAAAACTACCTCGGACTTCAGGCTGGGTGAGGAGACTGTGCCCGACAGCTGTTCTCTCTCCGCCCACGTGCTGCCTCGGTCAGACACGGACAACTCCAGCATCGCAGGCTGAGTAGCCCAGTTCCCCGCTGACCCCTTCTTTATCTTTTTAACAGGCATAAAACTTGCAAGTCGGTCCATCTGCGAGCAACCTGGGCTGCGGCGATCCAGATGGCTGGAGCTCACAGCCTGTGCAACACCGGGCGCCATTTGGGACCTCTATTGGCAGTCGGTCTCTTTTGAAAGTTTCACTGAATACACGGTCTTGGACTCGGACTTTTTATTTTTCCAAGTTTCTCCGCCTGAGCAGATACATCTGCTCCCAGCCTGACCCCACCCACCCCCCCCACCGCCAACCCCCACCACCCTCTCCCCTCCCCATCAGTGGATGATGACTCCCCCAACTTCCATCTGCAGACCCGGGTTCGCTTCCCGGGCGGGTCAGGTCAGGGCGAAACCTTAGGCAAGTTTCCTTACGCCACCTACACCCACACACACACGCACCTCTGTACCCCGCAGTAAATAGGAACCCGGTTGTTAGTCGATTGGCGGATCGCTGTCCGGGGTATAATAATCCTTCAATTTGGTCACTCAACCCACGGCTGTTTGTGGGGACGCTGCTGTGCGCAATTGGCCGCCGCCTTTCGCCCACAAAACACCAGTCGCTACACTTTACAATATAGTCTGTGAAGCGCTTTGAGGGGTCTCGACGACGGGAAAAGGCGTTATGTGAAATGCGAGGGTTATTATTCTTGTTATTATTATTATTAAATATGAGTTCAATCAAAGTGCTGACGTGAGGGGTGGGGGGGGTTGGTTAGGGGACTTGAACCCACAACCTTCTGACCCAGAGGCGAGAGCGTGACCGACTTGAGTCAGGTTGACACTTCGGAACTGTCGATGACGGATGATGTAAATGGGAACATCTTTCACCGCAGTGCTTCTTGTCACCGCCTGTGACTCATCCAGTTGGGTCGTTAATGTAACTGCGTCGTGCACCACACACAAAAAAAAAAAAAAATCCTAATTAATAACAGTGGGAGTGAGAACTCCGCACACTCCTATCTCAACAGGGTTTCGTTTAAGTAAGTAACGTTTTCAGAGAGTTAAAGCGTGGAAATTACAAGCAGGTTTCTGCCTCATCAATTCTGTGAGGGTCCCTTATTTAATTATCCAAACAACAGGAGTCACCCTGGTGCTGGGAGGACAAAGTCAGAATCTACACCTTCCAGGAATCGCTGTAAATATCCCTCGGTCCAGAGGGCAACGTCTGAAGTGTCCCTTTGCGTCTTGCTTTTCTGGGTGTTGTTTGGCCCACGGGAGGGACCCCACGTTGCTGGTGTCAATTGCGCGGGCGCGAATTATTCCTGGCGACAGTCATCGCGCGGCACCGGTTTGCGGCGCTGATTAATTAACACGCGGCACCGATCCCTCGCGTTAATTCCGACGCGATTCCTGTGGGTGAACTAGCTCGTCCGTTTCCCCCGCAGTAGTCACCCCGCCTGAGAATATATCCCGTAAAGCCCTTTGAGATGTCCCATTGATGTGATGAGGCGCGTATATCAAACCCAAGGATTATTAATAGTGTTACTGTATATTAACTCATGGGGGCTTCGCTGGTTGCGTTAATTGACATAAGAAACCCACGGCTTAAGGAACAGCGAGAATGTTTGCGCCTCTGTGCTTCAGACCTGGGTGCGGTGGATGGCTTGAACGGCCTTTCCCCGCTTGCACTGTTCGCTGTCTGTAGCTCTGTAGTACATGACAGCAGAGCCTGAATGGTACACATCTCACAATAATCTGTCTCCGCCGACACAGCCACAAGGAATGTCTCCTCCATCAATCAATGCTGTATTATGCTATCTTATCCCACAATGAACACCAGCTTCAGCTGAGTCAGCTCAAGGCAACTTATATGTTGGGGGAAGAGCGAGAAACAGAGAGAGAGAGAGAGATAGAGAGAGAGTCAGAGAGAAGTGAAACCTGTTAACATCCATCAATAGTTATAAGATTATCCCGACCAACATCTAATCTAATCGCTGGCCAGAAATAGCATCAGTGTCTCCAAACCTATTGGGTACGGAATATAATCTATAGCCATAATATTATTGTGATATATTATATAACAAGGATGTTACAGAGTAACGCTGATATCATAGAGTAATGATGAGTGATTTGTTGATTGTTCGCCCACTCCGACTGTACTTCTGCTTTTAGGAAACCCCAATTGGCTGCCGCGCGTCGTACGTTAACGGTGTGCTCCGCGAAGCGCTTTGAGACGTCTCGAGGATGTGATCAGGCGCTGTTTCAATTGCAAAGATTATTATTGTTATTATTATTATTATTGCTATATGGTAAAAGTTTTGCCTCCGCCGTGAATCGAGCACAAGGCCAAATGAGTGACTCGAATTGCACAGCCACCACCCCCTCCTCCTTCCCCCACCCTCAAACCATCCTTCACTTTGATCTCCTGTCTGCTGTTGCCAAACCCTTCGCTTATTGAGCTGTCCGGTCTATCATCTACTGACCTTGTTACCCCAGAAAATCACTAATGGTTTTTCTTCCGCTCAGGGCATCGCTCATCCCCTGTAGGTTTAAGTTAATGCTTAGATATTGGAGAATAACTGGAATTGGTATTTCTGTCTTCTCAAGCAGTTTTGTTTCTCCAGCTAAGTGGGAAATTAATACACTGCCAGCGTAGCATGTCTGTCTAAGCTAACCTCCTCCAGGGCTAAACATACGCAGAATGGCTTCTCCTTTGCTGGTTCTCTCCCTGGCTTCGAGCCATGTTTCGAACCCCGCGCTCCACCCGCCCTACTATTTCCACCTCTTCCCAGCAATAATAATAATAGCAGCAACAGTCATGATCATAATGATAATAATAATAAACCTTGCGTTTGACACAGCGCTCTTATCACTTTGTCGAGACGTCTCAAAGCGCTTCACAGGATAGGCTGGAAAGCGGAGCGACTGTGCATTTTGTGGACGAAACGCGCACAGCGGCGTTCCCCCCCCTCTCCCCCCCCCCCCCCCCCCACACAGTCGTGGATTGAGTAACTTGGTAGCTCTCTACGCTGCCGTCTTCTCCGATGCTCGGAATCCTTCCCGACGCGAGCGCTGAACAGGAGGGCTCGCGTAACACAATGGGACACAGTGTTAAAATAGGTGCGCGACGAAACAATTTAACAAGTCTATTAAGATGTAATTACACTCCGTTTAGCACTGCAAGCATTAAACACAAGGAAAGGTGGCAACAGCCCGGGGGGGGATAAGCAAGTCCTTTTAATACGTCAAGGCGTCACCAATAATTTTGCCAATGTGTAGGGCTCGATTTGCCAGGGGTTCGTAATTGATTTCTTAATTAAGAAACCGGATTGGAAATGACTTCAGGCAATTGGAGGCAACAACAACAATAATAATAATAATAATCATCATCATAAACATAATAACAATCCTCTCATTCGACCATCGGTGTCAGCGCCAGGCTCAGTTGGTTGCATTCCCAGCTTGGAGTCAGAAGGATTTGGATCTCAAGCCCCAAGTGGGGACTTGGAACTCACGCAGCCTAAGCTGATGTTCCAGTGCAGCGCTGTGGGGGGGGTGCGGGGGTGGGTGGGTGGGTGGGTGGGAGGTGATGTTATATTGTCCCTTGGATGAGATGTTGAACCGAGGACCCATCTGACCGTTCAGGTGGACGGACGTTAGAAAAAATCCTACTCGAAAGATAACAATAAAAAGGAGGTGTCCTGGCCGGAGATCCCCCAGATGAGATCAACCATTCGCCGCGCGCCTGTTTGTGCTGTGTTCGGGGCGGGGGGCTGGGTGGGGTGGGGGGGGGGGGCTACAAAACACCCTCGGTCAGCGCACACCCTGTGCAGGAAACTGTGCCGCTCTTTGAGTCGTGATGAGGCGTTGTATCAAGTGCAACGGTTATCAGGTGTGTGTGTGTGTGTAAAAAAAAAGAGATTTTTGTGCTATTACCTTTTATTGCTTTACAATAACTCCCTCAGATCACCCCCTTAACCTCCAGAATTCTACGGAATAAATGTTTCGGTAACATACCTTCTGGGATCGGATCCCGACGGTGTTCCGGCTCTCCGCCTAGTGCCCCCCCACCCCCCACTCCCGCTGCGCCGAGAGCTAAGGCTCGCTCTGAACTTCTGAGACCCGCCGCCGGCTTTTGCTACGACGGCTCGTCGCACAATCGCACGCATACACTCTCGCGCGTGTGCGCGCACACACACGTAAACATCACGCACACCTGCACAATCACACACACACTCGCACCCCCCCCCCCCACCGACACATCCGCGCGCCCTCTCACGCAACACCCACACACGGGCAGCCCGCACGTGTACGCGAGAGGTGGCCGAGAGCTCGTCTGCAGAATACACAGCCCGGATACTCACTTGCGTGTCTCTGGCGGTGGCGCACGGCTTCCGAGTTAGTGCCGGCAGTACCAGGGCCCTCGACGTACCCTAATTAATGTGGTACGCATATTCGTGTCTACGGAGGGTAACTGGCGACAACGAGAGGGAGAGAGAGAGCGAGAGAGAGAAAGAGCAAAACAACGGAAAGGGGGGGGCAGAGAGCACGGGGAGAAGGAGGGTGGGGGAGAGCAGGGTGGGGAGGGTGTGAAGAGCGAGGGAGCGAGGGAGGAAGAAAGGGAGGGAGGGAGGGAGTTCTGGCCCAGTTTTCCCACTCGGCTCATGTTATGGGGTACAAAGGTTTGGAGCTCTCTCTCTCTCTCTCTCTCACCCCCATTCCCTCCGTCTTGCCCCTTCCTTCACCCCCGTTTCAGACTACGCCTGAAAACCTTCCGCTTTGACTGTGTCAAAGGCGGTGGGAAGCCCGAGCGAGATTGGGGAGAGAAAGGGGGAGGGGTGGCGGGGGGGGGGAAAGAGGAAGTGATTTATTGTATAATAATCCATCGCCCAACCTGCCCCCCACCCCCCGCAGCCCCTGCCCCGCATATCCTTGCACGGCTCCACTGGCTCCCCATCCCCACAGCGAATTGAGTTCAAGATCCTCACTCTCACTGTTAATTCCCTCCATGATCCCTCGACCCCCACCCCCTCGCCCTCCCACCCCCACCACCTGCCCCACCACCTGCCTCACCTCCTCCCCTCCTCCTCCTCCTCCTCCTCCCCATCCTCCATCTCCACGACCTCCTTACACACCACCCGCCCACCCACCCACCCACCCAGCCTCTCCCTCCGCTCAACCCAACAAACATGCCCTCCCCCCTTACCCCCACCCCCCCCCCCACCACTACCCACCTCCCCCAGCACCTGGGGTATCTGCCCCACCATTGCCAAGCGAAAGTCTCAGCCATTTTGCCCTTGCTCCCTGGAGCTCTATCCTGGAGACCAGAGACCTGGCTCTATCCTATAGCCCCCACCACCCTCCCTCCCCTCTTTCGAGGCACATCTCAAAAACTCACCCCCCGCCCCCCCCGCCGCCCCCAACTCGGGTGCCCGGCCAACACGATAAGGCCTTCGAGGCGACTTCCTCCCGACATGAACAAACAGCCGTGGGTCTGGCGACCTATCTGTTTTTTGGAAAGGGATTACTACCTTTCACGTCGGGAGGACGTTCCCGAAGGCGCCGGGAACGCCCCAGGGCGCCAGGTAAACAGAGGGCGGTGCGGGGAGGACGGAAACTCGCCCGCGGTCTCGCCCCGCCCGGCAAAATCAAACCCGTCTATTCTCGCTTGCCAGGAGGCGAGAATGTGCCAACCGCTTAAGCCGCAAATCTGCGGGTGGCGATACTCTATCGTAACGCTCGAAGGACGGGCGCGCTCGCACGGCGAATACGCTGCGTAAACGAATCCCCCTTTCCCCTCCGGGAACGTCCGTCCAGGACTCGTGCCGAAAAAGCAGCGTTAGTTTTTTTTTTTTTCGCGGATCAGGCTGCCGAGAAAGAGAGCTGCGAAGCATTCCTAATTAACATGAACGAGCGGCCCCCCGGCGAACGCAAACGCTGTTTAATTTGTGTCTGGTGTTGCGTCTGGTGGGGAAAGTCACAAACAAGTCGTCGAGTTGAACCGTCGCCTGCAGCGCCTCGGAGGAATTCTGAGTGATGAATCTCGCCTCTGAAGTGCCGCCCGACACACGTGGCTCAACAGAACCCACGTGAAAATGTGCACACGAGAGAGAGAGAGAGAGAGAGAGAGAGTGCAGAGAAATCGGAAGCTCGTGCTCTTTGGATAACCTACCGATGGAGCACGACTAACACACACACACAGAGAGAGAGAGAGACTGAATCTGATGGTGCTAAGGTTATCAGGGGAAGGTCGTCAAGAAACCTCTCGCTGCTATCGGAACCGTGAACTACAGGCAACGACGGCAGCGGAACGAGGCACTTACATGACAATAGATAATAATAATCCTTTGCCTTGACGCCTCGTTGCGTCGTTGCCCTTCCTGGCCCGTTCCCCCTCCCCCTGCAACCTCCTTGTCCCTGACCCACCCGGCCCGTTCCACGTTCTCCCACTCTATCCGCCCCTACCATCAAGTGCTTTCGAACGTCCTCCATACGTGTGAGTTGTATGAATGTGCGTGTATGGGAGGAAGGGAGGGAGAGAGAGAGAGAGAGAGAGAGAGAGAGAGAGAGAGAGAATGGAGGGGGGGAAGAAAGAAAGGGAGGGGTGGAGAGGGAGGAAGAGATTGAGCAACTCTTGAGTTTAGCACCAATGCCACAGTGATTAGCGTAATTAGCAAGAATTAGTTTGATGCAAATTAGAAACAGGAAAGGAGGCGATACTTTATGAGACGCTCTCGGAGAATATTAATACCTTTGTAATTATAATAATCTTGGATTCAATTAGAATGATTTCAGGCACCGGCCGGATTGGCAGAGAGCGACATGCTGCAAGGCCACACCGAGTCCTGTTGCGCGGTGGGTTCGAACCCTCGCCTCGCAAGCGAGAGGGGCCCGGGTTCGATTCCCGGGTGGGGCGAAACCTTAGGCGAGTTTCCTTAACGCACACACACACGCACACACGCACACACGCGCGCGCACGCACGCGCGCCTCTGTTTCCCTAACCGTAACCAGGAACCCGGTTGTTGGGTCGATTGGCGGATCGCTTTCCCGGAGGGGTGTGCAATAAACCACTTAAGAAAAACGAGCGGTCACTTCAATCCCACGGCCGTTTGCGGGGACGCCTCCGGGCGCAATTGGCTGCCGCGTTCCGCCCGCAAAAATGGACGGTGGAACCCGCTTCACAGCGTAACCCTGAGAAGCGCTCGGAGATGTACGGCTTGGACCCACCGTTTTGTGGGGCGAGAGTGCTTTGACCGAGCCAATCGAACAGTCAGGCTCGCAGTCAGCCAAATGTATTCGTTAGTGCAACCAAAGCCAAGCGGCACATCCAGCGAATAAACTTGTCATGCTAAGAACGAAGTTAATTGGATCCTTGCCCAAAAATAGAGACGTAATTAGTATTTTGCTTTGATATAGCGGATTGTATTGAATAAAACATGTGCGATGGCTGATAGGCAAATTATAGAGAGGGCGAGAATAATCCACGCGTTTGGTACTGCGACTAAAACTCCTCAAGGTGCTCCGTGCCTGTGTATTCTGTAATAATAATAATAATAATAATCATAATAATAATACTAATCATCTTCGGATTTGATGTAACGCCTTATCACGTCAAAGCGTCTCACAGAGTAAAGTGAATTAATTGAATATTAATCGAATACGCTTTCAGAACAGCGCCTCACCAACATCCCGGAGTCATCTCAACCCGCGTCATGGGAATGGGCTGCAAAGTGGATTGGCCGTGTTTTTTGCACCGGGAGGAACTCCCTCCTCTTTTCCAACAGCCAGCGCACGCCTACCAGCACGGCCTCGGACGCCGTCGACTGAACCCGAAGGCAAGCGGCAGAAGCGGAACCCGAGCCGGGCTGGTGGAGGTTTTTAACCGAAGCGATCCCCCCCCCCACCCGCCCCACCCCAACCCCCCCGCCCCCCACCCCCATCCCCATCCGGTAAGATCGGATCGGCCCGCAAAGCGAGGAGAAGGAAGTGCTCGAAGGCGCAAGGGGAGAGTCAAGAGGAAGATTTGTACACCAGAACGCCCACTCTCCCTTCAGGTCTGCGGAGTTAATGAGTTCCCAAGCCAATCTGAATAAATGCGCAATTTGTCCTGAGTCTCTCACTTGTGTGTGTGTGTGTGTGTTTTTTCTGCGTTAAAATAAAAATGAGGTGAATAATTCATCCGCCACATCTGCCGTTTCCTGATCCGCAATGAAGTTTTCGCTCAGCTCACCTCTCGGATGATCCGTCGAGTCTTTAATATTCCGGTGGCTTCACCCGTAACTCTCGGGCAAATGCCGAGCCGCCTCTCTGTTGTTCACCCCGTCTGTTTGGCGCCTGCGTTGGCCATCAAGCGAACGAGAAACCGTGGACATCTTACAGCAGCCGAGAGGGAGGTCATTCGGCCCATCGTGCCCGTGCCCAGCTCTTTCGAAGAGCGAGCCTTTCAATCCCGTTTACCTGCCCTTTTCCCCACCCCCCCCCCACACGCCCCACGCCCCCTCCACCACCACCACCACCACCACCACTCGGAATCCTGTAGCACGGTTGGTTAGAGCACTCGCCTCGCGAGCGAGAGGACCCGGGTTCGAATCCCGCCTGTGCCTGTTCAGGCGGACGTAACAGATCCCGTGGCGCTGTTTGAGAAGAGAAGAGAGTTTCTCTCTCTCTCTCTCTCTCTCTCCCTACATCCTGACCACCATTTCCCCCCCCCACCCCCTACTCTCCCCCACCCCTAATATTTGGATGAAATCGACCATCGCTCCGCGGCTGTTCGGGGCACATCGCTGCGCGTGAACTAGTTACCGGTTTACCTGCAGTCACGGCACTTCCCGGAGCCTACGAGGAATTCTACATCAAACCCAACGGTTACCATCAGCTGCCCCTCGAAGCAAACCCCTGCGTGGTTTGCCTCAAGCCCACCCTCCCGCACCCCCCCCACCTCGCCTCGCCTCCCGAGACGCACGATTTGTCTGATGTTTATTCCTTTCAACTCCATCCTTGTTATTTATATCCCGACCATTAATTGTGATACGACGACCCACATTACCGAGGCCGCTAATAGTTTGGGATCTGGCGTAACGGTAACTTGAACAGCGATTTGTCAACTGCTTTCAAGTTGCCTCCTTCCCTGGGTCTGAAAGTGGGGGGGGGTGGGGGGGCGGGCGGGTGGTGGTGGGGGGGTTGGGATTTGCCGCAAAGTGCAGTGACTGTGCATTCGGCAGGCGTATCCTCCACGACAACGTCGCGCCGACGGCCGGGAAATTGGGGATGGAGAGGAGGGAGGTGGGGTGGGTGGTTTGGGGGGGGGGGGGAGATTGTCGGCCAGTGCACCGGGAGAGATAGAGAGAGAGAGAGAGAGGAACTCCCTTCGCTTTAACAAGAGCCGGGCGTGGGCGGGTGGGGTGGTGGTAGAACGAATGAGATCTCACGACCTTATGAGCTCTTTTATTCCGGTCGTTCCCCTTTAAAGATACGTTTTCTCTCGTTTCTCTTCTGCTCAAAGTCTGCTCACAGCACTGCTCCCACGAAGTCTGTGTCAATATTTCTCCTCCCTGCGAATATCTTTAAATCCCCAGGATTCTTAATCTCCGCGCATTAGTGCAAAAGCGTTTGCTTTATCCTTTAATGGCCTTTTATGCCTTTTTTTTTTGGAACATTTCACGTTGCCTTTGGTTAGCAGTGATCAGTTGCACCGCCCACATATGTCAGCTTGTCTTAACCCTCCCATTCGACTAAACCCACCTTAGAAGAAATCCCGATTAGTCTTTTTTTTTTCGTCGTCTCTGCTTTGCCTGACATCTCCTGTGTTTTTACGCACTTAGATTGACACGGGACGTACAGAGCGGGAACAGGCCAATCGGCCCCACTGCTGTTTACACTCCACGCCAGTCCTCACCCATCCCCATTCCCATTCCCTCCCTCACCCTCCTCTTCCCCTCTCCCTCGTGTGAAGGTCTACCTTTCCTCTTGCAAAGCATCTCGCCGTAGCTCAGTGGTTTAGAGCTCTCGCCTCGCAAGCGAGAGGACCCGGGTTCGATTCCCGGCCAGGACGAAACCTTGGGCAAGTTTCCTTACTCCACACACGCACACACGCACACACACGCACACACACACACACGCCTGATAAGAATCCCTCAAGGATAACACAATAATAATTCAGTCTCTCAGTCCACAGCTGTTTGCGGGGACGCTGCTGTGCGCAATTGGCTGCCGCGTTTCGCCCACAAAATACACAGTCACTACAGTTTACAGTGTATCCTGTGAAGCGCTTTGAGGCTTCTCGACGATGGGATCAGGCGCTGAATCAAATGCGAGGGGTTATTATTATATAAATGCGTGTGGTGGTCTTGGACACGCACACACACGCACACGCACGCACACGCACGCACACCGCACCACGCACAGGGTAACCTTCCTGCAAACGATTCTCTCACAGAAACCGGGTCTGTCCAACTGATTGGAACCCGGGGACATGAAGCAAGTCATCAGGGAACGCTGAGGACCTGTGGCCAAATGCGCAATTTCTGCCCCGGTCCAACTCGTGGCTTTAGAGAGATGGAGATGGAGAGAGAGAGAGAGAGAGAGAGGGAGAGGGAGGAAGAGAGAGATGCAAATGAATGACTAGTACGTTGAACACAGTTCACACAGGGAGAGCCTGTGTGAGATCTCGGTTCACTCATAAAATTCCATGAGCTCAATTTCAACGTCCTCGGGGTCGACGAGCAAAGTGCCAAGCTCCGTGACCTTATCACTGACATCCTCGCCCGGCTCCACTGGCTCCCCCTTTTTTCCCAGAGGATAGAGGACGCCCCAGAGAGCCAAAATCCTCGGGTGGGCTGTCAAGACCGCAACGCTGAGCTGAGCCCAACGAGGTCCCTTCCAGGCTCGTAATTGGTGAGGTAATCAGAGGACGAGCTGCACAAATTATTCGAGTGGACGTTAAAGATCCCGCTTACCCCTATTGGGAAAGAGAAGGTTAATTCCTCCGAAGAAATGGAGACACAACAAAAAGCGCCAAAGGGCAAACGCCAGAGAGAAACCGGCTTCGCAGTTGAGGGTGTTGTGTGCTCGCCAATTATTTTGAGGTTGATTAGCACCCCCAGGTGGACGAGTTATAAACACCACACAGCTCACACTCCATCCGAACATTCCCAGGCTCCGGTTTTGGGTGAAGCTCTCTGCGATCCGCGCTTTGCGGGTCTGGTGTAAGGAGCATCTTGGTGTCCTTTGGATTCCCTCCCTCCCTCTTTCTCTCTCCCTCCCTCACTCACTCACTGCCTTACTCCCTCTCTCTCTCTCTCCCACCCCAACTCTCCGCTCGTTCCAAGGCCCACCACAACATGTACCTCTTCGACTGCACTTGAGGTCACTTTTCCCCTCCCCACTCCATTTGGCTCCCATTTACAACCTCCGTCTCCCCCCCCCCCCGCGCCCCAGCTCAGTTGCCGAGCCAGTTGTGTCGAGGGTTTTGCCGCCTTTCGCCCACAAAATACTCAGTCAATTCACGTATCAAACTATTATTGCGTTCTTGTTATGATTTTATTTGCTCTGTAACCGAGTGGCCAGCGATTCCAGCTGGAGGAAACGTGCTGGTCACAGCACGTCCTTGCGCCCTACGCCTGAGGTTAGCCCGATAGCTCGTGGCATACTTTCCGATCTCTGGAACGAATGGATTGCCCTCGTCCCTATCGCTGAAGGTCCCCAATCCATCACATCATCCAGCCCTGTGTGTCTTTGCCTGCCTCCTGATCGATTCCCAACCTCCTTCTCCAGACAGTGTAAACCCGGACGGAAAAAGCATCGTTCCGACGCCCTAATAAAGGTCCTCCTGGTCCATCAATTCGCTGGTTTGCAATTTGCAATCAGCCTTGTGATTTCTCTCTACTCTTTGCAGCTGGACGCGTCTTATTACAAGGCTTTCTGCCTTGTCCAACTGTTTTTATTTCCCTGAAATAAAATGGCTCCTTCGCGAGGCATTGCGCTGCAGGAGGTGCCATCCTTCGGCTGAGATGTTCAGTCAAGGTCCCGTCCCCACCTGTTCAGGTGGCCGTTAAAATATCCGAGGACCGCTTGTTGGGAAAGAGAAGGGAGGTTGTCCTGGTGTCCTGGCCGACAAACCTCCAGATAAATCACGGCTGTTTGTGGGACGTTGCTACGAGATAAATGGTGTGCAAATTGATTCCTCTGGTTTGCCGCAAATGCGCAATCACTGCTCTTGTGCGTAATTAGCTGTGAAGTGCTTCAAGCTGTTTTGACGTTGGAGGCGGTGATGCATCATCGACAAAAAAATTTTTATTAATTCATGGTATTTATTAATTGACGGGAGTACGTTTATAGCACCACAGGTCAAACTCTTCCGATCACCATCTTTCGTCAATAAAGTTCCCAGTTAATAGTGACAACAGCAATTATTATTATTTTTATTATTGCTGTCGGGTTTGATACAGCCCCTTTCGTGCCAGGAAGCCGTCTCAAAGCACTGCACGAGAGTCACTGCACAGTGTAGTGACCGTGCGGCTTTGAAGGCAAAATGCAGCAGCCAGCGTTCGCGTAACGTACGAGCCAGAGCCCGAGCGGGGAGGGTGGTCCTAGCTGGCCAAGCTGCGGGCGAGCTTGCCAGGCAGCGGTCTCGATGGCGAGCTGTGTGGTTTCAGCTGATTAGACTCCAGCAGTTCCTCCAACGACACAATCTGGGGTCTCCCCAAAGGCTTGGCTCTTGCCAACGCGCGTCTAATAATCTCCAGAATTAGGTAAACAGGATGCGTGGCTCCGGGGAGACTCGGGAATCTGTCTCTAGAATTTCCACCTAAAGGGGCTTTGACTGTCCGTATTTTGCGGACGAAAACGTAGCAGCCAAACTTGCGCCCAGCAACGTCCGGCAAACATGGCGGGATGCGTGGAATTCTCGATACTCTTAAGCTTGGGGATGAGTTTCCGCATGCGTCAGACACCCGGCTGTAACCCCCCCCCCCACCACCACCAAACACCCAGCGCCCCCCACCCCACCCAAAAAAAAACCGTGCACGCAACACAGATGTCCCATAAACAGCCGTGAAGCGATTGACCATATTATATCTGGGGTGGAATTGCTTCCTGGGGTGAAAGACGCTGTACAAATGTAAATAATCATCATCCTCGCATTTGGTACGGCGCCTTATCGAGGCTTCGAGGAGTCTCGAAGGCGAAACCCGGCGGCCGGTTGCGTTGCGCACGGCAGCGTGCCCACAAACAGTCATGGATCGAGTGGCCGAATCGTTATTATTATTATTTTTTCTTCGAAGGGATTATTACCCCCGGAAAAGCGATCCGCCGATTGACTAACAACCAATTGACTAACTTATTGCCGGGTAAACAGAGGCGTATGTGTGTGTGTGTGTGTGTGTGGAGTAAGGAAACTTGCCCGACGATTCGCCCTGACTGACTGACCTCCCCACCCCCACCCGGGGACCCGCTTGGGAGGCGAACGCTCTAACCCCTGAGCCGCGGGAACTCCACGAATCGCCACCGAATCGTCTCCTCGCCTGATGTGAAGCGCTGTGTTCACAAGGTTACAGCAAACATTGAAAATCGCAGTCGAGAAAAGGCATCAGTTGCGAACGGTTATTTGATTCGTCGTATCTCATCTGGAACGCTGTCTTAGCGAGTTATTAAACGGAGATGTGATGGCACAATTAGCCACGCAATTACAGTCTCCCATCTGGCACCGTAAATTATTTCTCGCTCCCACAAAAAAAAAGGACGATCGAAAAAATAATTTAAGAGAAGGACCTTTGCTCTGTTGTGGTTGGCCTCGGCCTCTACCGTCAAGTGGGTCCCTCCTTATTCACTTACTGTGGCAGGAGCTTCACGCGGCTCAACTGGCTCTTAATTCGCACCCCCCCACCCCCTCCTGGAGATGTGGTCAAAGGGGAAGGTCTTGAGATGGACCTTGAAGGAGGCGAGGGAGGGAGGGAGGGAGCGAGGGACAGAGGGAGGGAGGTGAAGGGATTAGAGTTCTGGAAAGTGAGGGCAGAAAGGCAACTGTCGATGGTGGAGCAGGCAGGGCTGAGCGGGGGTTTGGGGGTTTGGGGGGGGGGTGAGGGAACTGAGTAGGGGGGGTCAGGTGAAGTGGGTACATGGAGCAGGCCATTGCCTGCCGAGTGGAGGGAGCGGGCGGGGGTTGGCAAGGTTTCGGAAGCTCGCGGAGGTAGGGAGGAGCAAGACAGCGGAGGGCTTTAAAAGCCAGGACGAGGATTTTGCCAGTGGAGGCGGGCGAGGATGGGAGGGGGAGGGTGATAGTCTCGCCGAGGTGCTGGGTTCTGATGCCCAGCGCCAACGACGCCCCCCACCCCCACCCCCACCCCTTGCGATGGCAGAAATTAATTTACTGGGGGGGAGTTTCTCGACTGGATGCCAGAGCGTGAAGCATCTACGTAATGGAGCAGGCAGCGCCGGCTTCTTCCTGGGCACTGCTTTGCGCACGGCAAAAACAAAAGAAATTCCGAAGACAGAGGAAGATGGATGAATATCATTAGTGGAGTTGAAGGCGTTCAATAAAGCCCATTTGGGAATCGCGGTGTGATCCTGAGCATTAGTCCTACCAAACCTTAACACCGCAATTATTGTCAAATTGTCAGCATTGTACTCCCACACGCGCGCACACACACACACACACACGCGCTCGCGCGCTCACACGCACGCACGCACACGCTGTTGTTTAAAGCCGGAGCTGAAACGTGATCGGGTTAAGGAGTCACAAAACGAGTGCTGCGAGTCATGGCCTCAATCTACGCATTAACCCATGGATTGCAATCCGAAACACGTCCAGTTTCTTTTAACCGGAAAGGTAATACTTTCAAATCCCGCCTGATCGTGTTTGCGGTCATTTTTGGATCGATCGCGCTTACGTGTTAGCTTCCTACACCTCCCCCCCCGCCCCACACGGGCACCGTCAAGCGTAATGTAAGTTAACTCCTGCTAACTGGTCACTCCAGGGGAAAAGAGATCAGTGACGAGATGTTATCCGGAGTGGCGAGTTAGGTGGGTCCCTGCTGGGCGCCATTAGCTGTGACAAAATAATACAGTCACTCCACTTAACAATACATTCTGCGAAGCGCTTTGAGACGTCTCGACGACGTGATAAGGCGCTGTATCAAATGCCAGGATTATTATTATTATTATTATTATTATAATAATAAATAGATGTGGCCAGGATACTGACAGCGTGATGACTTAAGTGGTAGCGACAAGTTAGGATCTTGCGGTACTCATTTGGGATAATCCTCGCGTTCGCGAGGAGACGGCACCTTATCTCCATCGCTGAAACGTCCGGAAGAGCTTCGCCGGACACCGCAAAGCAAAGGACGAGCTTGCGAATCCGTGAAGTTCTCCGGCGCTCAAAAAAAACGCCGAGAAAGTAGAGTTTCTCTACTAGGGGGGAGAGGAGGAGGGTGTTGGGATCAGGATGAGTGGAGGGCGGGGAGGGGGAAGGGGCAGGAGTGTGACTGTCGAAGCGGAGGGTCTTGAGGTGGGTCTTCAAGGAGGCGAGGGAGGGGCGGTCGTGGGGGCGGGGGAGCCGAGATGCAGAGTTAAATCATAAATATATAAATCATAAATATATATGTATTCATATTAAAAGAAAACGACCTGAATTAATCAATCAGCCGATCGATTTTGCTGTTACCAACTTTAATAGAACGACCGCTATGCATGAAAATCATTGATTGCTTGACCGTCACGATGGCTAATGGCGAGTATTGAAAAAAATCCAACAGGTTGTCACCTGGTTTCTGCAGCTCACCGGCAGACAGCAGATGAGGACCTTTTTGGTGTCGGATCACGTCGTTGATTTCCTGCCTTTCAATTCGTACCCTCGAGCCCTGGACATCGCTGGACCTGAGATCCGAACTGGACCTTCAAAGGACATTGAGGTGTGAAGTCCGTCGCTGAACTCAAGGCTTTAGCCTCAGTCCAGTCTTTGCCGTCGCGCCAACACGGTGCTGGGGGCGTGTGGCTTGCGCTTGTGGGGTGTGCCGTCCTTCAGATGGAACATTAAACCTACCTGCGGTCTGTTCGGGTGGACGTTAAAGAGCTTGCGGTGCTATTCGGAAAGAGGAGGGAATTTCTCTCTCTCTCTCTCTCTCTTTCTCTTTCTCGCTCTCTCTCTTCCCGGTGTCCTGGCCGACAATCGCCCTTCCTCACCCCCCCACCCCCAAATAAAACAGATCATTCGCTTCATGAGCTGTTTGAGAGACGCTACCGCGTGCAAAATTGGCTGCCGCCTTCGCTCACGAAATACACGGACGCTACACTTTTACAGCATCTCCAGTGAAGCGCTTTGATCGATCGATCAATCAATCAATCAATCAATCGATCGATCAATCAGCTTTTGGCTAAGTTAATTTTCCCTGAGCTAAGCTAAGAAAACATTGTGCCATCTTTTTTGTTCCCTCTCGCTGACCTTCTCGGGGAACGAAGGCAAGAAATACCGCGAAATAGACTGATTCACAAGAGCCGTCCACAAAACATGCAGTCGGTTCACTTTGCAGTAAATCCTGGAGCCGTCTCGAAGACGTGATAGGGCGCTATATCAATTATTATTATTATTATTATTATTATTCCCTCCTGCGCCTGCCATCTCCCTCATTCCAATTGCAGCGATTTTTGGTAGATGCCGTAACGAGGTAAAAATGACAATAATCACACATCTCTCAGCAAGAAATCGATTAAGAAATACCGCGAAATAGGCTCCTCTCCCGCCCGCCCCCCCTCCCCCCCCCCCCCCCCCCGCGCCCCCCAACCCTCGTAAAATCTCGGTGGGTGTCGGAAGCAATGCTGTGGCTAACGGTGAGGAGCAGAAATCACAGTACTTCAGCAAAGCGACGGCTTTTACCTTGAACTTCCCGGGTTGACGGGTGTGAAATGACCGTCTGCACTGATGGATGGGGTTCCTCGGAGTCGGGAGATTGAGAGCAGTTTGAGGTACAAACCGCGAATTGATGCGATGGGGAAAATAATCAACTGCTTGGATTTGTGCTCATTAAAGTGACCGATGTCACCATTGAGGAACAGGACGTTTTTTTGACATTTCGAAACGTGGCCCCACTGGGCTCTGAAATTCCAGCTGGTCATAGCTGACAGCCCAGACACACACACCACATCTACACACACCCACACACACACACACACACACACACCACATCTATATACACCCCCACCACACACACACACACACACACCACATCTACACACACCCACACACACACACACACACACACATAACCAACACACACACCACATCTACACACACCCACACACACACACACACACACACACCACATCTACACACATAACCACACACACACACACACACCACATCTACACACATAACCACACACACACACACACACCACATCTATATACACCCCCACCACACACACACACACACACACCACATCTACACACATAACCACACACACACACACACACACACACCACATCTACATACACCCCCACCACACACACACACACACACACATAACCAACACACACACCACATCTACACACACCCCCACCACACACACACACACACACACCACATCTACACACACACCCCCCACACACACACACCACATCTACACACATAACCACACACACACACCACATCTACACACACCCCACCACACACACACACACACACACCACATCTACACACACCCACACACCCACACACATACCACATCTACACACATAACCACACACACACACACACACACCACATCTCCACACACCCCCACCACACACACACACCACACCACATCTACACACACCCACACACACACACACACCACATCTACACACATAACCACACATACACACACCACATCTACACACATAACCACACACACCCCCACACACACACACACCACATCTACACACACCCCCACCACACACACACACACACACCACATCTACACACACCCCCACCACACACACACACCACATCTACACACATAACCACACACACACACACACACCACATCTACATACACCCCCACCACACACACACACACACACACATAACCAACACACACACCACATCTACACACACCCCCACCACACACACACACACCACATCTACACACACCCCTACCACACACACACACACACACACCACATCTACACACACCCCCACCACACACACACACACACACCACATCTACACACACCCCCACCACACACACACACCACATCTACACACATAACCACACACACACACACACACACACACCACATCTACATACACCCCCACCACACACACACACACACACACATAACCAACACACACACCACATCTACACACACCCCCACCACACACACACACACCACATCTACACACACCCCTACCACACACACACACACACACACCACATCTACACACACACCCCCCCACACACACACACACACACACCACATCTACACACATAACCACACACACACACCACATCTACACACACCCCCACCACACACACACACACACACACCACATCTACACACATAACCACACACACACACCACATCTACACACCCCCCCACCACACACACACACACACACACCACATCTACACACACCCACACACCCACACACATACCACATCTACACACATAACCACACACACACACACACACACCACATCTCCACACACCCCCACCACACACACACACACACACCACATCTACACACACCCACACACACACACACACACCACATCTACACACATAACCACACATACACACACCACATCTACACACACACCACATCTACACACATAACCACACACACCCCCACACACACACACACCACATCTACACACACCCCCACCACACACACACACACCACATCTATACACACCCCCACCACACACACACACCACATCTACACACACCCCCACCACACACACACACATAACCAACACACACACATCTACACATACCCCCACCACACACACACACATATAACCAACACACACACCACATCTACACACACCACATCTTCACACACCCACACACACACACATACATAACCAACACACACACCACATCTACAGACACCCCCACCACACACACACACACACACACATAACCAACACACACACCACATCTACACACACCCCCACCACACACACACACACACACACCACATCTACACACACCCCACCACACACACACACATAACCAACACACACACCACATCTACACACACCTCCACCACATACACACATAACCAACACACACAACATCTACATACAACCCCACCACCACACACACATACATAACCAATAAACACATCTACATACAACCCCACCACCACCACACACATACATAACCAACACACACACCACATCTACAAACACACACATACATAACCAACACACACAACATCAACATACACCCCCATCACCACACACACACACATACATAAAAACACACACACCACATCTACACACACACACACACACCACATCTACACACACCCACACCAAATACCCACACACACATAACCAACACACACACCACCCCCCCCACCACACACACACACACAACCAACACACACACACAACCAACACACACACACCATATCTCCACCCACACACCCACACAACCAACACACACCCCATCCACACACACGCCTCCACACATCCCCACACGCGTACACAACCCACACATTCACACACACACACACATATACCCCCCACACACAAACCCACGTGCACACACCCACAAACATCATCACCGCAGACACTTCAGGGACTCCGAGCTCACGGGGTTCTGGGCGGACTCTCCCAGTGCAGTACTGGCGGGCGGGCGTGGGTGGGGTGGGGGGCGTTGTAGTGTCGGAGATGCCGTCCTTTGGGTGAGGTGTTAAACCGAGGTCCTTGTCTGTGCCCTTGGTGGACGTTAAAGATCAGGTGGACGTTAAAGATCCTCTGGGATTTCCTTTCCGACGTGCAGCTGGGCTGCTCTTAAGCAACAGTGAGGGGTTTCCGCGTGTGTCAGACTCCTGGCTGACCCCCCCCCCCACCACCACCACCACCACCACCACCGCCCCTCAAGCCCATAATCCCTTTCGGTCGCACTGCCCTCCAGATGGCAAGGAAGGAGAGCATTGGGGATAAAGCCCTCCCTCCCCCCACCCCCCCCCACCCCCCCCCACCCTCAGAAAGAAACGCTCTCGTCCTTGAACGCTGCGTCTGAAAGGATCATCGCTAAAAGAAACATCTCTAAGTTGCGATGCTAAACAAAACTCACCCGGAGGCGGGAGAGCGTTCCCAATCAGGAGCTCGGGATCCTTCAGGGATGAATCCATCACAGCCCTTTATCCTCCAGCATTCCTTTAACCTACATTGATGCACAGAAAAACAACGCAGCGTCTCTTATTTGTGGTGAAACATCTCAACCTTTTCCTTTGCTCGCAAAGCGCGTGTGTGTTTTGTTGACAGCCTCTTCGCGCCCAGCGACGCTCCCAGAAACGGCCACCGACCGGACGATCAATTCTACCTGGTGGGGTCGGGTGGGGTCGGGTGGCGGTGGGGGGGGGAGAGGGAAATGGTTGACCAAGACACCGAGGGAGCGATAAGGAAGGCAGCGAGACAAAGGGACTGTAGGATGGCGTTCTTGCCCCACCCACACTCGCCTCCTCCAAGGCCCGTCTCGAGACCTTCCTCTTCGACCGCGCCTTCGGTCACCTTTGTACCCCCCTACCATCCCCGCTCTCCACCCCTCCCTCGCCCAACACCGCGCAGGAAAGCCGGGGTAGGTTCTGGGTCCGGTGGTTCGAACTTTGAGCCAGGCCCCCGACCGGCCCCCATCGCTCTCGCCGTCGGACGCGTCCAATCAACGGGGTTCGAAGGCGAACCGGCAATTTCCGACGAAGCGATCGAACAACACCACGCGCGGAAATTGGGTTGACATCTTGCAGTATCTTTCTGCTCTGTTAGAACATCAACCGCCAAAGTGGACGACCTGCAACGCGGGCAGCGTGTAATCTCGTGGCAGTTCACGGGGGTCGCTGGTGTAAACTTGCGCAAGAAGTATCTGCGCTGCCCTTCATAAAACCGTGGGCTGTTTACGTTTGCAGGCTTTTTTGACGAGCTTCGAACAGCTCCGACCTCCTAACCCCGCTCGCCCTTTCCCAATCAAACGCAGCTTGCCTCTCCCAGCGGCAAAACTACATACGCTTCGGGGAATATATTGCGCGGTGGTAATGAAATAACAATCCTCGTGCTTCTGACCCAGAGCCTCGGCGTCTCAAAGTGTTTCGCAGGATCGTACCGTGTGGTGCAGTGACTGTTTTTGTGACTGATTTTATTTGGGGTGCGGCGGGGGGTGGGGTTCGAGGGAGGGATTGTCGGACAGGACTCCGGGATGGAGAAACGTCCTTACTCCCGACCTCACAAATCCCGTTAACATCTGAATCAAGAATAACAATATTTTGGCCACAGTCACTGTACTTTGCAGTGGTGGGGTGGGGGGGGGGGGGGTGGGGGGGCGCGCCCTGTGAGCGCTTTGAGACTTCCGCCCTTGAATCCCGCGAAGCGCTTTGGCGGTGACGGTCAAGAGTAGCGGCCGTGCGTTTTGTCGGTGGACGCCCGGCCAGTTTGCCCAGCGATGGCGAGGACACGGAGAGGAGAGGAGAGAGAGAGAGAGAGAGAGAGAGAGAGAGAGCTCCCCCTACCCTCCCTCGCCCACCTTCTGGTCTGGGGGTGGGGGTGAGGGGGTCCGTTTGGCTCAGTCTGGTGTCCGTGGGTCGGGAGAAACAACATCCATCAGCGAACTCCCTCGTTATACCCACCCAATTAGCGCCGGAGAAATCCAGCCTCGGTTACGCTGGACCGTGGGCTTCGGACATTAGAAGGTGCACTTAAGAACTTCGCTTAATAATGTGAAAAGGCGCTGTGTCGAATGCGACGATGACTTATTATTATTATTATTATTATTATTATTAATGCACACAGGCTCTTGGCGAAATGATTTTTTTCTTTAAAAACAAGGCACGTGAGACAGACAATCCAGTAATAAATAATAAGCCTTACATTCGGTACATCTCCTGTAATACCAATAATGATAAGAATAATAATAATAATAATAATAATTATTATAATAATCATCCTTGCATTTCATACCATCCCCACAACGATAATGACCTTTTGCGATCGACGCAGCGCCTGCCTTGATTCGACGGCGGGGGGACGTCTCAAAGAGCTGCGCAGGATTTTACCGTGATGCCTGGTGTAGTGACTGTGCGTTTTTTGCTGGCCGAACGCAACAAAAAAAAAACCAAACCAACGGCGGTCTGCATTTTGGGCGTCGGGAGAACGTCTCAGAGCGTCCTGCAAAGTTTCTCCTCCGTTGGATTCCCACCGTTAACCCGTTTCCGTCGACCCCATTATTTCACATCTTACCCCCCCCCCACCCCCCCCACCACCCCAGATGACCAGAAGGAAGTCTTCAGAAGATTGCGTTGGGATGAAGAAGGTCTTCTGGTCCATCTGATCTCACCCTCGCACAACACCCACGTTACCCTCCGCTCATTAGGGCATCTCAAACAAGTCCCGGCGGAGTGACCTGTCACCTTTCCTGGTAATTGGTCCCGGTTTGTCATAGCCTTCCATTGGGCTTCACTTAATCGTGCAGCGGATGTGATTGAGGTCGACACTAATAATGGCTCCTTCTGTTCGATGTCGGGCCTCGTCTCGTAGAGTTGTCGACGCATTATTACCATCGGTTAATGGCGATTTGGTCCAATTAAACCCACGGCTGTTTGCGGGGGACGCTGCCGAGCTGCGCAATTGGTCTGCCGCGTTACGCCCGCGAAATACACAGTCAATCCGCTTGACAATATATCCCGCCGAGCGCTTTGAGGCGTCTCGAACACGTGATAAGGCGCCGTATCAAACGCGAGGGTTATTATTATTAGTCAAAGCGTCTCGAATGAGTTCCACTGGATTTACTGTCAAGTGATGGCGGGAGATAAATATTTCTTAGGCCAAGGGGTATTGAGATCTATGGGGCGAAGGGGGGGGGGGGGTGGGGGCTGTGGTTGGACTTGATCTTATAAAATGGCGGCACAGGCTCGAGGGACTGAATGGCCTCCTCCTGCTTCCATGCCCACGCAAGCGTAGTGACTGTGCATTTCGTAGGGCCAACGTGGGCGTTACCTTCGCTCGCTTTATTCCACCCCCACCCCCCCACCCCCACTTCGACCCTAACCTCCATTTGTCCACGTACTTTTCCCTTCCAACTCTCTCGTGTTGCAGTCCGAATCCCCCGAGGGGAACCTCCTGCCCGTTAATGATATCAAGCTGTTTTTTTGGGAGCTATCTCGCTGCTTCCTGCTTTTGATATCTCACGATGCCTATTTCATAAATGCTAATGTTGCCCATTAATAGCCCGTCTCAAACATCCCCAAAACTTCTATTGATTAATCAATCCGCCCCCTCCTCAATTCTCAATACGCCCACCTCAATTTGTTTTGCATTAGGGCCTCGGTACATCATTAATATTAACAACAGCGGCAACAGACAAACAACAATATTATCTTTGTGTAGCGCATTATTGACGCACACTTCTTGTTCACGACGATGTACCTTTTCACTCATGTTCTTTCCAATTTCGCTTCGAAACGCAACGTACTTATTTGCCTGCTATCTTGTCTGCCTCGCGCTGCTTGCACTGTGTGGATTTATTATACCGATGACATATGTGGATTCGTGTGGGGTTCAGTGGGAGTAGCGGTGAGCGAGAGGGCTCGCCTCGCGAGCGAGGGGACCCGGGTTCGATTCCCGGGCGGGTCAGTCAGGGCGAAACCTTAGGCGAGTTTCCTTACACCACACACACACCATTACAATGACCGACAAGTCTTAAAGAAATGATGATGTTTTTTTAGATAAAATCACCACTTTTTGAATAGAACCCTATAATTTTATCGCATCGCAAGACGTTAAAGCCCTCAAAACAAAAACGAGGCAAAACTATCTTGTGAACCTTTGCGTAAGAAGGTATTTATTCCGAACACATGACAAGAATTTACAAAGCACTTTTATAAATATATAAGGCTACATTTTGAAGTCAGCATTACGGCAACTCAGAAACATTCTGGGAACCCGGGAGGGGGGGGGGGGAGGTTTGGGGAACAGGAGGGGGAAGGAACAGGAGAAATTCCACCCAAGTCTGAATTTTGTCTTATTTTATTTCTCTCAATGTCTCAGAGAGCGAACTATTGACATTGACATTTCGCCCATAGAATAAACAGTCACTACACTTTACAGTGGGTTCTGTGAAGCGCTTTGAGACGTCTGAATGACGTGACGGTTATTATTATTATTATTATTATTTCTTGAATCCAGTCTTAATTCTGATACCGTTCTCCTCTTGCGTTCGGTTCGGAACTGGCTTCAAGATGAAGGGCTGAGTTTCTCCGAATAGTTTGGTCTTTATGAAACGCTGAAAAATAACCCTAAATCTGGAGTCCAAACAATGTCCAAATATGTCACCTCATCTCAATTAAAATTCAAAATTTTCCAGGGGTTGGCCCCACAGAACATCCAGTCACTACGCTGTACAGCGTATCAGGTGAGGTGCTTTTGGGACTCCCTCCCCCTCGCGTGAAAGGCCGTTGTACCGAACGTAAAGGAGCATTGAAGATTATTAATTTATTTTAAATTGCGGAACGTTCCTAAATCGAATTCTTAATTTAAGACCGAATTTCAAACGTTTCCGCGACGCCCTTCGGAAATTAGGTCTGCGGGACAATTCTCTGAAGCCCGGGTGGAATTCCTCTCCCGAGAAAAAGTTTTGTTGATTAAAAATTAGTGTGTAATCCGCTTTCAGCTTGCGTCAGCGCCATTTACAAAAAAAAAACAACCAATATTATAAAGATTGGATTATACATTAGCTATGAAATAGCTTTAGAAGTGGAAAAATTACTTATCGACACCCACTCAGAACCGAGATACCATAACAGCCGGAGATGGGATACCTGCTTTCCGTACACAATGAACCTCCTTTCCCCTCTCAATGTAAATTCGTATCGTGTTTGTACTGTCTTGTATCGACGGTTGATATCCTGTTTATTTCCGATCCCCGAAACCTCAGGCAACTTTCCTCACTCCACGCGCCTCGGTTTACCCGACAGTAAGTAGGAACCCGGTTGTTAGTCGATCGGCGGATGGAGTTTTGGGGGTAATAATCTCTGCCGCCCCCCAAAAAAGAATTTGATCGCTCAGTCCACGACTGTCTGTGGACTTTGAGGAGCGATTGGTTAAATTGGGCGCGTCCACGCGGGGGAAGAGAGGGGCGATATAATTGCGGTCTTTAAGAATGCTAAAGGGACCGGGTAACGTAGACCGTTGATAAGCTGTTTTATATTGGTCCGCAGCAGTAGAGCCAGAGGACACGGCCTGCGATCGAAAAGGGGGGGAGGTGGGGGTAAAATTCAGAACAAATGCGCGGAGACACGATTTCACTGAGCAAATCGTAAACGTGGTCCCTCTCGGGGAGATGGACGGTGGAAGCAGAAGGGGTTGATTCTTTCGTCCGGCAAATTCTTCCGTCCTTTTTCCGCTTGAACTCGAACGCTTGTGACACCAAATGGGATATGGACTCATCGATGGCGCCAAATTTGAACGGGAATTTCCTCCCCCCCACCCCCACCTACGCCCCACCCCACCCCTTCCACACTCCCTCCGTTTTCTCTTCCATTTTTTTCGATCCCTATTTCCTTTTCTTCCCTTTCGTCCTGATGATTCGGAAGCAATTTGCGAGTATCTTCTGATCCTCAGGAAGCAGGATACTAGGCTTCTCTCCGTGCCAAAAACGTAGGGACCCCGGGCTCTGTGGTGTGTCTGAATCCACTGCCGCGTCTTGTGGTGATGAGGAAAGAGGGGGGGAGCGAGATGAGGGTGGAGGGGAGAGAGAGAGAGAGAGAGAGAGAGATAGGGGGAGGGGAGAGGGAAGAAGGGGAGGAGAGGGGAGAGAGAGAGAGAGAGAGAGAGAGGGTGGTGGTGGGGGGGTTACAGGAAAGAGAAGGGGAGAAAGGGAGGGGAGAGGGTAGAGAGAAAGGGGAGGAAGATGGAGAGAGAAAAGGGGAAGGGGGAGAGAGCGCGAGAAGGGGGAGGGAAGAGATGGAAAGGGGGAGAGGAGAGAAAGGGGGGAAAAGAGAGAGAGAGAGAGAGAGAGAGAGAGAAAGGAGGAGAGGAGAGAGAAAGGAGGGAGAGAGCTCGCGGGGGGAAGGGTAAGTTGGGTCTCTCTCGCTCTCTCTCAGATGAAGTATTCCTTGGTGCTGTCGTTCACTGTGTCCTGGTAATGACTGTTCCCCTTTGCTGTGGTGTCGGTGGTCTCCGCGCACTCCCCCGGTTTGGTCTCGTTGGGGCGGGAGCTGCCTTTGTGTCGGTAAAACACGCGGCTCATCACCCCCAACGCACAGAGCGTCACGAAGATCACCAACGCTATCACACCTGGGGGGGAGGGAGATGGAGGGGGAAGGGAAGGGGTGTGGGGTTGAGGGAGAGGGAGGGGGAGAAGGGGGGAGGGTTGTGGGGTTGACGGAGGGTTGGAGAGGGAGAAAGAGTGGGGTAAACAACAAAATAAATGAATAAAGTAATAAATAAATAAAGTAACAATAATCCTTGCAATTTGATACAGCGCCTTATCACGTCTTCGAGACGCCTCAAAGCGCTTCACAGGACGGACGGTCGAAGCGGAGTGACCGTGTGTCTTGTGGGCGAAATCCAGCTATTCTCTCAGCGACTCAGAAGCGAGCCCGATTTGGCCGATTTTCACGGTCCCACTCGGGTTTGGTCGTTCGCTTTGTGGCTGCGAACTGGCCGGTCCGTTCGCCCTCAACAAAGGAAAAGCCATTGCAGTTCATAACGGAATCCGCTGAAGCTCTCTGAGCCGTCCTCCCGACCTGAAAGGTGCTGCGTCGAACGATCAAATGCGAGGATTATTGTAAGGTCGCCTGCAAAATGTAGTTTGGGAGCGGCCTTATTGCAGGTCCAATATCCTTTGCTTTTGATCCTTTTGGGATCTCGGAGCTGAGGCTGAACTGATGAAACTCCCAAATCTCTGACGCGATTGAAAATTGGGCGAGTTTAGACCCAAGTTCATTTCTTCGTGCGTTGGTCCATTCCTGCGCAAGACTTGAGTCATCCCCAGAACATCCCAAACCCGTCATTTTCCGTCGCGAATAGATCGCACTGTACCCTCCACGTAAGTCCAATCTTTTTTCCCCTCTCCCCACCCCCCCCCACCCAATTGAAGCGAAAAGTTTGTCCTTTGCGAAACCTCCGAAGCAGATCCTATTCCGTGCGCTCCCTTCCTGACACCTTTATGAAATTATGAAACGTCTTCCCGTACTATTATTACCCTTCATCTCTACGGCAGCCTTGGGGGTGGGGGGGGGCAGGGAATTATCCCACTCAGCTCCTATTGCCCTGCAAGCCAAAAAGCCTTGACGGGTAAGGTACTGAGCGAGGTGACCCTAAGAGCAATCAAAAAAAGAAGGTCTTTAGGTGGGATTTGAAGGTGGGGCGAGGCGGGGGCCAAGGCAGAGGGATCGAGGGAGAGAGTTCCAGAGTTTTGGGGTGCAGAGGCTGACGCCACGGCCACCAATGGCGTTACCCAGCCTTGGGGGTGAGGTTACTGGCGCTGAGATGACTGTGGACTGACAGCTTGGTGGCTGCCACTTACCTCCAATGATTGCTGAGTCGCCGCGGATCGAATTCTTTAAGGGCCCCCCAACATCTACCGTCCCAGAATGGTCTGTGGGTCGAGGGGAGAAGTCAGAATGAGAAATGGTTAGAGGTGTAAGTAGCTCTTCCGCAGACAGATTAAGATTCCGCTGTCCCTCTCTTCTGCAGCAGAGAGAGACTGGATGAAAGGATGAAATCACAACAATAATAATAATAACCCTTGCGCTCGATACGCCTTATCACGTCTTCGAGACGCCTCAAAGCGTTCACAGGATATACCGTCAAGTCACTTGACTGTGTGTGTTGCGGGCGAAACGTGGCAGCCAATTACGCCCAGTAGCGTCCCCGCAAACAGTCGTGAATTGCGCGATCGTACTTTTTTGGGGGGGGGGTGACTATTATACTCAGAAAGCGATCCGCTAATCGACTAACAGCCGGGTTCCTACTTGCTGCTGGGTAACCAGAGGTCTGCGTATGTGCGTGTGCGCGTGGAGTAAGGAAACTTGCCCAATTTTTCGCCCTGACCCACCCGGGAACCGAACCTGGGTCCTCTCGCTTGGGCCCATTACGTCGTGTAGCGTAGTGCTGGGAGCTCTCGCCTCGCAAGCGAGAGGACCTGGGTTCAACACTGGCTTTACAGCGTACTCTGCGAATCGCTTGGAGAGTCTCGAAGACTCCACTTTGCGCGAAAAACGCATTTTGATGCAACTATATAACATTAAATAACTATTTATTATTAGTATTACGGTTCGAAGAGCGAAGCAGTGATGTGACGTGCGCTGGGGAGAGATCAGCAGATGAGAGAACGCACCTCAGCTTGAGTTTGCAACGGATGCAATTAAGTTGGAAATTCTTGTCGTTGGGTTGTCAGGAAAATAAAGGCATCACTTTTCTATCAAAGCGCCCCCCCCTCACCCAAAAAAAATCCTTCGACTCTTATAATAAACCACAGGTCTCTCTGCTCATGTTTCTTTTTGCTGACGGGAGGCTAAATTTGAAAGAGCTGCTAATTAATTGATGCATAAATAGCTAACCTCTCTCTTCAACGTCTCAATCCTGAAGGATTCGTTTGATACCGTGCCTTTCACATCGGCAGGACGTCTCAGAACACTTCATAAAGTATACTGTAAAGTGCAGTCACGTAGCACACTCTTCTCGCAAGCGAGAGTCCCCCTGGTTCGATTCCCGGGTGGGACGACACCTCAGGCAAGTTTCCTTACCCCACACGCCTCTGTTTACCTAGCGGTAAGCAGGAACCCGGTTGTTAGTCGTTTGGCGGATCGCTTTCCGGGGGTAATAATCCCTTCCAAAAAAATTTGGAGGGTCACTTAATTCACAACTGCTTGTGGGACACTGCTGTGTGCCAATCGCCCACAAAAAAATATCGAGTATGTTTGCAGTGTATTCCGTGCAGCGCTTGGAGACGTCTCGACGAGGTGACGAGGCGCTGCATCAAATGCGGGGATCGTAAAAGTGGGATTTAATTTAAAAGAGATTTGGAGAAACAGGAAGCAGTGGCTCTGACCCGATGGGCTGAATGACCTCTTCCGTCGCAGAAAATTTCCATCACTCTATCGAATACGTTCGAACTAATAGCCTTAAAACTGGATTCAACCTCCACCACTTTTCTTAAGCGTTGGAGTGAATGGAAAATTGCGGAGTATAAATAGTGATTTAACCTCAGGACCGGGTGGGGGGGGTTCTGGGAGGGTTCGAGACTTCGAGGTCATTGCGCTCAATGAAGCTAATTAGTGATTAATCATTCTCAATCGCTCTCCAGACTAGATTGGAAAGGCAGACCTGGAGAGGTTTAAAGGCAACGGTTTCGCTTGCTGGCTCAATTAGCTGTAAGGAAAGGTACGATGTGGCAAATAAATGACGATTATTTTAATGAGTGTCCGTGCGGGGAGAAAACCGCACCCTCGCATTCCGTACCGGACACGGGGAATAACAGCAATAATAATAATAATTATTATAATAATAATCCTTCCATTTGATACAGCGCCTTATCACCTCTTCGAAACGTCTTTGAAATTATTTTTATATGTAAGGGATTATTACCCCGGGAAAAGCGATCGAGGGGCGATGGGGGACGTGCGGGGAGAAGATAATAATAATAATTATTATTGTTATTAAGTCCTAACGGGCACGACGACCTCCTAATGTGCCCTTCCGCCCACACAAGTTCATAGAAAGAAGTATCTCCTCCTGCGACAGTCAAAGAGACAGTCACTCCACTTTACGGTGTATCCCGTGGAGCGCTTTGAGACATCTCGTCCGCTCAGAGTCAGATGAAAGGATCGCGCAGCTGTATTATTTCTATCGCTCGGAACCAGCCAATTTATTTTCAAATCATGTCCTTTGTTTCTCAATGGATCTTCACCCATCGATAAAGATGGGCTGAGACCACACTGAGCTCAATTTGGCCCAAGGCTCTTGCAAACCGCGGAGATCTCATCTTGTTGGGAGTTTAATTCTGTTCCCAGAGGATGTTCTGTGATATATATTGCACTATTTTACCTCCAGTTCCCTCGTACAGACATATTCTCTCTCTCTCTCGGTCGACTAACCAGTCCACCCCCCCCCCCCCCACTCCCAGCGAAAAGAAATCGGTCATTTATTTCACGGCTGTTAGTCAGTGAAGCGTTACCGTGTGCAAATTGCCTGCCGTGTTTGCCCTCCAAGTTACCCGCAGTCCCTCCGCTTTGCTCTGCGAAGCTCTGTGAGAAGCCTTCCCGGCGTGAAAGGCGCCGCCTCGAATTTAATTTAATGACTTTTATGATTATTGTTATTATTATTGACTCTCGCAATCGCAAAAGTGTAATGCGCAGCAATTATGATAATAACCATCACGGTGTTTGATGTAGCCTTAATCACATCGTTGAGACGTCTCAAGGCTCCTCGTAGGGTATACTGTAAGGTGGATTGACTGTGTATGTTAGGGCCAAATACGGCAGCTAAATAGCCATGGAGTGAGAGACCAATTTTATTTGGGGGTGGTGGGGGGGGAATTGTCAGCCAGGACACCGGGAGGGAGAGAGGGAGAGAGAGAGCGAGAGAGAGAGAGAGAGAGAGAGAGAGAAACTTCCTTCTCTTTTCGAATAGCGGTGCGGAATTTTTAACCTCCACCCGCACAGTGAGGTTTAACGTCTCATCCGAAGGACTGCGTCTCCGACCGCGCAACGCACACGCACCCCCTCCGCGCCCGCATTGGAGCGTCAGCTTCGAGTGCGCGATTCCAAGTGGGCAAATGGGGGGATTGAACCCACAACCTTCCGACTCCGAGGCGAGAGAGAGAAAGAGAGAGAGAGAGAGAGAGAGAGGGAGTGTGCTTCCATTGCGCCAGGCTGGCAAACCGTGAATTAAACAAAAGGCTTTGCGCGAACAGCGCCGGAATACGCAACGATTCCTATCGGAAGTCGGGAAAACCCGGCCCTTTGGTTTTCAGGAAAATAAAGACACCGTTTTTCTACCAAAGCGTAAAAAAAAATAAATCCCCTGAAATAACAACCTGCATTTTGTATAGCGCCTTTCACCTTATTTCAAGAAGCGGTTATTTATTATATTGCTCCCGCACCCCCCCCCCCACCCCCACCCCATCCCAAAACCCCTCACCCACCACCCCAGTGAATTATTTTTCCTCTTCAAAAACCTCCGCAGATAAAAAAAATACTGAACCAGAACGCAGCCGGTGTTTGAGAAGATGATTACATTTCAGAACAGAAACCGTAATGAACTGCGCTGTGCAGAAGCACTTCAAATCTCACCGATTAAATTTGCATTTTCATTACAAAGCACTTATTGTGCAAACTTATCTATTTACTTCCAAATGCATCAAGGTACCTTTCAGGTTAAAATCCATTTTTCTTTGAGTTTTAAGACGAGCCGAAATCTAATAAATCAAAGCGTATTAGCTTCATAAAGGTGCGCCAGTGTGTTGCTGCGGCTTCGAAGGATTCAGGTGTACTTTGTTGCTACGTTTAGTAGATGGTGTTGGTCCGATACACACACCTACAACCTGCTTTTTTATAGCGCCTTTCACCTTGTTTCGAGAAGCGGTTAATTTTTTTTTTTCACGTGCACGCGGGCAGACGCACACGTACACACAGGCGGACACACGCGGGCATCCACACAGACAGGCGCACACACACACACACACACACACAGATATACACACAGACACACACACAGACGTACACATATAGACACACGCACAGAGACCCGCACACACACAGACATACACACACAGATGCACACACACAGATATACACACTGACACACAGACATACACATAGAGACACACAAACACAGATATACACACAGACACACATACACAGACATACATACACAAACACACACACACACAGATATACACACAGACACACACATACAGACACACACACACAGATATACACACAGACACACACGTACAGACACACACACACATACAGACACACACACACAGATACACACACACATACAGACACACACACACACACAGATATACACACATACACACAGACACGCACACAGACACACACACACAGAGGGATGCAAGGCGGAGGGATTGAGGGAGAGTGTTCCCGAGGTTCGGGGCGGAGTGGCTGAAAGCGCGATCTCCGATGGTGGGGCGGAGGGCGCGAGGGACGAGCAGGAGGCCGGTGCCAGTCGAGCGGAGGTGCCGGGTGGTGGATTGAGGCGAGTGAGGAGGTCGGAGAGAGGGAGGGAAGTGCCAGGGAGAGTGACGGGGTTAGAAGGGACACACTTGAGCACAGAGACTGAACGCTGGCTGTGCGAGCACTGAGCTTTCAAACCTCAACGTTGGACAGAAGCAACGGGTGGACGTGAGGAGCAATGAAAAGACCGTAGAGAGACACTTGCACCGCGCCTTTTGCAAGATCACCAAACCCATTTAATCCCCTTCCAAACAAGCCACACAGTCAAAGGCAACGAGCTCCCTACTGTCTTCCCTTTGTACCAAGGCAGAACTTTGCATCACCAGAAACCATTTCCTTTCTCTCTCTCTCTCTCTCTCTCTCTCTCTCTTTCTGTCTCTCTCGATATCTATCTTTTTTTTTGTTCAAAACCGTACAAAGGCAACCATTAGCTCAAAATGAATACAGAACATCTTGGATGCCTCTCTCTCTCTCTCCCCCTCTCTCTCTCTCTCTCTCTCTCTCGCTTTTTAATAAAAAAAAATTCCCCCTTTTTTACATAATTTATACCGTATATCAATGAGGTTGAAAATGCTCACAGCGTGAGCCATGAATTTGAGTGCACCTGTTGGAATCGAGCCGAATTCTTGTCTCTCTTAAAACCTCTCGCAGCTGCTACGGGACGAATAGAGAAAAGACTACTTCCGCTGATTGGTGAGCCGTTATTAAGGGGGGCATTGATTGCGGATTATTGCACGGGATTAGTTTTTGCACAGACACACACAGAAGGAAACACACACGCACACGTACACACACACACACACGCGCACGCGCGCCTCTGTTCACCCAGCGGTGAGAAGGAACCCGGTTGTTAAGTCGATTGGTGGATCACTTTCCGGGGGTAATAATCCCTAAACTAAACTAATAATTCGGTCCCTCAATCCCCGAGTGTTTGTGAGGCAACGCCGTGCGCAATTGGCTGCCGCGTTTCGCCCACACCAATATACCGGCAGTTCGCTTCACAGGGTAGTCCGTGAAGCGCTTTGAGGCGTCTCGAAGACGTGAGATCGAATGCAAGGATTGTTATTATTTTTCTTTGATTCCGACAGACATCTGGCGCTGCAATGAAGACAAACCGCAACTGATTCCATCGCTGATGGACCTCACAATAGAAATATAAAGCCTTGGGGATATTATGGTGATACTGTTGTTCATGTCATGATGAACTGGCATTGCTCAGAACAGCTTTGAGAGAGAAAAGAAAAGGGGGAATGCATCTAAAAAGGATCAATGTGTGTATTTAAACTCATATTACTTGCCTAGACTGGCTCCGAAAGGTTCGCATTTTAATGATACTGACAATAAAATTCACAAATCTTGCCATTTTCCCTCGTTTCATCCCCCTGGAGGGGAGCGAAAAACCCTTAAAATCAATCTTAATGTAGTAAGCGATAGAGTGTGCGTGGGGGGGTGGAGAGGTGGGGGTGTGGGGGGGGGAGTTGCGGGGGGGGTTTGGTGGTGGATCTTTTCAAAGGTAGAGAACCTGTTATTTGTCAAATGGGAATTATATCGAGAGGTTGGCAACGCAAGATGATGGCACAATATTCTTGACTGATGATCACGCAGTGAGTTAAGAGCCTGATGCAAAACAAGGGCGAGGCGTATACCTTATTTATCATCTGATTGTCGCTCCTTGTCTCTGGTTCCGCTCCCCCCCACCCCCTTCCCCCTCCCTCCCTCCCCCCCCCACACCCCCATGCAAACCCCGACTAAACCTCTCTTCTGTTTGCATTGGAGTTATTAATAATGAAGGGGTTCAAATCATTACAATAATAATAATAATAATAATCCTTGCATTTGATATAGCGCTTTTCACGTCGGGAGGACGTCCCAAAGCGCTTCACAGAATATACTGTAAAGTGAATTGACTGTATATTTGTGGGCGAACGCGGCAGCTAATTGCGCACAGCAATGTCCCACAAACAGTCGTGGATTGAAAATGACCAATTTATTATTATTTTGTTTTGGAGGGATTATTATTAGGCTCGATGATTTCACTGGCAAAGGGCAATCATGCTTCTCAGCGGTAATTTCAGCTGTAAACCCTTACAAGAGGTGGGGGCTGGGACGCGTGGGTGGGGAGGGTGGTGCGGGGGGGGGGGTAAGAATGGTTTCCGGGCATCGTTTGTGAACAATGTGCCCTTTCAAGGCGACGTGCCTGGCAATGAGATCTCAGCCGCAAATCTGTGGCTGGCAGTCTCTCTCTGTTATGATGATGATCATTGCATTTGATGAATATCTCTCAAAGCGCCTCACAGGCGGAATCCGTGCGAGTCCGATCGGCTGTGCGTTTTGTGGGCGAAACGCGCAAGCCATTTGCTCACAGCCGTGTCCCACAAACAGCCGCGGAGCGAGTGAGTGAGTGAGTGAGTGAGTGAGTGAGTGGGTGGGTGGGTGAGGGAGCGAGCGAGCGACCATGTAATAAGACGCTGTGTCAAATATAGTTATAATTCAGCATCTATCTGGATTGAGTGACCAAATGTATTTTTTTTGGGTGGGGGGGGTGTGTGGGGGTTTGGAGAGAGGGATTATTTCCCCCGGAAAGCGATCTGCCGATGGACTAACAACTATTGCTAGGTAAACAGAGTAAGAGGGTGTAGAGTAAGGAAACTTGCCTAAGGTTTCGCCCTGCCCGGCCCCGCCCGGGAATCGAACCGATGCTTGCGAAGGCGAGAGTCTAACCACTGAGCTACGAGGCTCTTGTGATCAAAGCTCACAAGCCCATTCGGGTAAGACACCGAGGACTGCGGGATCACACCCGAGGCGTGGGTCGGGTGTCTTCGGGAAAGGGAAATGGACCGAAAGCACGTCAAACTAGGAAAAGTGCATGATCTGTTCACTCTGCGCCCTGCATGCTGATGACTTTATAAATCCTTATAACTCTTCGTAAGAGAGAGAAAAAACCCCCCCGCAAGGTTTCCTCTTGTTATTTGTGCGCTTTTATGTGAGCTTCCCGCACGTCAAGCTATTCTTAAACTCCCCCCCCCCCCTCCACCCCACCACCCTCCTCCCCGGATCACTGACAATCAATTCGGCAATTTGAGCAAAAATAAGGGAATGAATTGAGATTTTCCGTTTGTGGCGCTTCAGTGAAGAGATGTCAATCATCATTGTGCTTCCGACGCGAGAGCTCCCCAGGACATGACAATGTTCTGCTGATCGCTAAGGCAATAAAAGGCTTAACAGGGTCAGGAATAGGGGAAACAGCTTCAACATTAATCATTTTAATGATCGGCCTTGGAGTCCTGAAGCACAGTGGCGGTTAGGGCACTCGCCTTGCAGGCCAGAGGACCCGGGTTCGATTCCCGGACAGGGCGAAACCTTAGTCAAGTTTCCTCACTCCACTTACACCTCTGTTTAGTCCCTCTGCCTTGCCCAGCCCCCCAACCCCCCTTGCCTCCTTTAAGACCCATCTCAAGACCCCACTCATCGACCGCGCTTTCGATCACCCGGCTTCCCCCCCACTGCCCTCCACACTCCCCAATCCCAACCCCCAGCTCGGGTCCGAAACATGCGGGTCCATAGTCCAGGGCCTTGGGACGTCCTCCCGATGTGAAAGGTGCTATACAGATGTATTTTGTTGTCGTTGGTAAGTAGGTAAGTAGGAACCCGGTTGTTAGTCGATTAGCGGATCGCTTTTCCGGGGGTAATAATAATAATTTGGTTACTCAATCCACGACTGTTTGCGGGGACACTGCTGTGCATTGGCTGCCGGTTTTCGCCCACAAAAAAAACACAGTCAACTCACTTTACAGTCTATTCCGTGAAGCGCTTTGAGACGGCTCGAAGACGTGATAAGGCGCTGCATCAAATGCCAGGATTATTATTATCACTCACTTGGATAGTGTCTCGCTTAACAGGGACAGAGCTATACTGATATACACACACACACACAAAATGTACATTTGTACGCTCTCTGGTGAGGAGCAGTTGAATATTGCTTGGTCCTGAAATAAGTGTTTATTTAGTGACCAGGGCATTCCTTACTTTGCAATTTCTCCACAGCTGGACTGTGGAGAACTGTAATCTTCTCCCTACTCTCAATCCATTATATCATCCAGTCACACTAATCTGTGTCGGTCTTCTGATCATGGAAAGAGTACTCGAATGTTTATAGCACCATAGGAGGCCATTGAACATATTGTGTCCATGCTGTTTGCCAATTGGGGCATCATCTCCTGTTTCTTAGTGGTTCGAACCCTCGCCTCGCAAGCGAGAGGACCCCGGTTTGATTCCCGGGCGGGCAGGGTGAAACGTCGGGCAAGTTTCCTTACACCACACGCCTCCGTTTACCCAGCAGCAAGTAGGGACCTGGTTGTTAGTCGACTGGCGGATTGCTTTTCCGGGGATGATCATCCCTTCAAAAAAAATAAATAAATGATAATTTAGTCACTTATTCCATGGCTGTTTGCGGGCACGCTGCTGTGCGGAAATTGGCTGCTGCGTTTCGCCCTCAAAACATACAGTCAATTAACTTTGCAGTGCATCCCGTGAAGTGCTTTTTAGACGTCTCAAAGACGGGATGAGACGCTGCATCAAATGCAAGGATTATTATTATTATTATTATTATTATCTTAGACAATGTGAGCTCAACGTCCTGATGTGGCAAGAGAACTAATCACTGAGCCAGGCTGACATACTACGCAAACATCCACGCAGGATAAGACATTCTTAAGCCTTTAAGCGTTCCTTTTTTTCAGCTGTTTTTTTCCAATTCCCTTTTAAATTGCCTTCAATTTCCAGACAGTAATAAGCCCATAACAAATGAGTAATGTGTCTCAAATGTCTTCAATTTTCTCATGGTGAAAACAATCATTATTTCCCTTCCACCAATTCAAGGTCCTGCTCATTCCTCATTCCTCTGACTAATTTTCGACAGACATTGGTTGCTTCATCGCTCAACTTCACGTAAGCTCCTTACCTCAGTGCCCAAGGTCCACCTTCCGAGACCAAACTAAGTTGATAGTCTTAAAATGCCCCCAAAATAAATTATTTTCTTCCTTTGATCGATTCCAAGATCCTCTCAGACTCATCTTCAAATCCCTCCACGCCTGACACCTCCTTCGCTACCTCTCGGACCTCCTTACTCCCCAACCCGCTGCCCGCTGCCTCCGCTCGACCGGCTCCGGCCTCCTCCTGCTCGTAAGCGCCCTGAGACGCCATCCGGAGTCCGGCGCGGATGTAAATCCGAGTTGTTGTTGTTGTTGTTGTTCGTCCCTCCGTTCCACCATCGGTGGCCAAGCTTTCAACCACTACGCCCCGAAACTCTGGAACACTCTCTCTCTCTATCTCTCCGCCCTCGCCCCCTCCTTGCCCCATCTTCAGGTCGCGCCTAAAGACCTTCCTATTCGACCGGGCCTACGAGCTCCGCCACCGCCAAGCGCTCTGGGACGCTACCGTGCGTGAGCGAGGGGCGTTGTGTAAAGGCAAATTGTTGTTGTTGGTCTTATTCCTGCATGGCTAATAATCCTTGCTTTTGGTCCAGCGCCCAATGGAGATATATTTCGAAGCGCTTCACAGAATTTATTGTAAAGTGTAGTGACTGTGTGTTTCGTAGGTGAACGGGGCAAACCAAGTTACGCGCAGCAACAGCTCGCAAAGGGCTAATCGATGACTGGAACAGGGTTACGAGGAATGGTGGTTGAGGCCCTTTGGGCTTTGGGACTCGGGCGAGAACCAGGGACCAGGCAATGTAAGAGTAATTTTTGTGTTTCCCTTACAGGGGGGGGTGGGTTTGGGGTTTGGATCAGATCGGCCCGTGGGCCCCAAGTGGGCCGGATGTGGCCCGGGGCCGCCGGTTGGAACCACCCTGCTGTCAGCGGATTTGTTTTCCTGCTAAGGTTGCCAGAGTAGGAAGAATACCTGTCAGCGAGTACGACGTGGTGATGGCCGTCAATTCACTCGTCACCGAAGACCGGCAATTCGATTGGGTCAAAGGGCCCGTCACCGAGACCAGAGGCGAGCGGGGTTGGTGGAGGGCGACCTTGAGCGGGGAAATGCCCTCGAACTGGACCGCAGAGAGGCAGCCGACGAAGCCGGCCGCGTTGGCCCTGAGTACCTCGTTGTCCGGGGGGCCGTCGCTGTCTGCGAAGGCAATTAAACACCGAGTGAGATTAGCTCGAGCCGGGCTGGACGGCGTGCAATAAAGGAGCTGGTGAACGGGTAAACCTCACTCCCCGTCTGCGCCCTGTTTCCCGCGGCGCTGTTCGAAAAGAGAAGGGAGTGTTTCTCTCTCTCTTCCTCTCTCTCTCTCTCTCTCCCGGCGTCCTGGCCGAGAATTCCACCCTCCCCCCCCCCCCCACCCCCCGCAAATAAAATAGGTCACTCGCTCCACGACCGTTTGCGGGACCCTACTGAGCGTAAAATTGGCTGCCGCGTTCCGCCAACAAAACTGCACGGTCAATCCGCTTGGCGGTGTATCCTCGAGCTTTGAGACGTCTCGACGAGGTGATAAGGCGAAGATTATTATTATTATTATTAATAATAATATTATTATTATCAAATCGCGCAGGTTATCACGTCTCTTCAACAAGAAGGAGGGTCGATTTGCTCATATCGAAGGCTAAAATGTTATCATCGCCACTGAAGCATTGCACAGAGATAACAGGGAACCACAGACAACACAGCGGGAAGCAATTCTCCCCATTATTTTGTGGTTCCTCCAAAAAAGCTGAGTGTCCTAATCTCAATTCCCCGCTCGCTCTGCTCAGCTCTGTAAATATGATAGCCCGTTGCTCAGGGAATTCAGCATTTCTTTCTGATAGTGTTTCTCTGCAAAAGTAATACAAAAATCCAATTGCCCCTGGATGTTTTTTTCCATTTTATACACTTGACAAAAAAATATATATATATATATATATACGGTCAATGGCTTCGCAACCCAAATGTAATCGGATCTCGGCGAAGGCAGAGAATTCCTTCAATCAATGACTCCCGCATCAATAGACGGATTTAAAAAGCCTCAAATCCATTTTCTCTCTGTCTGTCTGTCTGTCTGTCTGTCTGTCTGTCTGTCTGTCTGTCTGTCTGTCTGTCTGTCTGTCTGTCTGTCTGTCTGTCTGTCTGTCTGTCTGTCTGTCTGTCTGTCTGTCTGTCTGTCTGTCTGTCTGTCTGTCTGTCGCTCTCTGACTCCCACCCCACGGAAAATAAACTTTTTAATCTGATGGCACCTTCAATCCTTCTGTTTCAAAGGTTGCACCAAGGCTGTACCAATCTGCCACATCACTCCACATCATAGGAAAACAAGACCGCGGGGAACTGGAGGAGGCCATTCAATCCCTTGAGCATGTTCCGCCATTCTATTAGATCATGGGCTGATCTATAGCTCAAGTCCAATTACCAACCTTGGCCCCGTATCCCTTGACTCCCTGACCTAACAAACCTCTATCCATCTCAGTCTTGAGAACTGCAATGGATCCTCCTTATTCCTCTGCATCTTTCCTCCCTGTTCACCTCCGTCCGTCCTGCTTCATATCCCCCACACCCCCCACCGCCTCGGCCGGCCTCCCGTTTCCGTCTCGAGACCCTCCTCTTCGACCGTGCCTTTGGTCGCCCTCCTACCCCCTCCCCTCCCCGCCCTCCACCCGCTAGCGATCCCAACCCCCCCTCCCCCCCCCACCACCTCCCCCACCCATCCAATGTCCAGCGCCCTGGGACGTCCTCCTGACGTGTAATTGTTGTTGTTGTTCACGGCGGAGAGAGAAAGAGAGAGAGAGAGGGAGGGAGGGAGAGAGAGAGAGAGAGAGAGAGAGAGAGAGTGGGGGCTGGGAGAAACTCCCTTCTCTTTATCGAGTAGCGTTGGAGGTGTCTCTAGCAGTCCACAGACGGGGAGCTCGGTTTTAATGAGCCATCCATCTAGTGTGATTAACTGGAGAAACAGGCTGGAGTCCCAGAGGGTGACTGCCTCCTGTCTCTGTTAACATCCCAGGCCACACAGACTCAAATGCCTCCATTGAGCGCTCAGCCCACGTTCCCGCAACCGCAGATATGCAGCGATTAATCAATTCATTCACTATCACCCGCAGTGTAATGGCTCCGCTGGCAGAGTAAATAAAGCCAATGGATCGCTATGAACTGACAATGGCTTTAGAATAAACTGCTATCATTTACTCAGCAAATGGACTTAAAATTTCTTTTGTTCGGCGAGGAAAGCAGTGATTATTCAGCTGAAGCTCTCGGCAGCTGCTTGCATTTATAATTTCTCAGCGCTGACAGATGAGAGCGCGAGAGAGAGAAAGAGCCAGAGAGAGAGAGAGAGAGAGAGAGAGAGAGAGAGCCAGAGAGAGACAGAGGAAGCCAAACACTCTCTTGATATTGTAATTTCGTGACACAAGACACGTTTGCCAGGCCGACAGCAAATTTAAGAAGCACAAAGCTGTTAAAAGTAGTTTCAAACAACAATCCTTGCGTTTCATACGGTCACTCCACTTTACGGTCTAGTCTGCGAAGCGCTTTGAGACGTCTCAAGGCGATAAGGTGCTATATATCACCCGCAAGGATTCTTATTCTTGTTATTAAAGCGCCTTCCACTGTCTCAAAGCGCTTCACAGGATGGACTGGGAAAGGGGTGGTGACTGTGCACTTTGCAGGCAATCGCAGCAGCAAATTTGCGCATAGCTCAGTGACTTCCCGCAAACAGCTATGAAGTGGGGGACCAATTTTTATTTGGGGGTGAGTGAGTGAGTTTGTGCGTGGGGGGTGGTGGGGGGAGGTTTTTCAGCCAGGACACCAGGAGAAATAAACTCCCTTCTCTTTTCGAACAGCCCCGCGGGATCTTTAACGTCCACCTGAACAGTCGCAGAAGGGAACACGGTCTCACGTCTCAACCAAAGGACGTGGATTCTGACAACGCAGTCCCCAACCTGACACCCCCACCCCGCACCCCCCACCCCCCCCCCCCAACCCTGGCACTGGACTGGAACATCAGCCTAGACTGCGAGCTAAAAAAAGAAAATCCCGAAATAAACTACAACGAGAAAATAATTCTTTGAGTCACGTTTGATTTCCTCGTTCCGTTCCCCGGCAGCTGCTGTTTGCGCTAACAGGAGACGGAGGTCAATACGCTTCAAACTAATGAGAGAGATTAACAGCTCCGCGAGTGTGAAGTACACAGAAGCTTTTCCGACGGCGTTAAAGAGATGAACTGCGACTTAAAATATTCTTCGCACTCTCGAAAGATCGGCAGATATTTTTAATTGGTTGGGTACGTTGTGGGCGAAACGCGTCGGCCAGTTGTGCACAGCAGTGTCCCAAAAACAGTCGTGGGTTGAGCGGCCAATTCTTTTTAGGTGGGTGGGAGGGGTGTTCCTACTTGCCGAAGGTTTCGTCCCGCCTGGGAATCAAACCCGGGTCCTCTCGCTTGCGAGGCGAGCGCTCTGGACGCAGGGAACCCGACATAATCTGGACTGTGCCTTGTAGAAGCAATAGCCCTCGCATTTGCTACAGCAACTTATCAAGCCTTCGAGACGTCTCGCAGCCCTTCACGGGAAACACGCTGTAAAGTGAAATCCCTCGGTGTGCTTTGCGGGCGAAACGCCGTACGGTGGATTCGCATCGAGCGGGGAAAAAAAATAAGAATAATGGCGTCGTTATACATGTGTCTCTTACCCTGGATTTTGCCCAAGATGAGAGATTTGACGGCATTGAAGTCTGTGTCTGTTGCAGATGGGAGGCTGTGCCTGATGGTAGCAAACTGGTCAATCTGTAAATAATTAAACGGTAGAAATACAATAGGTCACATAAAGTTTATACACTGGCTCTCTTAAGTCTTCCCTGCACAGAATCAATCAAATAGGCAGAGCGGACTATTCTCCTTAGAGGAGAATCGGATCCTTTTAGACTGATTTTCTGTTACAATAATTAATAATTAATAACAACACTAATAATCATTGATATAACGCCTTATTACATTGTTGAGACGTCTCAAAGCGCTTCGCAGGATATTACCGTAAAGGGAATTCGCTGGGTCTTTTGTGGGCAAAGGGGGCAAAGTGATAGGCACTGTATCAAATGCAAGGAGGATTTTAACATGGATTCTATCTCGCCCACCTAACCCAGCAGATTACTCCGCAGCCTTAACAACTCGCTGCCTCACAGATAACCTCTTTGTAAACTGTCTTAACTTGCTGCCCTATGCTGACTGACTAACCGACTAGTGGAAATAATCTCTCCCTCTCGACCCTATCAGGATCCATTATCGTTCAGGTCTCCTAAACGGAAAAGAAAATAAGTCCAGTCAATTTTCCCTGTTCTCTGCACACAGGTCAAACCATTCATCCAAAGGTATCATCCCACTAAATCTCCTCTGCGCTCTCTCCGTAGGTTGGACACCTTTCCAACATCAATCAGTGATGGTACCTGTGCTGTAGATCAGTTTGAAGCACTCCCACAGTTCATGGCACTTGTCCAGCTAGAGCTAGACTAATCCTGCCTGTTAGGGCATTGACGACACGTCACCATCTCAAAGTCTTATTGATGAGATGGGAAGACCAGTCAACCATTAAATCTGTTTTGAGTTGATACAAGTTCTCACTTCGAACCCAAACAGTCCCCGAAGAATATATATTTTGACGTGTTTCCCATTTTACTCACTGATATCAATGGCAAGCTATAATGGTTTCAGCTGGTTAGCCTCCAGCAGTTACGTCAACACACAATCTGGGCTCCCCCCCCCCACCCCACCCCACCCACCACCCGCCAAGCCTTGGCTCTCGTCAACTCTTCAACTTGTATGTTCTCCGTCTCGGTGACGTCATCCGCAGACGTGGGGTCAACTTCTACATGTATGCGGATGACACCCAACTCTACCTCTCTGCCTCAACCCTCGACTCCAGGACCCGCTGCAGTCCTGACAGAATGTCCGTCATGATGAGAGCAAACTTTCGTCAGTTAAACGTCAACGAGACCGAGGCTCTCCTGATTAGCTCCCGTCAGCGCCTCCTCACCTCACTGCGCCAGTCCGGAACCTTGTCCCTCAACTGTCCCTTTCGACCCCACATGCACGTCATGACCCGTTCGCTCTGCCTTCCCCAGTCAATTCCTGGGTTCAATTGCCCTGGCGGGGCGAAAACTTAAGCAGGTTTCCTTACTCCACACGCTATTGGTAAGTAGGAACCCGGTCGTTAGTCGATTGGCGGATCGCTTTCCGAGGGTAATAATCCCTCCAAAAAATAAAATAAAAAAAGGTCATTCAATCCACGAGGGTTTGTGGGCATTCAAAGCGCTTTGAGATGTCTCAACGACGTGATAAGGCGCTGTACCAAATGCGAGGATTATTATTATTATTATTACAGAATGAAAGCGGCTTCCAAACAAAGACTGAATTGAAGAATTTTCCACACGTTCAGATAAGGCAATGAGTCTCCTTTCAGTTTTCCGCAAGTAATGAAGAAATACGCTTAATGTGATTTACCCCAACCTTCCAGTCCTCTTTGATGGCTGCTTGAATCACACTACTGTCACACAAAGCAGCACATCTAATAGCTTTTCCTACCTGAGGATACCAGTCTGTGAGAGTGTCATCGTTCTGGGCTCAGCTTAACATAGTTATTGTCCGCTGACGCTAATTATTGTTGCTCCTTCATCGATGCAGCGCCGCCACACAGCTCCCAATGCGCGCTGACGAGACTATTGGCCTTCAATCGATCACTCGAGACTTCATGTTCTACGTTAAGCCCACGCTTTAGAGGCTGCCTGGCTCAGTCGCTATCCCTCTCGCCTCTGAGTCAACAGGTTGTGGGTTCAAGCCCCAACCCGCCCAAACCCCACCCCCCAAGTCAGGACTTTGAGCTCACGGTCTAGGCTGATGCTCCAATTTTTGTATATTTTGTGGTTGAAACACGGCAGCCAATTGCCCACAAGCAGTCGTGGATCGAACGACCATTTTTTTTGATTCTTTGGAGGGATTGTTAACCCTCGGAAAGCGATCCGCCAATCGACCAACAACCGGGTTCCTACTTACTGCCGGGTAAACAGAGGCGCGTGTGTGTCTGTGTGTGTGTGTGTCTGTGTGTGAGGAGTAAGGAAACTTGCCTAAGGTTTCGCCCGGCCCGGGAATCGAACCCGGGGTCCTCTCGCTTGCGAGGCGAGCAGCTCTGACCGCGCGGTATCTGAACGCGAAGGCCAAGGGTCTTCAAAAGTCAACCCTGCGAGACCAGCGCTGTCGGAAATGGAGAAAGATTGGATCTACAAGAGAATGTACCAGCAGTGGAAATCTCTAATGAATCGGTGGCGATCACTGAGGTTCTTTCACTAACTCCGAGGGATTCTAATTATATTCTTGGCAGAGAGACTAATTGGATACAAGTAACACAGGGATTTGAAACTACATCTTAATGTGGAGCGCGCTTTGATTTGTGCGGTGATTAACGACTGGAACGGGGTTGCTAGGAAGGGTAATTGAGGCCAGGACAATGGACGCATCCGGAAAAAAAACAGCTTTGATGCTGCGGAAGGGAGGTGTAGTGTGTGACAGCCTGGTTCAGCGCTTTCTCTCTCTCTCTCTCTCTCTCTCTCTCTCTCTCGCCTCTGGAGGGTGGGGGGTGGGGTGGGGGTTATGTGTGTGTTGTGGGTCAGAGGTGCCGTGCTTGGGATGAGACGTTAAAGGTCCCGCGGCGCTATTGGAAAAGAGAAGGGAGTTTCTCTCTCTTTCTCTCTCTCTCTCTCTCGATGTCCTGGCCGACAATACCCACCGCCCTCCCCCCCAAATAAAATCGCTCGCTCGCTCGCTCCATGGCTATCTGCGGGACATCCGCCCACAAAATACACGCTCACTCCGCTTTCCGGTACATCCTGCGAAGCTCTTCGAGACGGGATATTCTGGCGCCTCTTACCTGAATGTAGACGTCCTTCCCCTCGCGGTCAATCTTCACGCTGTGAACATGTCCGTCGGCCAGGTTTCTGTGGCCGGCGCTGAAGGAGCACGGACCTTGAGCGTCATCCAGCTTGTAACTGACCTGAAAACTCCCTGCAACGAAAGAGTACATCGAATTCAGCGGCGGAGACACACACACGCAGAGCCCCATGACTGCCGCCCACGGATGTCGTTCTATCCTGTCCCGTTCCGTTTCCTGCTCCTTTTCCTGCTCAAATAAAATCGGCAGCTTGTTCCGCGGCCGTTTGCCGGACGCCGCCGCGCGCCAGCTGTGCCCGCGGACGTACTCCGTTTGGCATTAAATCGCGCGAAGCGCTTTGAGACGTCTCGAAGACGTGAGAAGGCTCCATGTCAGACGCGAGGATTATTATTCGTTAGGAGCGCTTTGAGACATCCCACCGACGTGATTAGGCGCAATATCAGACGCAAGGATTATTGATGGTGGTGAGGTCCCTTTGAATGTCTCTCTCTCATTCTCTCTCTGTCTCTCTCTCTCTCTCTCCTTCTCTCCATCTATCTCAGTTGCTCGGGTCCGTGCCAAACATATTATTGGGTTTCGAGTGTTTAGATTGTTCCCGGTAGTGTCAGCGCCAACAATTTACACCGCGGCGAACTCCAATTTTCATCCAGATGTCGAGGTGAGTTTACCGTAGGCACGGTCGAAGAGGAAGGTCTTCAGGCCCCCGACCGGGCAAGGCATTGAGGGAGAGCGTTCCAGAGTTTCGGGGCGTAGCGGTCGGTGGCGGAACGGAGGGCGCGAGGGACAGCAGGAAGGAGGGGGAAGCCAGTCGAGCGGAGGCAGCGGGTAGCGGGCTGGGGAGTGAGTTAGGTGGGAGAGGTCGGGAGGTGCCAGGAGGTTAGGAGGCACGGTCGACGAGGAAGGTCTTCAAAACGGCCTTGTAGGGGGGCGAGGGAGGCCGAGCGATTGTGGGATGGAGTTCCGAAGCGTTGGGGAGCAGAGAGGCTGAACGAAGAGCAATTAATCTTCTGCCGTGAGGGCATTGACTGACCCCCCCCACCACCATCCCCCACCCCCACCCTCCCCTGCCCCCACTCCGTTAGTTTGGCTTCAGTTGATGTGTGGGTGTCGAGACAGAGAAGAACAAGACATATGGAACCACAGATGCGAGCTGACTCGCTGTCACTGTCTATTGCCTGGCCCGTCGCCTGACGTGCCAGAAACACTCACTCACAACTTCTTGCAGATTGAGACAGTCGAGGATCAGATTGAGCAAATAAAATGTGGTGGGGGGGAGGTGGGGGGTGGGGCTGCCATTCATTTCCTTTTCAAGGGGTAAGGGAGAGGGGATAAGGAGGGAATGGAGGCTCGATGGGGATATAAACACCATCACGGACTATTGGGCCGAATGGCCTGTGTCCATGCTTTGTCATTCTAAGTCATAGAATAATAATAATAATGATAATAATAATCCTTACTTTCGTTTCACTTCAGGGGGACGTCTCAGAGCTCAACGCTTCACGGAGCGAAGGCGAACACAGCAGCTGTGGAGTCAAGTGAAGCGACGCGAAGCACGGCAGCGTCCCCGCAAACAGCCGTGGGTTGAGCGACCAGATTATCATTATTATTATTAGAGGGATTGATAGCCCCCTGAAAAGCGATCCGCCAATCGACTAGCAACCGGGTTCCATCGGCGGGTTTTGGAAGAGAACTCGAGGGACCGTTGCAGCGATCGCCGGTGCGTCAAGGTGCGGCGTTAGGCACGGTGTGCGCGACGAGCAGCCGTTTCGTTTCATTTCTCGCGCAATACTAATTTGGGGGCGTTTATTGGAAATCGAGTGAGTTGTCCCCCGTTTCCGGAGCCTGGAAACTTACCCCAAGGTAAGTTCGCGCGTCCATCTACCCTGCAGGAGTAGCAACAGCAACAGCAGCAACAGCAGCAGCAACACATCGCTTGACATTTGATGCAGTTTCTTGTCTCACCGGCTGCCGAGTTCCGCCCGCGAAGTACCCGGTCGCCTCCGCTTGACGCTATGCTCTGCGGAGCGCTTCGAGACGTCTCGAGGCTGATGACTACCACGTATGCGCGTGTTGTAACCACTCTCGTCAAAGCTGCATTATTATTATTATTAGTGTTGCTGTTGCTGCGGCTGTTGTTAAAGTGTAGTGACTGTGTGTTTCCAAGTCTCGACGTGGGGGTGGGCGCGGGGGGGGGTTTGATTCAGAAGCGAGAGAGAGAGAGAGAGAGGAGAGAGAGAGGGAAAGAGAAAGAGAGCGCTATCGACTGAGCCAGACCGACACACGCACAGGATAACATCTCGCAGCATCTGATTGCTTGATGGTGAAAAATTGGTGAGAAACTTTACTTCTCTCTCTCTCGCTCTCTCTCTCTCTCTCTCGCTCTCGCTCGCTGGGTCTGTGTCCTGTTTCCACGATGACCGAACGGCAGCCGAAAACCTTCTCAACATCTACATCCCTCCGACCGAGCGAAGGTACGACTTCCATCTCGAGGAGCTGCGGGAGCGAAGGAGCAACAGAGGCTCCGGGAAGCGAGGTGGGGAAGCCGGATCTGACTCAGGCCTTCATCAAAAAAGAAATATTCTACGATTGCCCCGAATCCGGCGCTTCACCTCAATATCGAACGGTGTGGGATGACAATCTGCGTCCGAGAAAAGCCGCGATACCGTGGCTCCCTTCGAAGTAACGTTCGAGTCCGAAACCGCTCCCGAGTGGAGGAAGAAAGACGGGTTGATTTGATCGGTGGTGTCTCATGAGGATAACAAGGAAGGGGGTTGGTTGGTGGGGGCGCGGGGGGCGGGCGGGGGGAGATCGGGAATTGGATTCCCCCGGGGAACAGCGCAACCATCACCGCTGTCGCGGATGATGGCGCTGAAGATATTGACCCGGTTTGGGGTTACGTTACCAGAATGTCTGATGACAAAGGCCCCCGAGGGGTTCGGCGAGAGAGGCTGTCAGCCTTCTGACAGAGTCAGAAGGTTGTGAGTTCAATACCAAACCCCCCCCCCACCACCACCACCACCCCATGCGCCAACTCCTTCGCCGCCGCCCCCCCACCACCTCTACATCGGGGACTTTGAACTCAAACAGTGCAGGTTGATGCTTCAACGGGGAAGGGCTGCATTGCTGGAGGTACCATCCTTCAGGTGAGATGAGATGAGATAAGAGACGCCGGGTTCGTTTCCCGGGGAGAACGAAACTTTGGGTGAGTTTCCTTACTCCGCACGCACGCCTCTGGTTACTCCAGCAGTCAGTAGGAACCCGGTTGTTAGTCGATGGGCGGATGGCTTTTCCAGGGAGGGAATAATCCCCTCCAAAAAAACAATTTTATGGACGCTTCACAGGAATTACTGCGAAATGGATCGACCGAGTGTTCTGTAGGCGAACTGCGGCAGACAGCGTACGCGCAGAAATGTCCCACAAACAGCCACGGAGTGAGTCACCAATTGCGATTGGCGGTCAGGGACAGCGGGAGAGAGAGAGAGAGAGAGAGAGAGAGAAAGAAAGAGAGAAAAACTCCCTTCTCTTTTTGAATAGCGCAGTGGGATCCGTAACGTCGACCTGAACGGGCAGACGGGACCCTCGGTTCAACGTCTCATCTGAACGATGGCGCATTTTTTTGCGGAGGGATTATTACCCCCGAAAAGCCATCCGCCAATTTGACCGATTATCGACCGGGCTCCTACTTTACTGCCGGGCAAACCGAAGTGCGTGGAGCAAGGAAACCTGCCTAAGGTTTCGCCACAATCCCTTATCCCGGGCCCTCCTCACCCCAGGAAAGAATCCTCGCATTCCATACGGCACCGGACAGGACCTCGCGGACCGCGGCCGAGCACGTGCGGCGGCCGGCAAACCGCGCCCGACAGAGCGAGGCAAAACCAGCCGCGGCCGATTTCCCTCGGGAACGTTCTCGGCAGCCGTCGCGTAAGTCCCCGCTGTTTGTTCGAGGCTATTAAGAAAGGAAAGGCGCAGAGTGTCGAGCTGGGAAGCTAAACAAATTGAACTCTGGCTCCAGCGATCAGCTGCAGTGTAAAATAATATCGCACTTTAGACTGTCAAACTGAAGGATTAAGCCAGTCTAACTTGATTCATCAGCTCCAGACATGACTGACGTGTCAGTGACATTTCCGACAGAAGACAACTCAAGTCCGGATTTGCCGTCAGAATTCAAGAAAACACGCAGTGTTGATAAATTAAGCCTTTCACCGACTGTGCCACAAAAAATAACCTTTTTACGAATTAAATATTAATGCGCGCCTTTATAAATATTACATTGGGACGGGGAAGAAAAAACACGCGCACCTCATGAATCTTGGCCGTCAATCAATAGTGGGAAAGTGCATTTGGGTCACGGGAAAGTTTGGCCGTGTTCGACTTGTTTTTAATCTCTATTTGTGGGGCTGTGATGATGATGGTGATAATAATAATGATGATGATAATCCTTGCATTTGATATAGCGCCTTATCACGCTGTTGAGACGTCTCAAAGCGCTTCACGGGATATATTGTAAAGTGGAGTGATTGTATGGTTTGTGGGCGAAACGCGGCAGCCGATTGCGCACTGCGGCGATGCCCACAAACAGCGGTGGATTGAAGCGACCAATTTCTTTTTGTTATTTCTTTTTGAAGGACTCATTACTCCCGGAAAAGTCATCCGCCAATCAATTGATGATCAGGTTCCTACTTACTGCTGGATAAACGGAGGTATGTGGAGTAAGGAAACTTGGGACGTCCTCCTGACGTGAAAGGCGCTCTATAAATGGAATCTTGTTGTTGTTGTTGTTGTTGCCTAATGTTTCGTCCTGCCCGGGAATCGAACCCAGGTCTCTCGCTTGCGAGGCGAGGGCTCGAACCACTGAGCTACAGGAACTTCAAGATGGGGAAGGTGGAGGGACAGAGGGAGAGATTTCCAGAGTTTCGGGGTATAGTACTTAGGGGCAGAACCAAACTGGGAGGTAGACAGATATTTGCGGAAGGCGAGGGGGGAAGAGGGTGGGTGGGGCGATGGCGGAGAAAAAGGAAGGGAGATGGGATTAAAAAGAACGGCCATGATCTGATAAAGCGGTGGAACAGGCTCGGTGGGCTGAATGGCCTCCCTCCTGTGCCAGACAAGTGCGCGGTTGTGCGGAGACTTACCGTTGTTGGACAAGGTCACGGCTATATATTCCCGGCTGTGGGAATTAACGTAGAGCAGCACGGCGGGCGTCTGGGCGGTCCGAAAACTCAAGGCGATGTTCTCGCCGGCCAGGGTGGGGGCCGGGGACTGGGGGGAGGGGAGATCACTGGCGTTTTTGAGGGGTTCCTGCATGGTGTACCTCAGTGACGTGCCCGGCTCGAAGAGGGCTGAGATCTCTGAAACAAAGGAGGGAACAACCAAATGTCAGAGCTTCTCCGGTGAGCTCCTCCGCTGGTCCGTCCGGCGAGAATTCCCCGTGACAATTTATTATTATTAATAATAATAATAATGGCTCACGCAAGGCACGGTCGAAACCACTTTGGCGGTGTGTCCTGTGAAGCGCTTCGACAGGGCCGTAAAAGTGGAGCGACTGTGTGTTTTCCGGGCCGAGGACGGGGGGCGTGGGAGAGAGAGAGAGAGAGAGAGAGAGAAAGTCCCTTCTCTTTTCGAGTAGCGCCGCGGGATCCTTAACGTCCACTTGAACAGGCGCAGACGGGGAGCTCGGTTTAACGTCTCGGCCGAAGGACAACTCAACACACTCGCGCGCGCGCGCCCGCGCACACACACACACACCGACACACGCACCCACCCACCCGCCCCCAGCGCTGCGCTGGAGCCTCAGCTTAGACTGCGCGATTCCGAGAGAGAGAATGAGCGGCCGGAACGGCGAGATAGTAAGAGCCCAAATCGCTGGCCTCGTTGGACCTACAAGTTGCCCGAGCCTTCATCTCTCTTTAAATCGCAGCGGAGAAGGCCGATAGGAAGCAAAGCAACTTTAATAAATCAGACCGTGTATGGCTCCCCCCCCCCCCCCGACTGTCCAGCCAATTTCCTTTAAAAGATAGGAACTTGTAGAATGAATTTGCTCGGATTCTGGACCTGAACTTTTTTCTTTGACATGAAACATTTTGAGACCCCCCACACCCCCCCCCACACCCCCGACGAATTCACCGAGGTTTTTTTGCCAGCCTCGTGGCTCTGCGTCGCTCTCTCGGTCTCAGTGCGGACGTCATTAAGACGAGCGATTAAAAAGCTGAGTTTGATATCAGCGCAATCTGTTAGTTTTCTTGCGGCCGGAGATTATTCTCTCTGTTCTGCGTTGGGGAGCGCAGGTGCGTTGCCGGACATCTCTCCTCGCGCTTCTGATGGCAGGCTGTGCGGTTTTAGCTGGTCGGGCTCCAGGAGTCACCCCAACGCACACCCTAAGGCTCCCCCTCAAATCCGGCCGGCGTGCGGGTGGAGTTTCCGAGGCGCATTGGTTAGAGCGCTCGCCTCGCGAGCCGGAGGACCCGGGTTCGATTCCCGGGCAGGGAGGAAACCCGAGGCAAGTTTCCTCACTCCGCACACGCGTCCCTGTTTACCATCAGTAAACAGGAACCCGGCTGTTAGTCGACTGACTGCGTATTTTGTGGGCGCAATTGGCTGCCGCGTTTCGCCCCACACAATACGCAGTCAATTCACGTTACAAGCAAATCCCGTGGAGCGCTTTGAGACGTCTCGAAGGACGCGATAAGGCGCAAATGCAAATGCAAATGCAAGGATTACTGTTATCATTACGTTGTTAGAAATCTGCGAACTTAAGAGAACAGAAGGGGGAAAAGAAACAAAGCTTTGATTTCGGGACACTCGTGATCGTGAGAGGCGAAAGGAATTTGAATTGCTGGTTGTGCTTCGACCGGAGATCAGTTCCTGGCGAGTAAACTGAGTTTTACTGCGAAAGCAATTTGCAGCAGTTTTGCTTCTGAAAGAGAGCATATCATTGACAAACAAGGGAATGATCCCTTGTTAATCTTAACTTGAAACAGCCTCGTCCCGCAAAAGATCTCCTTGCGGAGATAAATATTTATGCAGCGGGAAAGTGAAGTGAACGCGCTGCTATTATTGGATTAGTGTTCGAATAAATCATTTCCGTAAAGCAATAAAGTGCTATGAAATCTTTCCTTGTCCTTTCTGATTTGCCGAGCGGAATGCAAACTCTTGCAAAAGAGTTGTTTGTGGCAAACAGCCTTCTCAGCTTTAATTCCTCCCGCGCCAACATTCGGATCATTTGTTTGGCCTCACGTTGAGGTCTTCGTAGTTATTAGTATTATTATTATTATTATTGTCATTATTATTATTGCGATTGTTATAATTATTGCCATCGCTATTTGTATTGTGATTATTATATTAATATCCTTTTCATTACTACCTTAATGTTATTGCCATTATCAAGTGTGTACAAGCATAGATTATTATTGTCATTAATAATGTCTATGCGTTTATTATATTATTCTCATCATCAAATTACTACTATAATCATATTATTATCATCGTACTGTCATTCTAATTACTCGTGGTCGAGGCTGGACTTGAACCGCTCACCTGCCTTACAGAAGGGCCCGTTGTACGGGGACTGGCTGCAGTCACAGGAGTACCCGCTGGGCCTCTCTGTACACCGGCCCCCGTTGTGGCACAGACTGCCGTAGCTGCTGCAGTGCCCCGGGCAGCCGGCCGTTACCCCGGGGGTCACTGTGGCTCGCTCCTCCAGGTCCAGGCTCGCCCCGTTCAGCCGCACGGACCGGATACAGCCCAGGAAACCCCTCTGCCTCGAGGCCGTCCCTCCTGGGGTGGGGGGGGGGGGGGGGGGGAATCACATTCACAAGTGTTAAGGCGACGTTCACAAAATAATAATAATAATAATTATTGATAATAATAATTACGACCCTTGAATTTGACGCAGCGCCTCATCACCTCTTCGAGACGTCTCCAAGCGCTTCACGGAGTATTCTGCGAAGTGCAGTGACTGTGTGTTTGGCGGGCGAAAGGCGGCAGCCAATTGCTCACGGCAGCATCCCCCGCGAACAGCCGTGGATTCTCGTTGAGCGAACCTTAAGCACAAAGCTCCCTCTCTCTTGCGAAGCATGCGGGTACTTCTAGCGCTCGCAAAAGGCTAAGGCGCAGCGATTGACGCCCTCTATTACAGATCCTACCTTCATTGATCCCTTCAGCCATCCTAACGCTTTTCCAAATGCATTTTCCTCGTGACAGTCCACCACTCTCTCCCCCCCCCACCCCCCCCCACCCCTCGCCCCCTCCAGCCGCCCTCCCCTTGATAAGAGATGTCAATCTCTGGCTCGGTCAGCAGAGCTCAGTCCAACATATTGGGTTAACGGAGCAGAAACTCGACCGTCCAGTTTCCTTGCCGTTGATGAAGTGGTTGTTATTATCATACACCTATATCGTCAAAGCGTCTCCAGGCGCTTCAGGTGCTTTAAGGTGTAGCGACTGGTGTATTTTGTGGGTGAGCACGGCGGCTATTTTTGCTCACGGAGACGTCCCACAGACAGCCCTGAAGTGGGTGAACGGTTTTACCCGACGGGGACTCTCAGCCAGGACACAGCGCGCGAGAGAGAGAGAGAGAGAGAGAGAGAGAGAGAAACTTCTCCTTCTCTTTGCGAATAGCGCGAAAAGGATCTTTGACATCCACCTGGACAGGGCACAGACTTGGTTTAACGTCTCAACTGTAGGATTCAGGTCCTCAACACTGGACCGAATACGTCTGTGGAGATGTGGCAATGGGAGTTCTGAAGCAGATCATAGCTAAGGCAGACGTGAGAGCCTATTTGTTGATCGTTACACCTTGCTTATTAGACAAAGTGGATATCCATCCATCTTCATTAGTGCGTCACTTGTACTCGGCGTTGCAAAGACGCACTGGAGACTCCTTCACGCGCTAATGTCAGCAGTTATCAAAGGTAGGATATGGACGGAGGTTTACAACAGTCTTAAAGGGAAGGGAGCGGAGGATAATTGTACGGGGGGGAGAGAAGGCAAGGGGTGCGCAGGGCGAGGCGGTGGGCAGACCAAAATGGCTGCCTGCCCATTGGCACCAATTGAAAAGAGATCAGATAGAAACCATGTCCATCGCTGGATGGACTCCTGCTCTTCCAATAAGTGCAACAGCAAGGTCACTCTAAGAGCAAGTGTACCACGTCTTGACCAGTATTCCCGGGCGGGTCGGGTCAGGGCGAAACCTTAGGCAAGTTTCCTTACTCCACACACACAAACACACACACACACACACGCGCGCGCGCACGCACGCCTCTGTTTACCCAGCAGTAAATTTCTAAATAAATGCTAATAATTTGGTCACTCAATCCACGCCTGTTTGTGGGATGGTCGTGCGCGCAATTGGCTGCCGCGGCGATTCGCCCACAACTATACAGATGATCCATTTCACAGTATACGCTGGCGAAGCGCTTCGAAACGTATCAACGACGCGATAAGGCGCTGTATCAAATGCAAGGATTATTATTATTAATACTGTTAACAATATTAAATCCACCCGTGGCTCTGCTCCTTATTTGCCCACCACCGCGTTTGCCCACCACCGCGTCACCGCCGGGGCAACTTAAATCAATCTCTAGCGCTGCTACTCCTGTGAAAAAGGAACCTGCAATGTAATCATACTTCTGAATTATGTCGCTTTGCACACACTCGTGACCTGCGTCGGTGGCTTCAGACACAGGAGCACGTTTTACTCAAACGGCTGAACGTTCCGTCGTGGCACAGCAGAGATGCAGATCGATTCGCTTCGGCGCTTTGAGTGGAAAGTTCGGTTTACACGAACCGCCTTTCCCACATCGCCGCTACGTTTTTCTCTGATGTACGTACACGTCTCGCAAAGGTAACCAAACGAGACAGCCGGCCCAGAGAGAGAGGTAAGGGCGGTGTCCCCTCGGAGCTGAGCTGGCTCTGCTGTGACCCGTTGGACGACAGAACGTGGGTATCGAGCAATGACTCTGTTGACGGTCTCTCCAGTCTGGTTCCTGAGCCAGGAGGGTCCTCAGCTTTCCAGAGCACTCTCTGCTGATGGCAGCACCAGCCCGGCCTGGCCCGTCGGCAGGACCTGGTGCGGTAGAGTGGGTGGATTCCTGCTCCTTGGTTTCTGTTAACCCCGCAAGCCCAAGCCCTGGTCCTCGCTGCGGGGAGCTTGCCAGGCAACAACAACAACGACAAGATTCCAGTTATAGAGCGCCTTTCGCGTCGGGAGGACGTCCCAAAGCGCTGGACACAAGATTGGTTTGGGTGAAGAAACCTCTCTGGCTCATGGGTCACACGACCCACTACCGTTTTGTGGGGACTCCGCTGTGCGCAATTGGCTGCCGGGTTTCCCCCGAAAATACGCAGTCAGTTCACGTCACAGGATATCCCGCAAAGCGCTTTGAGACGTCTCGACCGCGAGAAAAGGAGCTCTATCAAATGCAAGGATTATTATCACCATTATCTGACTTCATCCTTCTAGCACACCCACCCTACCACTCAATCCCCCCCTCCCCTCCCCTCACCCCCCACCCCACCCCTCCAACACCTCATCAAGCTGCTTCATAAACGATTCCCAATATCCTCACCTCTACCGTAAAGGTAGAGGCGTAAGGAAGGCGGAGAGCAGGTGGCGGAGATTAAAAAAAAAAGCAACACAAGTTTTTATCTCTCGTTGTAGATGTCACAGTCCAGTCAAACCCTTGAGACGCATCGCTCAACAGTCGTACGAGCGAGTGGAGTGTTGGGCCGGTCTTTATGACTCCGCCCGGCTGTTAGAGCCAACGTTTTACTGCCACAGCAAGACTTCCCTGCCGTTAAAGAGAGAGGACTTTAAGCAGCGGATTGCAGTGTGTCCTATCAAGTGCTTGCGCTCATACGAGTGTCTCTAGGGTTCAATTCGCTTCTCTTCCCCAACGTTGCATTTATGCTCATTGTTAAGCGCTGGGGCTGCTGTTCCTTCTTTATCTAAGGCATGGTTACCCGAAGCAACGACTACAGGCTGCGTTGAGTTTTTTTTTTGGGGGGTGGGGGGGAGGGGGGTGGGGGCGACGTCTCGACGATGGGTGCCTCACGCACGCGGGGAACGCGCGATCTGGTTTGGATGCTCTTAAGCGCGGCGACGTGGGTTTCCACGGGTGTCAGACACCCGGCTGACACCCCCCCCCCCCCACTCCCACCAAAAAAAAATGACTTCGCTGTTGATTTAGGCTTGTTGTATCCTTCAATCCCTTCCTGATCCAGACAAACATCAAGGTGCCCCTTAATCCCATTTAGATTGTCTTTTTCAATGTGATTCCTCGGCAATATTTGTAGCACTTTTATTACCGTTTGGGCACAACGATGGCCGTCTTTTCTTCCCGACTCTTAAACTAGTGTCGATTGATATGTAAGCCTCCCCTCACCCCCAACCCCTAATTGTCGGCCTGAACACCGGAGAAGCTCTTTTCTCTTTCCCGATAATGCCGTGGGATCCTTAACGTCTGCCCGAACAGGGCACTGATGGGCACCTCGGTTTGACGTCTCATCCGGAGGACGGCACCTCCGATAATAATAATAATAATAATAATAATAATGATAATTCCTGCGTTTGATACAGCGCCTTGTCACGTCGTTGGGACGCCTCAAAGAGCTTCACAGGATATACTGTAAAGCGCAGTGACTGAGAAGAGATTTGATCCCCGGAAGAGACCGCATTTGAAACGCAAGCGCCAAACAATGCAAGTTGTTGTAGTTACTGCTATTGTTACTACTACTACTACTACTACTAATAATAATCCATACGGCGCCTTATCAGGTCTTCGAGACGTCTCGAAGCGCTTCACGGGATTGTATCGCGAAGTGAATCGACTGCGCGTTGCGCGGTTGGAGTTGACTGAACTTGAGAGAGAGAGGCAACGCAACAGCGGGGGTGGGGGTGGGGGTGGGGGTGGGGGCAAGCCAAGCCTTACCTACGAACAGCTGGCTGTTGAGCTGCAAGTGGATGTGCCCGTCAGCGGGGGCTTTCTGGGATCTCCGCGGCAGGTTGTCTACTCGGAGCGAGGCCTCTTTGACGTTCCGTTCTGCCTCCACGTAATGCCACTGGTTGTCGTTCAGTTTGGTGCGCGATTTGACCGCCACCTCCAGCAAACCGTTTCCCACGTCGAAGGACAGCATCACTTCTACCGGGGCTGGGGAAAAAAACACACACACGCACACACGCACCGCACACGCAGACACGCACCGCACACACAGACACGCACCGCACACACAGACACATACACACACACACACAACACGTGGAGAATTGAAGACGGTTGCTCTTTCTCATTCTCTCTCTGTGTTTGTGTCTCTCTCTGTGTCTCCGACAATGTAACCCCCCCCACCCCCCACTCCCTCCAGCCCTGCATTGGTGCGTCAGCTTAGACTGTGTGATTCCAAGTGGAAGTGGGGTGGGGTGGGGTGGGGTGTGGTGGTGGTTGGGGCTCGAACCCACAACCTTCTGACTCGGAAGCGAGAGCGTTAGCGGCTATGCCGGACGGTGACCTGAACCCAGTGGTCTGGCAGGGGTGGGGGGGGGATAGGGGAAGGGGGAGGGGGAGGAGAGGGTAGAGCAGGGGGCCAGACGATTGTGGGGAGGAGGGACCCCACTCACAGTTGAGGGAAGAGGAGGGGAGAGGGTTGGGGTGCAGGCTACGGGGGTTGGGGGTTGGGGTGAGGAGGCACCTGAACCCCATTAACAGTTGAGGGAGGAGGGGAGAGTTGAGGGCGAGGGTTGGGGTGCAGGCTACGGGTGATGGGGGTTGGGGTGAGGAGGCACCTGAACCCCATTAACAGTTGAGGGCGGAGGGGAGAGTTGAGGGAGAGGGTTGGGGTGCAGGCTACGGGTGATGGGGGGTTGGGGTGAGGAGGCACCACTCACAGTTGAGCTGGAGCCTGATGAAGTCCTTGATGCCCAGGTTCTCCAGGAAAACGCCCGAGGAGGCGGTGGTCTTGAAGAAGAAGGAGATGTCGGCGCTGAGCTCGCCGCGGAAGGTGGGGAAGTGCAGGTACGAGGAGCCCGAGCTGAAGGAGGCCGCGTTCCAGTAGCTTCCTGTGCGGGCGGGAAGTCAGGTCATCAGCGCCGACGACGACAACGACAACAACAACAACGACGACAACAGCAGCAACAACAACTTGCATTTACACAGCGTCCCCTCGCGCAGGGCAACATCGTACTGGAGCATCAGCCTCGATCGTGAGCTCCAAGACCTCTTCCGACGCGAGGGCTTGAACCCACAAACTTCTGTCTTGGAGGCCAGAGTGCCAGTGACTGAGCCAGGCTGACAACAACAACAACAACAGCAGCAGCAGCAGCAACCACCACAACAATTTGCATTTATATATAGCGCCCTTCAGGTAAGGCAGCGTCTCGGAGGGCTTAACAGTGACCGAGCTGGGCGTCGAGCAAGGGGTGAGGGAGGGAGGGAGGGAGGAAGGTAGGACTGAAGGAAGGAAGGAAAGAAGGAAGGTAGGACGGAAGGAAGGAAGGAAGGAAGGAGGGAAGGAAGGAAGGAAGGAAGGAAGGAAGGAAGGAAGGAAGGAGGGAGGGAGGGAAGGAAGGAAGGAAGGAGGGAAGGAAGGAAGGAAGGAAGGAAGGAAGGAAGGAAGGAGGGAAGGAAGGAAGGAAGGAAGGAAGGAAGGAAGGAAGGAAGGAAGGAAGGAAGGAGGGAAGGAAGGAAGGAAGGAAGGAAGGAAGGAAGGAAGGAAGGAAGGAAGGAAGGAAGGAAGGAAGGAAGGAAGGAAGGAGGTGACCATGGATGATTAGACCCCTGAAATCATCGGGGACCAATTTCTAGACGAGCGAAGATTTATTCACTCGAAATAAGCTGCAATTCATCTGTGGGCTTCAAGGTGTCTAAACACATTCCCCCAACTTTGCACCGGGGTCTCTGGGGGTGGGGGGTGTGTGTGTGTGTGGGGGGTGTGTGGGGGGTGGGGGGGGGTTACCCTGAATACATACTGAAACGATGTATTTGCCAAATAAATTGAGGACCAACACACAAACAATCAAAGCGAATTGAAGTCATAAAAATGTAAATGGTTTGCCGCTGAGGGTAATACAATTTAAAATGCACATATTTACCTTTTTTTGTCTCACACACACTGTCCAAGAAGCGAAATGAGTTTCTTTCGCTCTCTCTGTGTGTCTCTCTCTCTCTCTTATGTCTCTGTCTCTCCGTCTCTGTGTCTCTGTCTCTCTGTCTGTCTCTCTCTCTCTCTCTCTCTCTCTCTGTCCGGGCCAACAATTCCTCCAGATTAAAAATTAGTCGTTTGCGGAAAGCTGCTGAGTCCAAATCGCCCACAAATCGCACCCCGTCACCCCATTTTATAGCGTACCTTGTGACGATGTGATAAGGTGCTGTATCGAATGCGAGGATGATGATGATTATTATTATTATTATCATATTTCTGATCACGGGACAGATTTCAGATCTTTTGGCAAAAGAGGGGAAAAGAGGAGAAGTGAGGGGTTACGATCTGGATCCCACGGCCTGAAAGGATTGGTGGGAACGGATTCAATAGTAAGTTTTAAAAGGGAATTGGATAGGTACTGGCGAAGGAAAAATTTGTTGGGCTATGGGATGAGAGCGGGGGAGGGAGTGGGGCTCTTTGGGCTGATCTTTCGAAGAGCTGGCACAGGTACGATGGGCCGAATGGCCTCCTTCTGTGCTGTAGGTAACCACGGGTCCCGATCCCTGACCGTCCAGGGCCTTGGGACGTCCTCCCGACGCGAAAGGCGCGATCCAAAATGTAATTTGGGTTTGTACTTACTGTCACCGTAGCAGCGAAGGGGTCCCAGCTTGTACGCGGCTTCCGAGTTGGTTCTGTTGATGTCCCCAATGTGAATGCGAGTCACCGGCAAGTGGTCTTTGTAGGAGAGCAGACCGGAGTCACTCGTCCTACCAACAGTTAGAATGAACGTGTAAAATGCCAGGCACGTAAAGGAGCATCGATATCACATTGAGTCAAGCATTGTAAAGAAGAATAGTCCTTGCCTTTCACACCGCCCCTTATCGCGTCATTGAGACGTCCCAAAGGCCTGCGCAGAATACACGGTAAAGTGGATTGATTGTGTGCTTTGTGGACGAAACGCGATTGGGCGCACACGGCGGTGTCCCCCAAACACTCGTGGATTCAACGGCTATGTTACTTTTTGTTGGATAATAAAGGATTATTATCCCCGGAAGGCGCTCCGCAGATCGACTAACCACCGGGTTCCTACTCACTGCTGGGTAAACGCGTGAGGAGTAAGGGTACTTGCCCGAGGTTTGGCCCTGCCCGCTCGGGAATCGAACCCGGGGTCCTCTCGCTTGCGAGGCGAGAGCGCTCTCACCCACTACGCCACAGGGCTCCACAATCCACAGCAACATCCCATCATCCTGTCCTCCCCCCACCCGCCCCCGCTCTCATCTCTTCGCCCCTCCCCTCGCGATGAGAGAGGACTCAAACAGAAGTAACCCAAAAAGACTATTTTTTTCCCATTAAATTTGAGCAGTTCTGGTCTCTTGCGCAAATTGCACGATATCGATTGGTATTGTTGTGAGCAATTCCTGCTATGTAGCAACTAAATAGGGTTTGGCTCGTGGGATGGTGAGGCTTACAGCGTTACAAGAAAACCTCATGAAAAACGCTCTCCCAATTGTGATTCAGCCCAGCACAACCGGTTGCATTTTTTGTTGGTGGGGAGGGGTGCGGGGGTGAAAAATTGGGTCTCTCTGGTTAAGTTTCTGACGTTGAAGCAAGGAAAAAAAATCGATGTAAATAATACAAGCTGGAAAATAAAACAGCCTGGTCTGGAGGGAATGGGGACGATGTCTGAATACACACTGTGAATGACGTGCATGATTTATAAAAGTTTGGGAGCTTTGTTTGTTTGTTGTCGGCCACGGGTTCGAGACAGCGACTGAAATTTATCTCTGCTTCGACGAAGCGTTCTGCTATCTCAATGCCGTTCACGCTTTGCACTCTGCGAATCTTAATTGACAATCTGCGATTAAAGGTGCCACCCGGGAATTTACTGTGTTAACTGTACGATGTGTCGGTCTGGCTCGGTTCAATCATGAATAATAATAATCCACGCGCGTGACACCGCGCTTTTTCGCTCGACGTCTCAAAGCGCTTCACAGAACAGACTGTAAAGCGAATTGACTGTATATTCGCGGGCGAAACGCGGCGGCTCAGCTGTTTGGTCGATTGGTGGATGGCTTTGCTGGGGTGGTGGGGGCGGGGGGGTGTGGAGGTGAAGAACCTCATCAGAAAAAAAATGTGGTGACCCTCAATCCGCGGCTGTTTGTGGGACGTTGCTGAGCGCAATTGGCTGCCACCTTTCGGCCCACAAAATACCGATAGGGTGTCAGTCCTCCTTGGAGAGATCAGCCGTGGAAAGGAGCCAAGATAAGAACAAGCAACACGGACGCCAGTAACCTCGGGAAACCCCGCTACGCAGCCTCGAAAATGTTCAGGTCCCAAAGAAATCTCTGTTGCCCGGGGGGGGGGGGAACCAACCAAAATGGCTGCTTGAGAGCCTCTGGTCCTTCTACCCTGACCCAGAGGGACAGACCGTTGCCTGGAGCAGGGCAGGTCGCCTCCGCCTTCTGTTGTTCCCGTAAAAGTGTTCCAGTTTTTCTTTTTCGTTCGAGAGAAACGAAATGTTTTGCGCCTCGAATCGAATCGAACCTTTGACCTACCAGGTCTCCCCATCGGCATCGCAGTTGCAGAGATGTTTGGCATCCGCGCAGTTTCCCTCCAGTCCGCAGGCGCACTGCCGGACTCCAGGCCTCGCGCCGCCCCAGTAGGTCTGCTTTTCGTTGGTCCTCCCGATCCACCATGTGAACGGTGTCCCACCTAGCGAGGGGGAGAAGGAGGGGGAGGTTTGGGGGGGTAAAGAAAGACAGATCAAAGTTTTCCCTTCCAGCAGATGGTAGAGCGCTCCGAGACACTGCCCAGCACAAGGCGAGCTGAATTAAATGCAAGTTGTTATTGCCGATAACATCACCGCCACGTTTTTAACCCTCCGCCCCTTGTGTGCATGTCCCTGAATGTCCAGCGCCTTGGGGTGTCCTCCTGACGTGAAAGGCGCTTTGCAAATGTAATTTGCTCTTGTTGTTGTTGTTGTTGTTGTTGCTGTTGTTGCTGTTGTTGTTGTCGCTGCTGTTGCTCTTGTTGTCCTTCCAGCCTGGCTCAGTTGGTCGCACTCTTGCCTCGGAGTCAGAAGGTTGTGGCCTCAAGCTCGACATCAGGGCTTGAAGTCATCAAGTCCAGGCTGACCTTCCAACCCAGTTTCGCGCCCCCCCCCCCCCACCCCCCAAACAAGACAGTCAATTCCCTTCGCAGGATATCCTGTGACGCGCTTCGAAGCGGTGATGAGGCGCTGTAGGATGGCGTTTCCGACAATGCGGAGCTTCCCCACCCAACTGAGAATTCCACACGTCCCACCTACACGAGAAAATCCCAGAGGTAGATTGTTGGGATGGAATACTCTCTCTCTCTCTCTCTCTCTCTCTCCCTAGAGGGACGGATCCTGTTTTCCTAATTGCTAAGGGTACGAGGCGCAGGTTGGCGAGAGCCAAGGCTTGTGTGGGGGTGGGGGGGGTGGGGGGAAGCCCAGAGCGTGTGTTGGACGCTGGAGTCTAAGCAGCTCAAACGACGTAGCTCAGCATTGATAGCACCGTCCGACCAGCTTTCCCGCCGCTAATCCAACTAGGACCACCCTACCCGTTTGAACCCACAATCTTCTGACCGGTTGGCGAGGGTGCTATCGGCAGAGCCAGGCTGACACCCCTTAACAGAAAGCCGACAGTGGGGTCAATTTCGAGACGGGTTCCTTTTTCCGGAGCCTACGGCGTTACCCACCGAGTCAGGGGGAACGGCACATCGCTGATATTAACAGCGATGAGGGGTTGAGTGGCCGGGGGGAATGAAAAAAATACACGCTATTTCCTTGCCGCCGGGCCTAATGATTCCGAGCGGAGAGAGAAAGAGAGAGAGAGAGAGAGAGGGGGCGCAGGGAGAGAGAGAGAGAGAAAAAAAAAAATCAATGTTGAAGGTTTTTATTCCCAAAGCAATTGCTTCGCCGGCAAATATGGCGAACAGGCTTGACATCGCAATCAGAGGAACATTCTGTCGAACACATTGTTTAGAGGGCCCGTTCCCTTCCGAGGACAGCCAAACCCTTTGAGGCTGATTCGTTCTGTATTTTCCAATAACGCTGCGAATCTCACAGCTAATGCAGCCGTGTGCGCTGAATCGGTGAACAGTTCAACAGTTTGCGGGGCAAGTTTTCCTCGAAACTTTTGCTCGCATTGGGAGGGGGCGGGCGGGTGGGGGCTATTTCTTTCGTTCCAAATATTCCTTACATTTTTGCTGCAGCGCCTTATCCATTTGGACTCCATCTTATTAATGTTTTACTTTTATCGGTATTAGTTATTGTGTTGACGGCACCTTATCTTTATCCACGAAATACGCAGTCAGTCCACTTTGCTATACGTTCTGCGAAAGCGCTTTGAGACGTCGCGCAGACGTAAAAAAGGCGTCGGGTCAAACGCAAGGATTATGATTATTATTTATTAGCTCAAAGCTCTAGCGTTGGCTCAGCGCCTTCAGGCGGGGCAGCATTTCGGAGCGCTAAACGGTTGCGGAGCCAGGGTGGGGTGGGGTGGGGTGGAGGCACGGGTGGAGGGGGAGGGGGAGGTGTGACCGTAAACACCGTCGAAGAGGAAGGTCTTCAGTAGTGATCCGAAATAGGGGAAGGAGGAGGCGAGGCGGAGGGATTGGGGGAGAGAGTTCCAAAGCTTTGGGGTGTGGTGGAGCGGAGGGGTTGAGGGACAAGCAGGAGCGGGTAGCGGGTAGCGGGCAGCGGGTAGTGGAGTGGGGGGGGGGGGTGGTGTGGGTGTTGGGGATGGAGGTCGGAGAGGTAGGGAGGTGCCGGGGCGTGAGGGGATTTGTGAGACGAGTGAGAGGATCTCGACATCGTTCCTTTCTGTGACGGGGAACTAGCGGAGCCTGGCGAGGACTGGTGAGGGTGGGGGGTGGTTTATCGGTTAGGGGGAAGTGGGGGGGGGGAGCTGGGGGGTGTTGGTTGTTGGTTGGGAAGCAGAAAGAAACTCTCTTCTCTTTTCGAACGAAAATGGTGTTCCCGGTGAAGTGAAGTCGAGTGACAGTGCGCGCTGAGTGTCTTGGAAGCCCGGCCCTATTTTTAAACGGGGATAGAAAGAAAGCTTTGGAGCGGGATGAATTATTCAGTCTCTCAGCGCGAGCGTCAGTAATTCCGGGCTGTCATGACATGCTTGACAAGCGAAAAAAAAAAATAAATATATATATGTATAATCCCACGAGCCGCGAAGAGTGGCACACAGCGAATGTAACGCACTTAGACAACACTGCGCTCACTGAGGGACACAGAGACACGAACGCGAGCGCGAAAGAGACATCAAAAAGAAGTTTGGGCGCCGCACTTCATCCACTTGGATGAAGTTCTGCCACGAAGACGACGACAACAACAACAACAAAAAAACCCAGCAGTAAATATCTCGTGTCGGAGCAAAGCTGCTCCCGTTCCAAGGTGTCGAAAGACAACCACGACAACTTGCATTTGCTTTCGCGTAATCTGGGAGTTGTGATCAGGAGGGGAGGAGGGGATGGAAGGGGTAGGGGGTAGGAGGGTGTCCGAAGGCGAGGTCGAAGAGGAGGGTCTTGAGACGGCCCTTGAAGGAGGCGAGGGAGGGAGTGAGGCGGAGGGACTGCGGGATGGAGTTCCAAAGGGTTTGCCCGGGTGCGAGTAGGAACCCGGTTGTAACTCGAAACACCCTTTAAAAAGCAATGGGGTCTCTCCACCCACGACTGTTTGCGGGGACGCTGCTGCGCGCAACCGGCTGTCTGCCGCAAACTACACGGTCACTCCACTCCACGTGACATCCCGCGAAGCGCTCTGAGACCTCTCGGGGACCACGACAGGACGCTGTATCGAATCCGTCGCTTCGTTAAACTAACGATGCATTATTATTAAGCATTTATTGTCGGAGCTTCTCTACGTCGCGGCTGTTCCCCGCTTGATGTCTGTCGCTTGAATTTCCTCCAAGTAAACAAGGCTGGGAAGCGGAAATAAGTGGCCTTTGCTTAACCCTGAACTGTTTTTGACTCCCCCGAGGATCAAGTTGTCTTTAATTCTCTGTCGGTTGCTGAGCGCTGATTAAAACTAGTCCCATGGGCAATTAATAATCCCTGCCTGTCATCCCGGGACCTCCAGCAATAGTGGGGCATAGTGCAACTGATGGGGAATTTCCTCGAGGGTATCTCCAAGGGGTAAACGGCAGGAAATTCCACCTTGGCTCCCCGAGACCGCACGGGCTAAGACGAAGGGGGGGGGCATGTGGGCAAAATTTCCTGATCCCTGTCGTGATTTTTCTGTTCATTTGTTTTCCTGCAGGAAACCAGTTTTAGGTTTCACGGTCTTAAATCATAATAATGACAATAATTAATAGCGATAATAATAACGATGATAGTGATGACGATCCTTTTGCTATCGTTTCACAAAGCGCTTCACAGGATTTTATAATATTAATCATAACAATCCTTGCATTCGATACAGCGCCTGAGTGCAACCATTGAGACGTCTCGAAGCGCTTCACAGAATATACCGCGGAGTGGAGCGACTGTGCATTTTGAGGGCGAAACGTCTTGACTACTCGACTTTAGCAAAGCGGCAGATCCCCTGACGTTCACGAGATTGGTTTGAATGAAGAAGACACTGGGACCTGTTTTAAAAAAAAGCTTGATGCTGAGAAATTGGGGTGGGGGGTGGGGGGGGGGGGGGTTTGTTGGGGGAGAGAAAGGGGACAAAATCTTCTAGACGGGTGAGATCAGATGGGCCGAAGGGTCGGTCGGTGTGTGACCGACTTGTTTCTGAAATCAGCGCGGGCACAGATTGCTAACTTGAAGAACACTTCAGCAAATGGTTTCACCCTTGGGGGCAAGTTTAATTTCACTTGCTTATCATTTCGCGAGCGTTAGCGGCCTGCGGGGCAGCCTGTCAAGCCCCGTTGACGCGATACCTCTGCCTGTACACTCTGACGCGACACCCATCGGTGAATTGGTCCCATCAGAGAGCCAGAGAGACTCTCTGTGGTCTGTGCGGGGTCCCGGATCAGCAGCAAGGCGGGGGAGAAGCTTCCAAACACTAAGGTGGAGACGATCAAGGAGTCCAACGGGACATGATCTAATAATAACGCATGGTATGTGATAATCCTCGCGTATGACACAGCGTCTCTTGTTATGACCCCTCGAAGCGATTCGCACAATATACTGTAAAGTGAGTGTTGAACCCGGGTTCGATTCCCGGGCGGGTCAGGTCAGGGCGAAACCTTAGGCAAGTCTCCGTGCTCCACCCGCACACGCCTCCGTTCACCCAGCAGTAACTAGAGACCCGGTTTTTGGTCGATTGGCGGATGGCTTCTGCGGGGGTAATAATCCCTTCAAAATAAGCGAATGCATAAATACAATAATTAAATAACAACCGGGTTCCTACTTACTGCTCGGCAAGCAGAGGTGTGTGGAGTAAGGAAACTTGCCGGGAATCGAACTTGGGTCGATTCTGGCCGGGAATCGAACTTGGGTCCTCTCGGTTGCGAGGCAAGGGCTCTAACCACTGCGCTACAAGACTCTTAGGTGAAGACTGGTTTAAAAGCAAGATCTTTTCAAGTCGAACATCATGAGCTCCTAAGCACTTTGCCCACCAAGGGCAGTAGATTTCCACGTGCTCCGTGATGTTTATCTGGGTCAGACACTCTTGGCTCTGACGTGACTTCACCAATTCCATTTAGCTGCTTCTCGCTCCCTTTCTCACTCCAGGAATAATTGGTGCAAATAACTGAGCAGTCTGGCAAGGTCTCAAGGCGACTTGGCGCTGAATATGATCCTGTAATGACTTCCAGACGGGTCATGCCTCATCCTGAATTTACAGCGATTTGCAAACAGTTTTTTTTGGGTAAATCATCTGCACCCAATAGCACTGGATTTGCAGTGACACACTTTACTTGTTAAATCAGAGACTGTGGGGTCACTTTCTACTGGACAAGCAGCGGTGAAAGCTGTCCAGACTGCGCTATCAATGGCAAGTGTGCGGTTTTAGCTGGTTATAGACTCCCAACAGTTACCCCCAACGCACACTCTAAGTTCTCCCTCTAACCCGTGGCTCTTGCCAACTTGCGCCTAATACTCTCCGGAATTAGGTAAGCAGGGTGCGTCCCTCCAGGGAGAGAGAGAGAGAGAGAGAGAGAGAGCGCATTCGATTCCAACAATAAGCTGATACAGCGCTGTATCAAATGCAAGGATTACTATTATTATTATTAGAGTAAATCCGTGAAGCAATTTGCGAAGTTTCGACAACGAGATGAGGCGGTATATCAAATGCAAGGATTAATAATAGTAATAATAATATACTTGCATTTGATATAGCGCCTTATCTGTGGTCCCGCCCGGTAATCGAACCTGCGTCCTCTCGCTTTGCGAGACGAGTGCTCTAACCACTACGCTACAGGACTCCAAAAGCTGCCATCGTTATCATTAATGTCAGCGAACGATGATGGCTTGAAAGCGGTCGCAGTGCGGGTTAGGTTGCGGGAGATACAGTGGGTTTGGCTGCCCGTATCTAACACTATTGTTACTGTGGGATTGGGGGGCGGGGGCGGGGGGTGGAAGGGGGTGGTGTTGGTGGGGGGGGGGGGGGGGTTAGGCGAGAGAGGGGAGAGGCGGGTGGGGGGGGGGGGGGGGGAGAGATGGGGGCTGAGGGTAATTGGTTATGCAACATCTTTGTGGAGCGTTATGTCAATGGTATCGCCTGAGGGGCTGTGGAATCGCTGAAAGATTTGCGACTTGACAAGTACAAAAATAGCTTTATGTTCATTTCACAGCATGTCAGGCACATCAGACCCGAGGGAAAGCAGAGCGAGCCTATAATTACAGGTTTCACCAATAAAAGCTTCTCTCCCTCAGGCAATACCTGCTTTGTGCGCGTGTGTGTGTGTATGTTCACTGAGCTCTCAAACAGAGGTAATTATGCGGAGCTTTAATTGCAGTCGAGCTCGCTTTTTCAAAGAATATATACAGATATATATATATATACCTTGGAAAATAAAACATATTGACGAGTCCGCGAATTTCATGTCAATTTTCTCATTTACCGCCGGGAAAAGGTATTAAGGCTCTCGTGACCCTTCGTTTGCTAATGTTCCATCCGAAGACGAGGGCGAGAGGACGAAACCTCAGGGAAGTTTCCCTAACTCCGCACGCCTCTCTTTATCGTGCAATAACAACAATAATAATCCTTGCCTTTGATCCGGCGCCCGATCACGTAAAACCCTGCAGGTGAAAGTTACAGTCTTTCAGAAGAATAATAATCCTAATGATAAAAATAATCATCCCTTACATTTTTGATCCATGTCGGGAGCACATCTCTGAGCGTTGCCTCACAAGATTTATTGTAAAGTTCGGTGACCGTGTGTTCTGCAGGCAAATGCCAAGACTCCTGCGATGCACGATTAGTTGCATGACATTTGTTGCAAGGATGCCGGGGGCGGGTGGAGGGGGTGGGGGGAGGTGGTTAGAAGGTTTAGCCGCGTGAAGAAACTCGAACAGTTTTGAATCTGTCAAGCAACAGACAATATAAAACCTTGTGCGCAATTGTCCGCCGTGTTTCGGCCACTGAAAAGCGCAGTGAATCCACTTTGCAGTGAATCCTGCCGAGCGCTTCGAGACGTCCCGACGGCGTGAAAAGGCGCTGCATCAAATGTAAGGAAAATAGTCATTGTCGCAATTGTTATTGGTCTACGGAGCCGGGAGTCGAGACGGAAACTGCATGGACGCAATGGGTCGAATCACCTTTGATGCTGTGAGTTTAAAGTCTAAGGTGACATTCCTTCCTCTGCAGATGCTTGTGGATGTGAGAGAGAGAGAGAGAGAGAGAGAGAGGAGAGCGAGGGGTAGATGTAACTTCGGATGAGATGTTTAACTGAGATCCCGGGCTTTAAAGATCCCAGGGCGCTATTCAAAAAAAGGCAGAGCCAAGAATCGCCCAGATGATGCTGTGGTCATTTAGTTGCCGGCTGTTGGGGGGACAACGTGCAAATGAACTCTCTTTACATTCCCCCAGTCACACTCTCCAGCAAGATTGCCAAACGTCGGCAGCTTCTCTGTTGATGAGCTATCTCCAAAAGAGATGAAACATTGGTAAGTTGAAGGGGACCTGAACTGACTTACACCTGTTTACGAGGCTGAATGCTGATTTTTAGTGCGTGACATGTTGTTAGCCGACGTCTTGGGGGAGTTCCACTTCTCACTACCTGACAATCAAGGACATCTGCTCCATCGCTCCTGACAACAACACATATGTTAGAGGAGAGAGACGGCGGGAAAATTGTGGTCAACCTGGGCCGTGTTGACTCAACCCTGCAAACCCTGTTTGCGGAGGGAACGTAAATTAACAAGGGACGGAGGGAAGAACGAGGAGGTAAAGGAACTGGGGGTGAAAGTCCTCGCAAATCCACGGCACCTCAATCCGAGTTTGACGGAGAGAGAGAGAGAGAGAGAGAGAGAAAAACACGTTAAAAGGGTGAAAGTGGCAATGTGGGATGTGCTAATCTTCACTGGTTAGTGGGGTAGAGGCTTTGCTTCGGGTGTGTCGGACATTGTTCAGACGTCTTAAAGCGCTTCGCAGAATACAGTGCAGAATCGACTTGTGTATTTTGTGGGCGAAACGCGGTAGCCAATTGCGCACAGCGGTGTCCCCACAATTATATCATTTTTAAAGGGATTATTACGCCCGGAAAGCGCTCTAACCACTGAGCTACAGGACCCCATTTTTTTTTGTGCGTTCGATTCTCGCGATTGTTGTTAAATAAATCCCACTTAGTGAGCCGCGACCAACAAGACCATCGGTTAAGGCTCACCCCCACCATCCCCCAAAACACCCCAACCCCCCCACCCCCACTCCTCCCCCTCACCCACCCCGCATCTGCGGAGTGGAGTGGACTACACGAGACGAACAATTGTTTTACGGGCACTCTGACTGCAATCAGTTTTGCTGAAAGTCCCCGTGTCTGACGCTTATTTACCGTTCCATCAAACCTCTAAGCGGCAACGGGTTTGGCTGGCTGTCGTTTTCACCTCTGAAATCGGGGGCTGGGTCGCAAGACATGGCGAGGGCAGTGTGGACTCGGGTCAAAGCGCCCACAGGGGTCCCGACAGAAAAGGCGGCCGTGAGGCGAGGGGCAAATTGCGACCCGATTGGCAATCTCGCGAGTCCAGTGAAACGGAACAAATTTGGATTGCCTCCACGCTGCGAGTCTCTGGGAGATTGGGGTTGAGGCAGAGGGCAGGGCAGGCAGGAGGGAGAGAGTAGCTTTTGACATCTAACCCCTGTCTTGAAGGCGTTATTGGGGCAAGATTAAAAGAAAGAAATGTCCCCAATGCTGATCCGAAACCAAAAGCCACAACTGAGATGCTGCGGGCGTTCTCGTGGGACGTCCTCGCGGGGTGAAAGGCGCTGCACAAATGGAATTTTGCATCGTGTTGTGTGTGGTATCGACTAATGATACAATAATAATAATAATCCTTGAGTTTGATACAGCGCCTCGTCAGGTCGTCGAGACGTCTCACTCAAAGCGCTTCACGGGACACACAGTAAGGCTGCGTGTTTTTGTGGGCGAAACGCGAAGGCCAATCGCGCCCAGCGGCGTCCCCAGTTTTCTTTAAAGTCACCGCAGCATTCGCCGGACGGGGACGTGAATCTCGGTCGACGGCCCGTGAAGCGCTGAGCGTCGGGAAGCGAGTCGGACTGGGAAACTCGTGGCCTTCTGCGCGCAGATGGTGCACAGGAGTTTATCTGCTTCTTCAGGAAGCCTGGGTCAACACCGGGCTGACCTGACAATAATCTTCCTCGCCATATGTTGCAATTCCGAATTGACGTCTGACAATTAACGGCGTAATAATTGGAGCATTTGGAAGGATCCCAGCTCCGAGAAACAGCTCGACACTCTCTATCGCTGACCTTATTTCTGAAGGATGGCGATGCTGTAAGATAATTAATGCCAATCTTCCATCTGTCTGTATTTATATGTTGGGAAGCGTCCTTGAGAACCAGGCTACAAGGGCACGTGTGGCGAGAGGGCCTTGTGGAATATTAAAACGGGAATTTACACAACGCCTCTGCCATCTTTCCCCAAATCGATGTTAAGTGTCAATCATGGTGCGTTCAGACCAAAGCTCTGAGCCATCAAACCTCTTGCAGCCTATTTCTCCTCCTGTAAGACATCGCTGATTAACACGGAGTCTGGCTGGATGATTAATGTTATTGAAGGAGAAAGTGGGGTGAGGGCAGGTGGGAGGGAGGGAGGGCGGATGGGAGGGAAGGAGGGAGGGAGGGAGAGTGGGAGGGAGGCATAATAATAATAATAATCCCTTGATTTGATATAGCGCCTCTCACGTCTTCGAGACGTCTCAAAGCGCTTCGCAGAATAGACTTGTAAAGTGAATTGGGTGCATATATAGTGAGCGAAATCCGGCAGCCAATTGCGCGCAGCAGTGTCCCCACTAATTTATTATTATTTTTTTGAAGAAATATATGATGGTGGCAAGGAGTGAGAGTGAGAGTGAGTTGGGGAGGGAGGAAATGCAAGAGAGAGGGATGGGGGGGCGAGACAGAGAGAGAGAGACGGGTAGAGAGGGCTTCAGTGCTGGTGCTTAACAGCTACCCGTGAAATTATTTTAGGGTGGTGGGGGGGGGGGGGTGGGAATAAAGTCTGGAGGGGGCGATTTTAAAATCATCCACACTTTACGCACAAAAAAACTGAGAGTCTGTGAAGGTGGTCAACCCCTGGAGAACTTTCCTAACGCATTGGGGTCCGAGGGTTGGATAAACATTGCGTCCTAATTCTAAATCAGTTGACACGCTTTGGGTGTAACAAGGCGTTGAAGGACTCAGAGATAATTATACTCAGTACACATCACTGGGCAGACATAATAACGATAATAATACTAATAATAATCCTTGCATTTGATGCAGCATTGGACCACATCTCAAAACGCTTCACAGGTTACAGGTACAGCCTAAAGCGCAGTGTTTTGCGGGCGAACTCGGCAGCCAATTTGCACACAGCGACGAAGCAGAGCGAAACTCCCTTCTCTGGAACCCCCCCCACCCGCCCGCCCGCCCGCCCGCCCACCGCGCTCTGGAACTCTCTCCCGCAAACCCTCCGCCTCACCCCCACACCCCCTCTCTTGCCTCCTTCAAGTCCCGGTCTGAAGACCTTCCTCTGTGATCGTGCCTTATCGCACCGTTGAGACCTTCTCAAAGCGCTTCACACAATACGCTGCCAATGAAGTGACTGTATATTTTGCGGGTGAAACGCGGCAAACCAATTGCGCGCCACATGTTTCTGGGTCAAGCGACTGCGGTGTTTGGGGGGGAAATCGAATGTAATTGGGACTGTATGGTTGATGAGAGGTCATTTGTTCTGAAGGTGAGGTTTCTGCATTTATATGCAGTTGAGTGAAATTCCGGTCGCCGGAGAGTAATAGAGCCATAGGGCGTTGGAATCAGCCTCGCTGCCCCCTTTCTTGTCAGCAGATAATCACCAGGAAACCCTCGCGTGCAGAGGCTGGCCTCGCTGGAGGTTCCACCAGCTAAATTATTGCAGGATTGAATTATTTTTCTGCTTTGCGACGAGCTTTTTTTTCCGGGAAGCAAGATTAATGACTTTGAGGAGGGACGGGAGTTTTTTTTTTCTTTGCGTGTTGCCAGGGAAGACGGGATCACTTTGCGTCCCAACTCTCCGTCAAGCCAACTAAGCACTGATTAATCATAAATAGAGTCGCAAATAGACTCAGCGCTGATCGTTCAATCGATTCCCCACTGCCCCGACCTCGACCCTTGTTTCTATCGACGTATCTATCGGTTTCCAAATCCCTGAATGTCTAAGTGTCCTTTTATACGGTATCTATCCTCGCTTTATTAATGTAACTCCTTCTACCCTGGGAAGATGTCTCAAAGTGCTTTCGGAGGATTCACTGTGAAGTGTAGTGACTGCGTATTTTAATAGGTTGAAGAGGCCGCCAATACGAGCGCAGAGATGACCCCCACAAACAAAAAAAGGTGGTGGGGGCGGTGGGTGGAGGATGAGGTGGGGGGAAGATTTGCCGGCAAAGCTTGCTTCCCGAAGCTTTGGAATCCTACACCCAACCCCACCCCGGCTCCGCCACCATCAAGCCCTCCGAGACCCTGCCCCGCGTGGAGGGGGCTGTGTGAGCGCGAGTCATTTGCGTTCGTGGTCGACGTGTTTAGGCTCACCGGGCGTGTCGAAGAGACGCGATTTCTTACAGTGGAAGGCCACTTCCTGTTCGCAGTGTTCCATGCTGTCCATCATGGCTTGAAGCTGGTCCAGACTGGCTGTGTAGTTGAAGTCAACCAAACCACTCCTCTCCCCTCTGGAGCCTCGCACTCTGGTCAGCTCTGTGTTGTTGTGCTGGATTATAGTCCATGTCTTGTCCTCTGTCGTTCAGAGAGAGAGAGAGAGAGAGAACGAGCGAGAGAGAGTGAGAGAGAGATAGAGAGCGAAGTTAATGCGTTGACATTCAAAGGGTGTTGTCGGGATGGTCCTTGCTGGACAAGCGAGCAGCAAAGCTCAGACAACGCTCTCGATTTCAAGCTATCTTGTTTTAGCCAGTTAAATTCCAGCAGTTGGGAATCCCCCCACCCCTCCCCTCCCCCCCCACACCCTCCACCCACCCTTCCCACCCCCCCAATTTAACACTTGGGAGATCCAGGAGGACCTCGCAAAGCACGTCACGAGATTCACTGTAAAGTGTAGTGACCGTGTGGTTTTGAAGGCAAATTGCAGCAGCCAGCGTTCACGTAATCTACAAGCCAGAGCCCTAGCGGGGAGGGTGGTCCTAGCTGGCCAAGCTGCGGGAAAGCTTGCCAGTCAGTGCTCTCGATGGCGAGCTGTGTGGTTTTAAACTGATTAGACTCCAGCAGTTCCTCCAACGACTCAATCTGGGGTCTCCCCAACGCCTTTGCTCTTGCCAACGCGTGTCTAATAATCTCCAGAATTAGGTAAACAGGATGCATCCCTCCAAAGAAAGAGGGAGAGAGAGCGAGAGAGAGAGAGAGATGTGATAAGACGCTGTATCAAATGCAAGGATTATTATTATTGTTATTATTGATTACTGGGTTGGGCTGGGCTGGGTTGGGTTGGGCTGGGGTTGGGTTGGGTTGCGCTGGGGTTGGGCTGGGCTGGGCTGGGTTGGGTTGGGTTGGGTTGGGCTGGGCTGGGTTGGGGTTGGGTTGGGCTGGGCTGTGCTGGGCTGGGCTGGGTTGGGTTGGGTTGGGCTGCGTTGGGCTGGGTTGGGGTTGGGTTGGGCTGGGCTGGGCTGGGCTGGGCTGGGTTGGGTTGGGCTGGGTTGGGCTGGGTTGGGCTGAGTTGGGGTTGGGTTGGGCTGGGCTGGGCTGGGTTTGGTTGGGTTTGGTTGGGCTGGGTTGGGCTGAGTTGGGGTTGGGTTGGGCTGGGCTGGGCTGTGCTGTGCTGGGTTGGGTTGGGCTGGGTTGGGCGGGGCTGGGCTGGGTTGGGTTGCGCTGGTTTGGGTTGGGCTGGGTTGGGTTGGGTTGGGTTGGGGTTGGGTTGGGAGGGGTTGGGCTGGGCTGTGCTGGGTTGGCCTGTGCTGGGTTGGGTTGGGTTGGGCTGGGTTGGGCTGGGTTGGGCTGGGCTGGGTTGGGTTGGGCTGGGTTGGGTTGGGTTGGGCTGGGCTGTGCTGGGTTGGGTTGGGTTGGGATTGGGTTGGGTTGGGATTGGGTTGGGCTGTGCTGGGTTGGGTTGGGTTGGGTTGGGTTGGGTTGGGCTGGTTTGGGTTGGGTTGGGTTGGATTGGGCTGGGTTGGACTGGGCTAGGTTGGGTTGGGTTGGGCTGGGTTGGGATTGGGTTGGGCTGGGCTGTGCTGGGTTGGGCTGGGTTGGGATTGGGTTGGGCTGGGCTGTGCTGGGTTGGGTTGGGTTGGGCTGGGTTGGGCTGGGCTGGGTTGGGTTGGGTTGGGCTGGGTTGGGATTGGGTTGGGCTGGGCTGTGCTGGGTTGGGTTGGGTTGGGCGGGGGTTGGGCTGGGCTGGGTTGGGATTGGGTTGGGCTGGGCTGTGCTGGGTTGGGTTGGGATTGGGTTGGGCTGTGCTGGGTTGGGTTGGGTTGGGCTGGGTTGGGCGGGGCTGGGTTGGGCGGGGCTGGGTTGGGTTGGACTGGGTTGGGGTTGGGCGGGGCTGGGCTGGGCTGGGTTGGGCGGGGCTGGGCTGGGCTGGGCTGGGTTGGGTTGGGGTTGGGTTGGGCTGTCTTGGGGTTGGGTTGGGCTGGGTTGGGCGGGGCTGGGTTGGGCGGGGCTGGGTTGGGCGGGGCTGGGCTGGGTGGCTCACCTGTCATGTTGCAGTACACCAGGAAAGGTTTGGCAGCAGCACTGCCGTCTGGATCGATGGGGAAGACTCCGGATGTCCTGCCTTTGTGCTTCACGGCTTCACACGACTGCTCGTGCACTGCTGCAGTGTGGGGGAAGGGATCAAAAGGCAAAGCTTTACAACCAGCGGAGACCTGCAGCATAGGGGGCATAGCGACAACAACAACAACAACCACACAACAACAACACAACAACACCGCAACGAGAACAACAACACAACAACAAGAAGAACAAGAAGAACAAGAACAGCAAACAGAACAACAACACAACAACACAACAACACAGTGAGACCAACAAGAACACGACAACAACACAACAACACAACATCAACAACAAACAACAACAACGACAACAAGAACAAGAAAAAGAACAACAGAAAGAACAAGAACAGCAACACAACAACACAACAAGAACAACACAACAACAAGAACAAGAACACGAACAACAACACAAAGAACAACAACAAGAATCTCAAGAATAATCCTTACGTTTGATATAGCATTTGATCACGTCTTCCGAGACGACTCAAAGCGCTCAAAACCAGCCGCTAGACTTTAAAGCGGTTTGAGGCGTCCCGAAGACGTGATAAGGCGTCACACCAAGTGCAAGGATTATTGTTATTAATTATCATCGCAATGAGCGTAGCAAAAACACTTTGCATAAAAACTGCACGATCTTGCTGGAGAGAGAGAGAGATAGAGAGGAAGAGTAAGAGGAAGAGTAAGAGACAGAGGACAGATAGAGAAAGAGAAAGAGAAAGAGAGAGAGAAAAGGAAGGAAGGAAGGAAGGAAGGAAAGTTAATTGTGCTCTGAGAGTGAAACAAAATAGCCGTAAGGAATGAGTTAATAACAGTCCTCGTATTGGAATACGGCATCGGACGGTATCAGAACATCTCAAAGCCCTTCGTGGGGTCATTTGTGTCGGGCGTAAAGACTGTGTGTTTTGTTGGGCGAGTGCGGCACTTTCAGCCCCTTCGCCACCAAACTTTGGAACTCTCTCCCTCAATCCCTCCTCCCGCCTCACTGCCTCCTTCCCCTCTTTTGGATAACGACCGAAGACCTTCCTCCTCGACCGGGCTGACGGTCACCTCCTGCCTCCCCCCTCCCCCCTCCCCCCCACCCCACTGCGCCCCAGTTGTGGTTGATGCTGTTAGACCTGACTGGTTTTACCTACAGTTGCCTCCCAACTGCCCCGACCCCCCAATCCTCTCCGCTCTCCCGTGTCTGATGCCCGTGAAGTGTTGTGAGACATCGAAAGGCTGTGTCTAAACGAAAACTGAGATCATGCTCCAGAAGGGGGCGCTGTTAATAGTAATAATAATAATAATAATAACAATAACAATTTGTATTGAATATACTGTGAAGACAAATGACTATAGTCTGTGGGTGAAATGAGACAGGCAATTGCGCACAGCAGTGTCCCACGTTTATTGTCAATTCTTTTAAAGGATCAAGGGCGAAGATTTATATTATTATTGCTATATTATTATTATTATTATTGCTATTAGCGTTGTTATCAGTGTTGTTATTTTTATTATTATTTTTATTACTACTTTTATTATTCTTTTTATTATTACTGCTACTGCTGGTGTTATTGCCGTTGTTATTATTGAAACTTGTGCTGTGCCATCGGGCGATGACTTCGGCTCGGTTGCCGTTCAGGGTAAGGTGAACTATCCCGCGCGAACAGCTCCGGACTTCGATGGGGGGGGGCGGTCACCTCCCGAAGCTTCCCGTTAAAACAAGCAGAACCCGCTCAAGAAAAACTTCCCCGGTAGCGAGCGGCCGGGTTTGTTCCTTGTTACTCACATCTGTGGCAGGTCTCCCCGGTGTATCCTGTCCCCGTGCAGTCACAGTAAAAGCCGCTCCAGGTTTGCGAGCACTCCCCCCCGTGCTCGCAGTAGTTGGGCAAACACCTACCAAAAACAAGCCGGCGATCACACGTCTGTTAGGAAACGCGCACGGGCTTTAACGCAGGCGGTCAGGGCGCTCTCGCCTCGCCTCGCGAGCGGGAGGGAGGGACCCGGGTTCGATTCCCGGGCGGGTCGGGTCCGGTCAGGTCGGGGGCGAAACTTTAGGCAGGTTTCCTTACTCTACACACACACGCGCACGCACGCACACGCCTCTGGTTACCCAGCGGTAAGTAGGAACCCGGTTGTTAGTCGATTGGCTTTTCTGGGAGTAACAATCCCTTCCCCCCCCCCCCACCACCACACCCCCAAAAAAATGCAGTCACTCAATCCACTTCACAGGATATCCTGCGAAGCGCTTTAAGACGTCTCAACGGTACGATAAGACGCCAAATCGAATGCAACGATTGTCCTTACGATTATCACAATAAAGTGCTGCAGCGAACGCACGGATATACCTTTGCAACGTGACTTTGCTCGTGGACTAGACGGTCGGAGCTTAACCGTGGGAGAAACGGGGCTTCCTAAAACGGCGTGCGTAATTAATCGTTTCACGAAACGTCCGTTACATCAAGTTTTCCTTGCAATTGCGTCTGACAGATCTTTTGTAACTTGCTGGAGTTCCTTAATGAAGACAACGGCTTTTACGGGACCTGGTGTATTGAATCCAATGGACGCTGGTTTCCATTATATGTACATCCCCGCTTCATTACGTTTGCTTGTGAGCTTTCGGTAATTTATCCTGTTATTATATTTACTGAAGTAATAACAGCGGAACATAACAGCTCCTGAATAATTCATGTCGTGTTTGCTTCATTTACAAAGGAGGAGAAGATAATAACACTTAAGAGGAAGAGAGAGAGAGAAGGAGAGAGAGAGAGAGAGAGAGAGAGAGAGAGATGGAGAAGACGATGTTGACTTCAATGATAATATCCTTGCATTTGATATAGCGCCTTATTGAGACGTCTTAAAGCGCTTCACAGGATCTATTGTAAAGTGAATTGAGTGCGTAGCTTGTGGGCGAAACGCGGCAGCCAATCGCACACAGCAGTCATGGATTGAGTGACCAAATTATTATTTTTAAAGGGATTATTACTTGCGGAAAGCGATCCGCCAATCGACTAACAACCAGGTTCCTACTTGCTGTGAGGTAAACAGAGGCAAGTGCTCTAACCAATACGCTACAGGACTCCGAGGGAGGAAGAGAGAGAGAGAAGAGAGAGAAAGGAGAGCGATAGAGAGAAAGAAAGAGGGAGAAAACAACAGTTTTAAAATTAAAATAGCGCCCTGTCCGTCAGGAGGACATCTCAACTCGTTTCACGCTGGGGGAGAGAAAGGGAGAGAGAGAACGAGAGAGAAATGAGAGAGGAAGATAAGCGAGAGAGAGAGAGAGAGAGAGGAAAAAAAGAGTCAAAGACAGATAGAAAGAGGAGAGACTGAGCGAGAACAAGAGAGGTGGAGGGTGGGGGCAGAAAGAGAGAGCGAAAACAGAGGAAGGAGAGGAAATTGGAAAGTTACTCTGTGAATCTCCGAACATTTGCAATACATTCCTACGTCCACCAGATGTCATTAAGTCACACAAAGTCGCAGCTTACTGTATTTCCTTCCAAACGTTTTCATTGTATTGCTGGACTCCACGAGGATCTTCTCTCTATCTCTCTCTCTCTCTCTCTCTCTCTCTACCATTATTTGCTGACTAAAGGCAAAAGCTGTCCCCTCTCGCTCCGTGCGATCCTTCAAACTCTTTCCTTAATGAACGTTCAGTCGAAACCCGTACAGAGAGGTTTCGTGCTGCACTCTGCCTTTCGTGGAGATTCCCCCGAACGAATTGTGTCTTCTCCCTCTTTCCGATACCGTGGTTATACGGTCTGCGCAGAAGACTGGACTGCTTTCTGCTTAACACTGCCCTGTTTATCACTGCCTTGCTCCCTGCTTAACCCCGATCTGCTCCCTGCTTAGCACTGTCACCTTTTCCACTGAACGCAGCCTGCTCTGACACACGCTGGGCTTTGCTGAACACTGCCCTGCTCGCTGCCTATCAATCCGCTCGACAGTATATCCCGTGAAGCGCCTCGAGACGTCGCGACGACGTGCTAAGGCGCAGAATCCAATGCCATGATTATTATTATCAATGTTATTACTTTTGCTGCCCGCTTGGACGCTGAGCTGCGCCGATCCAGAAGCCGAGGACACGGCCTGCGATCGAAAGGGGAGGGGGAGGTGGGGTGGGTGGGTGGGTGGGTGGCGCGGGCGGTAAGCACGGAAGAAATCCGAGCGGACGATAATTCGGTGAGCGAGTGGGAAAATGTACGGCACAGGAGACAAACGGTGGAAGCAGAAAGGAACAGATGGGAGAGATTTCTGTTCGGAAACACTATCTCGGGGGAGACAGTGCATGGTTTTAGACACGACATGTGTGAGCGACTGGCAGGATGGTGGAAGGCAAACTGGATGGACCTTGGTCAACTGTCTGCCCAGCAAGTTCTTCTGTTGTGTTAACCCCGATCGGCCCTCCATGATAAACACTGCAAGCTCAGCAACCAAGCGCGCGCACACGCGATCCGTGACTGTTTGCGGGCCCCTGCGGTGGGCAATTGGTTTCGGGCGCAATTCGATTCACTTTACAGTGCGTCCCGCGAAGCGCTTTGAGACGTCTGAACGACGTGATAAGGCGCTGTATCAGATGCGAGGATTATTATTACTATTACCTGCCCTTCCGCACCCGCACCCCCTTTGTATCTGACTTGAAAGGTGCTTTATAACCGCTATACAAGTGTTATACTCTCTCTCGCTCTCTCTCTCTCCTTCTCTCACACTGACAACACCAACAACAACAACATCAGGATTCCATTTCGCGCCCGCAATGAACTCGGTTCTACCGACGCGGGGAAATTAACCCCGTGCTCGCAACATTTTCAGCCCCCATTCAAGTGCAAACACGTGGGGCAAGTCTCCCAAGTGCTTCACGCGGTTTACAGTGAAGTGTAGTGTCTGTGAATTCGTGCACAGCACCGCATGCGCACAGCAACGTCCCCCAAACAGCCACAAAGATTTCTCGGCTGTGAATTCCGGGAGTTTAGGTGTTCGGTTGCCATAGAGACAGCTTTCCTCCATAGACCCCGACAAATCTTAACAAAGCATTGCCTCCTCACACCCTCACTACCTCCTGAGGGACACAGCCCCCTCGATCCCAAAGCAATCGAGCATAATCGCGTGATATTCGTCCATTGACATACTGTCTACCGTCCAAAGCTCTCCCTAAACGCCCGCCTGATCCAGACAGCTCAGTCACGTCTTACGGAGCAGTTTACCTGTGACGACTCAGAGCTCCTCCTGTACTGCACAGGGGAGTCAGCCCGGCTCAATGGACCCACTACCTTCTGACCCTCGCTATCAACCGAGCCGGGCCGGCACCCCAAAGCCAGGCCTTATCTATAACAGAAAGGAAATGGTGCGACAATTTATTGGCTGCGCGTTCTGCCTTGCTCCCTCCCCTGCCTCCTTCAAGACCCTCCTCTTCGACCGAGCCTTTGGTCACCCTCAAACTCCTACCCTCCTTGCCCTCCACACCCCTCCAGCCCACCCCACCCCTCCCCTCCTCAATCCCGACCTCCCCCCCCTCACCCCCGGGTTTTCGGGATTCCAAATCCCTGACCGTCCAGGGTCTTAGGACTTCCTCCCGACGCGCCAGACCAGGAATAAAGTTGTCGTTGTTTGTTGTCGTTGGGTCGAAACCTTGCCCCCGCGAGTTCCGGGTCGCTAACCCACGCTGTACGAAGGCAAGTTGTTGTCCTTGTGGCGAACGCAATGGATCGAATATGTTTTTTTTGCGCTCACGCACGCGCACACCTCCTCATTTCATCTCGGCTTTTTCCAGCTAATTGGTTGAGATACAGTCAGGGCTCAATGAGCAAACATACCACCTGAACGATTTGGCATCTGTTCCGTTTATTAAACACGGGGTGGGGGGGGGGCGGCGGTAAATAGAAATGCGAATACCTACCCATCGCTAATGCAAAAAAAAAACGTCAACCCCACTAGGAAGTGGAACATCAAACAGTCAATCAGTCTCCGGGAACGATTGACTTGTTCGATATCGTTTGCTGCCTTCATCAGGTGGAAAACAAATCATTTTCACGGCCGATTTGCTGGAATTGGGTGTTAAGATGCGTTTAACTTACATTTTTCTTGTTACTCGGTTGGTCCTTTTTCCAGTTAGTCAGTCGGTTGGTTTGTTGTTCGATCGGTTCGTTAGAGTTAACGCTTCCGAAATGAGGGGGTGTTCGTCTCGGCTCAGTCGCTACCGCTATCGCCCGCTCGGTCAAGAAGGTTGTGGGTTTCAAGCCCCCCCCCACCCCTACCCGCACGTCAGCGCTTGGAATCACATCGTCTACGTCTAAGCCGACGTTCCAATGCAGCTCTGGGGTGAAGGGGGGGTGGGGGGGCGGAGTGTTGTATTGTCGGAGGTGACCTCCTTCGGATGAAGGAGGTCACCTCCGACAATTCGCCGATGATGACCCTCTAAGCACTCGCGAGATAAGCCTCCTCTCCACGTCGGAGAGAATTCACACTCCTCTCTCTCTCTCTCTCATCTCTCTCTCTCTCTCTCTCTCTCTCCGTCCCGAAAATAACAGCAATCCTCAACACCTGAGAAAGCTCTGGCTTCTCTCCCATTTTGGGATGTTGTGTTAACACGTAGAAACCTACCTCATTAGGTCAGGGTATTAAGGGATACGGGGCAAAGGCGGGTAATTGGACTCGAGGTACGGATCAGCCATAATCTTATAGCACGGCAGAACAGGCTCAAGGGGCTGAATGGCCTCCTCCTGTTTCTACATTATTTGCAATGGACCACACCAACACCACATTAGAACGCAGTAGTTTGGGTCATCAGATAAACCCCCTTTCCCAACCGCCATGAAAATGGTGGCGCGGAATAAATAACGGCCCGGCTTCTCTGCCATTGTGTCGCTGCTCAACTTCTTTTCCAATGCGACGACGTCGGTGCGCAAAGACAGGACGTGATGTCAATCGTGCTTCCTGCGTACCACACAGGGAGCGATGTCAGCGGCGATTCCCGCGCTTAGCACAGGAAGTCATGTGAGGGGCCCTTCCTGCGTCCCCCCCCCCCCCCCGTCCCCCCACACCCCCGCGAGATCACTGACGTTCAGCCTGGACCGTCAGCCCAGCCATCCACCGAGGGGGCTTCAACCCACAACCTTCCGGCTCAAGCTGCCGCCACAGTTCCACTAGACATTTCCCCCTCGATGGAAATCATTCGCTCACTTCACGGCTGATCGTGCTGATTCACGAGTAAAACAGCGACGAGATGCACACAGGAAATCGCTGGGAAATCGAGAATACGCCAACTCAAGAACTGGAAGGCTCATTGTTCGGCAACCAGCCCCGCATTGATCCCCGTCAGATTGCAAGCGAAGGCGTTTCATTACTTTACTTGAGTTTTGAGGCTTGAGAGTCTTGAGAGGCTTGAGGCTTGAGTTTGAGGCTTGGAGAGGGGGGAGTAATAATAATAATAATAATAACTAATAACTCCCAAACTATTTACTGTATCCCCAGATATTATTTCCTAAAAGAAATCTATCTATAAAAGACCAGAATATATAGACCGTAAAGTGAATTTGCTGTATATTTTACGGGGTGGGGGTGGGGGGAGGAGAGGGAGAGGGGGGAGTTGACTGAACGTAAATTAGCTGACCCATTCCGCCAATTCTGGACAACTAAACGTTCGAATAGATAAAATCTCGACCTGGCTGGACTTTCTACTCAACCGGTCAGACTTGAGGACAAAACGGAATCGCAGCCGAAGACCGATTAAGATCTCAAGCCTCCGGTGTGTTTTGTGGGTAACAGGTTCGGGCTTGCGGGGTTCAGCAGGAGATGAATGGGATTCTTCCCACTTGGCTTCCGCTAACCCTACAAGCCAAAGCCCCAACGGGTTGGGGTGGTCCTTAGCTGGACAAGCCGCGGGAAGCTGGACAGGCAGCGCTCTCAAAGGCGGGCGAGGAGGCCGGTTAAACTCATGGCGCGCTCTGAGGACCTCAAGCCTCGGCTCTTGCCAACCTGACTGAGCCCGATGCGCCCCGGGATTAATATATTAACATAATTATAAGCCTTGCTTCTGGTCTGGCGCCTCATCGCACCCTCAGGATGGGGCGGGGGTGGGTGCATGTGTGGAGATTTTCCACATGCGAGCGGCGTGTTTATGCCCAACTCTCAGTCTGGTTTGGATACTCTTGAACTCGAAGCCGAAGGGTTTCCTCTTGGATCAGACAGACGGCGGTAACGAGAATACTCCTTGCTTTTGTTACAGCGCCTGATTCAACGTGCTCCGCGCCGTCTCGAAACGCCTCACAGAACATACCGTAAAATGTAGTGACTGTGCATTTTGTGGGAGAAACGTGGCAGTCAGTTGTGCACAGCGGCGTCCCATAAGCAGTCGCGAATTGACTGACCGTATTGTTATTTTTTGGAAGGGATTATTACCGCCAGAAAGCCATCCGCCAATCGACTAACAACCGGGTTCCTACTTACTGCCGGGTAAACAGAGTGGAGTAAGGAAACTTGCCCAAGGTTTCGCCCCACCTGGGAATCGAACCCGGGTCCTCTCGCTGGCGAGGCGAGAGCTCCGACCCACTGCGCCAGACGTACAAGAGGGAGTGAAGCGTCTACCTGTCCACGATTCCGCACAGGCCTATCTGGAGGTGGCTGGAATTGCCCTGTGAGCCTTGCAGGAGCAGCGTAAGGTTGGCTGGCTGGTTGTCCACAAAGATTAATCGCATGCAGCCGCGGAAACCATCGAAGGGATTGGAGCATCCACCGACGCTGACGGTGTCAGGACAGCCTGAGAAGCACATCACACACGGCAGGCGGCGTTAACAACAACAATAATAATCCTCGCATTTGATACAGCGCCTTATCACGTCGTTGAGACGTCTCAAGGCGCTTCACGGGATACACCGTAAATGTAAAGTGTGGTGACTGTATATTTTGTGGGTGAAACGTGGCAGCTAATTGCGCACAGCAGTGGTGTGGGGGTGGGGGGGGGTGTGGTAGGGGGTGGCAGAAAGTCCCCGAAAATGGGTGCACTTTCACCCAAACATTTTTTGTCCCCAAAGGCTGATCTGGAACTCTCTCTCCCTCCCCCAAAAGGCTGTGGATTACGATTGGATCCATTCACGTTGTCCAGACTGAGATGGAGAGATGTTTGTCAGTTCAGGGGATCAAAGGGGATACGGGGCAAAGGGAAGTGATTGGAGCTGAGGTACAGATACATGATCTAATAGAACGGCGGAACAGGCTCGAGGGGCTGAATGGTGTGGGGGTGTGTGTGTGAAGGTGTGTTAATGGGAAAGACGGGTGACCTACCTCCGAAATAGTAACTGCTCCCCGAGTAAATCTGGACGGTGGAATGAGCGTTCAAGGCTGGGACGTGGTCCAAAGTGATGCTGACCTGATTTCCCCGGGCGGCCAAATAGACCTGGTGCCACCGTCCGTCGTTGAGGTCGGCCCCTGGGAAAACACGCAGCGGATTAAAACACGAAGCGGGCGAGGCCTGAGGGGGGTGTGGGGGGGGGGTTAACAATCTGCTGGGATGCCCTTCCCGACCTGACCCTGCGCGACGGAAAACCCACCACCGTGGCTTTAATGGCGTGCAAACCCAGGACGGGAGTAAACCGACGGCAACCTACGTTCGACGCGGGGCCTCCATCGGGTGGTCGAGATGTCTCACGTTCTCCCCGGGCCTCAAAGGCTTTCGGGACGGAACGGTCTGGCGGGCGGGCTGAGACGCGGCGGGATTTGAGACCCAGGATATCCGCTTGGCGACCTCCGCAGGTCAACCCGTTTCGAAACGCTCAGCGATCGCCCGGCATCATCGCGAGGTCGTTTATAGCGATCGGAAAGACTTTAATAATAATAATAATAATAACAACAACAATAATAATAATGATCCTTGCATTTGATACAGCGCCTTATCGAGACGTCTCAAAGCGCTTCGCCGCATATACTGTAAAGTGGAGTGACTGTGTGTTTTGTGGGCGAGACGCACAGCGGCCGTGGATTGAGTGACTAAATTATTATCTTTTTGTAATGGATTATTACCCCCGGAAAGCGATCCTCCAATCGACTAACAACCGGGTTCTTACCTACTGTCGGGTAGACACAGGCGTGTGCGTGGAGTAAGGAAACTCGCCTTAGGTTTCGCCCTGACCTGACCCGCCCGGGAATCGAACCCGGGTCCTCTCGCTTGCGAGGCGAGCGCTCCCGCCACCGAGCTACAGGACTCCACAAAGACGAATGCAGGCACTTTGTGAATCCCAACCATGTTTTGTTTCGAACAAACAGGAATAATAATGTTGGGTGCAGTCAGTTGGTTAGTGTCTGGCTCGGGAGGATGTCTGATGGACCATCTGTTGGTGCTGCGTAGTTGGCTCGCGTTCCTGCTCTCGCTCTCTCTCTCTCTCTCTCTCTCGTGCTCTGCTGTATTCCCAACACACGTCCCTGTAGCCCTGTTGACCAGGAGTCCTGTAGCTCAGTGGTTAGAGCACTCGCCTCGCAGGCGAGAAACCTGGGTTGGATTCCCAGGCCGCGGCGAAAGCTGAGGCGAGGTTCCTCACGCCACACGCCTCTGCTTACCCAGCCTTCAGTAGGAACCCGGTGGGTAGTCGACTGGCGGATAACTCTTCCGGCGGCAATAAACTCTTCAAAAAAAATAACAACGCTAACAATTCGGTCATTTCAATCCACGGCTGTTCGTGGGGCACCTCTGCGCGCAATTGGTTGCCTCGCTTCGGCCACGGGATGTACGGGTCAATTCACTCTCCGGAATACTGTGAAGGGTTTTGAGACGTCCCGAAGACCGGACTGTTCCAGCGCCAGCCCAACCCTCAGGGCGTCAGTCTGTCTGTGGTATCTCGTCCGGGGCCAACGTGGAACAGCTTTGTTAACGCTCAGTGGATGCTCTCGCCCTGAAGCGCGGCGACGGGTTTCCGCGCGTGTCAGGAACCCGGCTGACCGGAAAAAAATAAAAATAAAAGAAAATCTTGAATGAATTGGCTGACAATCTGCCACCACTTCTTCCTTCAGGCATCTGTTCAGCCCGTCCCAAACGTCCTCTTGTCGCAGCACTAATAATCCGTGCGCTTAAACAAAAATAATTTGGTCACTCGACTGTCCGCGTGCGGGGGAACGCTGCCGTGCGCTGCGCAAATCGGCTGCCGCGCTTCGCCGTCAAGCACGCGGTCGATTGACTTTGCCGTGTAATCTTGCGAAGCGCTTTCAGGCGCCTCGGAGACGCGGTAAGGCGCTTGTGTGAGCGCCATTTCGTGCTGCGCTGCGTTGCATTGGAGCCTCGGCTTAGCACGAGCGAGTTCAAAGTCTCCCGGCTTGAACCTGGGACCTTACGACTCAGGGGGGGGGGCGAGTGGGTCGGGGTTGGCTGACGGACTGAGCCGGGGCTTGGCACCTCAATGATAACACTGGAGCGTGGCCTCCGCTTGTTATTATTAAAATACCTGTCGTGTTTCTCCTCGCTTCGCTTGGCTGAGAGAGAGAGCGAGAGAGAGAGGAGAGAGAGAGAGGAGAGAGAGTTCCCGAAGGCTGTCTGAGCCTTTTTTGGGGGGATTAACACCCACAGCAACGACTTGCATTTATATAATAAAAATAATAATAATAATAACCCTCGCATTCGATACGGCGCCTCATCACGTCGTCGAGACGTCTCAAAGCGCATCACGGGATACGCCGTAAAGTGGATTGACGGCGTGTTTTGCGGGCGAAACGCGGCGGCCAATTGCGCCCGGACAGCGTCCCCGCAGGCAGCCGCGGATCGAGTGACCAACTTATTACGATTCATTGTTTATTTAATGAAGGGAATCCGCCAATCGACTAACAACTGGGTTCCGACTTACTGCCGGGTAAACGGATTCGTGCGCGGAGTCAGGAAACTTGCCTGAGCTTCCGCCCTGACCAGGGAATCGAACCCGGGTCCCCTGGCTTGCGAGACGAGGGCTCTAACCGCCGAGCTGCATCCAGTGCTCTTCGACAACAACAACAGCAACCCCAAATAGCAGAGATGATGGCCTCTGAGCAGCCGAGAATCCCTTGTAGCTGCTGCCAGTTTGCAAAGCGTGGAGCTGGCGGGGATCAGGGTCGGGCCGACGGGCATTATACTGCGCTATAAAATTCATAGAATTTTAAATTCCTATTGATTGCTCGCGCTTGCATGCAACCCCAGACTTAATTGAATACTCCAGGGTGCCCTCAGCTGGCCAATTGCGTTGCTTTGAAAATTTCTAACAGATAACGCTGGCATTTCATCGCATCTCGGGGCTGTTAGAAGTAACAGAGGAGCATTTTGCTTTGCTGGGAAGAATACCCGAGCCCTTCCCTTCCTTTCCGGTTTCTCCTCTGCCTGGAGCACGGCTCGCAGCCTTAATTCCCTTTCCCTCCCTCCGGAGGGAGAGCCCAGAGCGTGCGTTGGAGTGCACTTTAAGCCCAGTGATGAGTTTCCGTGTGTCAGACACCCGGACCGGTCATCAGAAGATAATCATTTGAATCCCTTTCGACTGAAAGACCCTGCGCAAACACGCCAACTGCTATGTTGTGCGACTACAGCGTGCCTTGCTATCGCCTGCTCACACCCACGTTATCCATGCAAAGTTCATCTCTCTCTCTCTCTCTCCCTCCCTCCCTCTCTCTCTCTCGCCGCCTTTGCCAGGCTTATAATAATAATAATAATAATAATCCTTGCATTTGATATAGCGCTTTTCACGTCGGGAGGACGTCCCAAAGCGCTTCACAGAACACACTGTAAAGCGAATTGACTGGATATCTGTGGGCGAACGCGGCAGCCAATTGCGCACAGCAATGTCCCACAAACAGTCGTAGATTGAAAATGACCAATTTATTATTGTTTTTGGCTTTGGAGGGATTATTATTAGGCTCTGTGTGGAGTAAGGAAACTTGCCCAAGGTTTCGCCCTGACCCCCCGGGGATTGAACTCAGGTCTCTCACTTGCAAAGCGAGTGCTCTAACCACTGAGCTACAGGACTCCACAAAGATAGATCGAGCGTGTAACGTCACGACCCTATTTGATGTCTCTCCGCAGTTTTGGCGATTCTTGCGCGCCGGCCCCCCCCGCTGCGTTTCCCACACACCACAACCCCGCTAACTGCATTCCATCCGGACCGCATCAGCGTCCAACAGGTTGGAACCCCCACACCCCCACCCTCTCCCCCCCCCACCCGCTCCAGGCTCTCAACGCCAAGATCTCTGTCCTACACCTTCACCTTCACCAGCCTCCACAGCCTTGTACCACCCTCGTCTCTGCCACCTCCCAAGACCCAACTCTCCCAGCCACTCCTCCCGCTCCGTGCCCGCCCAGTCCATTCCCCGCCTCAACGCCCGCGCCCCCCCCCCCCACCCCCATCCCTCTGCCCTCCTGTTATCGAGAAAGCCTTCAGCCACTTTGCCTCCCTCCCCAACCCCCGCCTCCCCCCCACCCCACTTCCACTGGGCAAAATTGGCTGCCGTGGTTCCCCCCCCCCCCCACAAAATACAGTCACACCACTTTGCAGTATATCCTGCGAAAAAGTACCTTTTGAAGGCTCGGGGATGTGATAAGGCGCCGTATCAAAAAAACACGGAATATTACCGCAAAGCCTTTCCCAAAGATGAACCCTCCGCCTCACGCCCCCTTTCACAATCCTGCCTGAAGCCCTTAAATAAACAGAACTTAGGAGGGGCCACCGCGAGGAGAGGGAGATAATGAGATAGTGGAACTCGCTGCCTCAAGCGATGGTTGAATCAGATCGTGCAGCGCAAGATAAGAAGCTATTGGACCCAACTCCAACGAGACTAATCCTCTTTAATATAAACGACGGGTCACTGGCGGGGGGGTGGGGCGTGGGAGGGGGGGGTGAGAAAGCAATTTCCTTCCTGGGAGGAGAAGGTCGGGGCCTTTGAAGTGGCTTTATATAGAAACTCTACCCGCGCTCATTGCCCTAATAAAGTTATAATTACTCCAACGTTTGAAGGCGGACGATTGCGGAGTTGGTGTGAACGCAAGGGTCTCGGGTCGGCTGGCGGGCGGTCTCCAGCCATGCGGCCTGGCTTCTGGTTTCCCCCGGGTGTCCTGGCCAACTATCTTCCAGCGAGATAGGTTTCGTCCCAGCTTGACAAGCGGCAGGAAGGGTTGGCCAGGTTCCCAACAGCCGGCAATGAGGTTTTAGCCGGTTAAACCTTAGCGCTTGTCAATCCAACGCACGCGCTGGGGTTCCCCGAGCCTTAGCTCCTGCCGACCTGTGCCTTGTATGCTCCGGAGAATTGGGTAAACGGGGGTTATTTCGGTCCCTCGATGGGCAGAGAGTGGGCATTCTATTCCATTCCCACGGCGGCATTCACATGTGGGATTCTCTGCCATGGCCATGGGTTTCTGCGTGTGTCGGGGCACCCGGCTGATCGCACCGAAAAACACACAGTCACTCCACTTTACAGCGTCATCCCGTGAAGCGCTTTGAGACGTCTCGACGACGCGAAAAGGCGTCGTGTCAAACGCAAGGATTATTATTGTTATTATTATTATTATAAATGTCATTATAATTCTTATGGTTGTTATTATTTTTGTTATTATTGTTATTATTATTGCTATTAATATTATTATTGTTATTGTTGTTATTGTTATTATTATTGTTATTATTGTTGTTATTATTGTTGTTATTGTTATTAATATTATTATTGTTGTTGTTATTGTGATTAATATTATTATTATTGTTATTGTTATTATTGTTGTTGTGATTATTGTTATTGTTACCTGCGGTGCTGCTGCTGTGGACCTTTGATGAGGTGAGGATGTTGCTGCGGAGTTTCCCGTTGCTGATCCGGACGCGGAGAGCCCCGGCTGTCCCGGGAAGTCGGCTGTACAGCAGCAGTCCGTCCCCGTTCCACGTGCGGAACTGGAAGCTGAGCGACAGCCCATCCATCCGGGGCCGCCCCGGGAGCACCAGGTAACTGCCCGAGCTGCCAAACGTCACCGGCACCACCGGGGCCTCCCAGCAGGAGAAGCTCACGTTCCCCTGGGGATGGGGGGAGAGGGGGGGGGGGCGGAGAGGGGGAGAGAGGGGGAGAGAGTTGGGAGTGGGGGGGAGAGGGGGGGAGAGTAGTGGGGGAGAAGGGGAGTGTAGGGAGGAAGGGAGGAAAGGGGGGAGGAGGGAGAGGGAGGGGGAGAGGGGGCGAGCGGGAGAGGGGAGAGAGGTGGGATGGGGGGAAGGGAGAGGGACGGAGAGTGGAGGTGGGGGGGAGTGGAGGAAAGGGGGAAGGGGGGAAGGGGGAGAGAGGGGATGGGGAGAGGGGGGAGAGGAGAGAGGCGAGTGGGAGAGGGAGAGAAAGGAGAGAGCGAGGGGCGGTGGTGAGGGGCGGTGAGTAATGAAAGAGAGAGAGGGCGAGAGGAGGGGAGAGGAGAGTAAGAGCGAGAGGAAGAGAAAACAAGCATGAAAATGTCGGCCATCCGGTTGACCAAAAAAAAAACAGGCTGCCTCTCCATCTCCCTCTCTATCTATCTCACTATCTCTCTCTCTCTCGCTCTCTCTCCCTCTCTCGCTAACCCCCTCGGGTTCGCTGGTCGCGTACGGCGCTCTTACCAGGACGTGTATCTGAGGTTTGTGCCTCTTGGCCAGGTCGATGATGTTGACCCCGTTGTAGTAAAGGTTTTCCAGGCAGCCGCGGAAGTTCTTCCTCAGGAAGGTCACCGACTTGCCAGGCACCGGGATCCCTCCGAAGCTAAGCTTTGGGGAAAGATAAGGAGACGCCGGAGCTACACGGTCAGAAACCGTCCGGGAAATCTCTCCCTCTCGGAAAAAAAATTCTTGGAGGCTCTTGAGATGGGTCTTGAAGGAGGGCGAGGGTTGGGGCCAGAGTGGCGGATAGCGGGGCGGGCGAGGCGGGTGGACGGGGAAGCAGGTCGGAGGACCGCCGAGCGGAGGGGGCGGGCGAGGCGGTAGGTGGGGGTGGGGGGGGGATTTAGGAGGGTCGCAGAGGTGACAACCGCAGGAAGCAGGGACGCGATTCGTCCCATCTCCGCCCAGCGCTTCACGGCATACACGTGAATTATCGATCGATCGATCCATCAATCAATCAATCAATCAATCAATCTATCAATGAATCAATTAATTAAGAGAGAGGGCGAGAGGAGGGGAGAGGAGAGTAAGAGCGAGAGGAAGAGAAGACGAGGATGAAAATGTCAGTTAATTAATTCATTGATTAATTGATTGATTATTAATTAACTATTCATTAATTGTTAATTGATTATTAATTGAATACGCCAGCGGCGGGGGTGGGGGGTGGGGGTGGGGGGGGGGTTTCCCACGTCAACGGTCGTGTCAGCCCAGCGCAGCGCAGCTGGACGCCGGGTCTCACCTCGTAGTCGATGTCCAGGTAGTCGAACTCGCCCCTGGTGCGGAAGTGCTGCGTGTGCTGATCCACGGTGAAGTTCACCTGCTTGTTGTACCGTTCGATGGTGACCGAGTGCCAGTGCTGGTCGTCCAGCAGACTGCCCAGGGTGGCCGAGGTGTGGCCGTTCACCGACTGCAGCTTCGTGTCGCCTGAGAGAGAGACAGAGAGAGAGAGAGAGAGACAGGGAACGAGAGCGTTATGTTCACGCCTTGTGCAGCCAGCGACTCTCTCTCCCCCCCTCTCTCTCTCTCTCTCGAGCTGAGAAGCCTGGCTCGGTCACTCTCTCTCTATCTCTCTCTGTGTGATTCGCTGCCGCTGTCGAGGGCGCTCGCCGGGTTGCGCGAATGCCACCGCCCGGTTCCACCGCCGGTGTCGGGCAGTAAGAAGAAAGTTACCCGCTCTCACCCAGGTTGAGCTGCAGGGAGACTTGGCCTTTGCTGAGCTCCAGCGTGATGTAGTCCCCCCTCTGCCCCTCTCCGTGCAGGATCACCCCCTCGCTCTCCGTGCTCCTGAACTGGAGCGAGATCGTGTCCTTCACGGTGCTGACCGTCTTCTGACTGAATCTGTACAGCAGCGAGCTCCGGCCGTCAAAGTCCGCCACGTCCGACTCTGGAGGGGGGGGGAGACAGGACGCACGGGTAGGAGCTTGTGAGCGAGTGGCTGTCTGTCGGCCTGGCTCAGTGGGTAGCGCTCTCTCTCTCTCTCTCTCTCTCTCGCTCTCTCTCTCTCTCTCTCTCGCCTTTGGGGCAGAAGGTTGTGGGTTCAAGCCCCCACATCGTGACTCGGACTCACACCGTCTAAGCAGCGCTGGGGGGGGTGTGTGTGTGTGCTGTATTGTCAGAGACGCCGTCCTTCGGTCCTCATTCTCCGTCTGCGCCTGTTCAGGCGGACGTTAAAGATCCCAATGGGCTATTGCAAAAGAGAAGGGAGTTTCTTTCTCTCTCTCTCTCTCTCTCTCTCTCTCTCCGGTGTCCCTGGCTGACAATTCCTGCCCTCGCCCGCCTCCCCAAATAAAATTAGTCGCTCGTTTGGTGGCTGCTTTGTGGGGGACGCCGCTGTGCGCGATTGGCTGCCGCGCTTCACCCACGAAATACACTTTACAGTACATCCCGTGAAGCGCTTTGAGACATTACAACAACACGGTAAGACATGATAATAAAGCGATAATCAAACGCAAAGATTATTATTATTATTGTTGTTGTATTAATTATCATCAACACTACATTCGAGTGTCAGTTTCGAGCGTGTGAGTCGACGTGGGTTGGGGCTCGAACCCACAAACTTTTGACTCGGTGCCAGCGACTGAGTCAGGCTGACGCCTGTCAGCTATCTAGACTTTTGAACCCCAAAAGTGTCGACACTTCGATAAAATGGCAGCTTAAGGTCACCCAAGGAAACGATAGACTCAAATAACGGCGCCGTTAATTATCTGCGATCCTCCCGACCCCCCAAAAAATGGGTTTAATTATAATATTATAATCCTTTAGTCATTAATAACGTGTCACTCAGAATGAGAATGAATAATGGGCTCATTAGTCCATTAGAAAGGAATGCTGGAAAGGAGATTAGAAACACAAACAATAAATGCCAAAAATAGACAATAATTCAGTCCCGTAGCCCATGACAGTGATAATAAATTGGTAACAATGAACTGTGTACAATTATAACCGGAAATTTGTAATGTAATTATCTTCCCCCCATTTTCTGGAGCTCCATCTCAGAGTTCCTCCAACTCCCTCCCTCCCTCCCTCCAATTCCCTCCCTCCCTCCCCTCCTCCCATACAACGTCTCAACACGTCACCGAGACGTCGGAAAGCCCTCAGCGCAGCGACCGTGTGTTGGTGGGCGTACACGGCAGCCAATTTCTGCGCTCAGTGACGTCCCACAATTTTATTTGGGGAATTGTCGGCCGAGACACCGGGAGGAGGAAAGCCCCTTCTTTTTTTTTCTCCCAAGGCATCTTTAACGTCCGCCTGGACAGAAACGGACGGGGACCTCAGTTTAACACCTCAAGGGCAAGACGACACCTCTGACAATGTAGTGCTACATCCCAGCACTGTAGTGGAGCATCAGTATGAGTTCTAACGTCCCAACGTGGCGGGGAGGGGGCTAAGGACTAGAGATCTGGGTTGCGGGGAGTATCGGTTGGTGTATCTCTCTGGTCCTGTGGTCTTGTGAATTCTGAATAATCCTTGCATTTGAAACAGTGCTCTTGTGGTGAGCAGCAACTTCGGTTGTTAATCGATTGGTGGATCGCTTTTCCGGGGTTAACAACTCCTTCGACCAAAAATAGTAATACATCGGTCACTCGATCCACAAAACAGCCGTGGATTCAGTGATCAAATTTTGGAGGGATTATTACTACCGGAAATCGAATAACAACTGGGTTTCTGCTTACCGCTGAGTAAACAGAGACGCGCGCGTGTGTGTGTGTGTGTGTGTGTGTGTGTGTGTGGGGTGAGGAAATTTGCTCAAGGTTTCGCTCTGACCCGCCCGGGAATCGAACCCCGGGTCCCCTCGCTTGCGAGGCGAGCGCTCTAACCGCCGAGCTTTAGCCCCGCGATCAGGAGTCACATCCGGGGAGTCAACGGGAGCAGTTAGTGAATAAACCAAGTACTGAGGCAACTGAACGGACAAAAAATTCGAGAGGATCACCTTCTCTTCGACGCTCCCGGAAAAAAAAATGAAAGCCGATCGGATGAAACGGAGAACGAGTTTACCCGATGAAAGAGACCGAAAGATTCCCAGCTGAACCGGACTTGGAATAATATTTCTAATGAGCTATTGAGGTTCGGCGTCTTCAATGAATAATAAGTGGCGATGAGGAGTATATTGCGCATCGCTGGACGAACGAGACGTAATTGGAATCAGGATTGGAGCTGTTTCCTTTCAGTGTGCAGCTCGGGAAGTGATCACTTTGTTTCTCTCTCCTGTAGGATATTGCTCGGGCGTCTCGTCGACGTGATGAGGCGCTGTGTCAAACGCAAGGACAATTGTTGTTATTATTATTATTATTATTATTGAGTCAGAGGTCCCTCGGACGCGATGTTAAACTGCGGTCCCATCAGCGACTGTTCAGCTGCAAGTCAAAGAAACTTTTTTTTTGCTTAAGCTGCAGTTAAATAATATCTTGGTTTGTGTTGAGCGTGTGTGAGACATGACCCGGGTGGGTGGGGGGGTGATGTACCGTCGGAAACCCCTGACTGAGATACGTGGGCTTGAGCCCTCAACCTTCTGGCTTGGAGAGCGAGAGAGTGACTGACTGACTGACTGACTGAGCCAGGCTGATGTTTAAGAGCCCAGCGACTTGCTGATATATAGGGGCGACTACACACGAGCTTATTGGGTTCAATGGTAATTTTTAGACACTATTAGCTGACAGTTCCCAAGGTAAGTGAATAAATCGTCTCGTGAAGCTCCTCCAGAGCCTTTTCTTTCGACAAACTCGTGCCGGCTCTTACGTCCGCGAGGACAAGCTGCCAATCCGGCAAATCGGGGCCGTTGTCCACTGAAAGAGCGGTAACAGATGACTGGTTCCGAGAAACGACAACAACAGCTTGCATTTCCGCAGCGCCTTTCATTCACGTCGGGAGGACGTCTCCCAAGTTTACTGGGCAGTCGGGGGATTGGGTAACCGAGCTGGGGGTTGGGATCACGGGATGCGGGCGGGGGGGGGGGGGTTGGAGGGCAGGGAGGGTCGGGGGTAGGGGGGGGGGACCGAAGGGCGCAGTCGGAGAGGAGGGTCTTGGAGGGAGGGATGAGAAGAGGAGGGAGAAGAATTTTACCATCGCAGACGTGTAAGTTCGAAGGGAGCCATGTAAGTAAACCTTAATACACCGAAGCTCGAGTGGGGTTTAGATTTTAATTGGAGTTTAAAGTGGGAGAGGGGGGGTGTGTGTGTGTGTGTGTGGGGGAAAGAGTCTTTAAAACACATCTGCTCTGCATTCCAAATTAGAGATTAGTTGGGTACAGCCTCGAAATTCAGCCGACTGGATGCGTTCGAAGAAAAAAAAAAGCAATTCCCGACCAAGACAATTCTCAGAAGCGATTCAGCTGCACGCTCCGAGATGTTCTGCCGGCGTGAAAGGCGCTGTGCTAGATGTAAGGGTTATTAAATAATCCTGTGTATTAATTTATTGTTCTAATAATTCTTGCTTTCGACTCCTGCGGCTCAGCCGTTACGGCTCTCGCTTCACAAGCGAGAGGACGCCCGGGTTCGCACACGCTCCTCTCCTGACCCAGCAGTGAGTAGGAACCCGGCGTTGTTAGTCGCTTTTCCGGGGGTGATAGTCCCTTCAGAGAAATTAATAAAAAATTCGGACGCCGCTGTGCGCAATTGGCTGCCGCGTTTCGCCCACACAACGCACAGTCGCTCCACTTTACGGCATTTTCCGTAGAGAGCTTTGAGACGTCTCAATCACGTGATAAGGCGTAACATCAAATGCCGGGATTATTGTTGTTGTTTTATTAACAGGGCCTCATCGCATTCATCGAAACGGTGTCAAAGTGCGGTGGGGGGGGGGGGGGGGAGTGTAGAAAAAAATACAACCTGGATTGATTTCTCTTATAAATTGCATTTTGATCGAAACTTCCACGGGTGGACCTTAGTTTAATGAAAAATATCGATGGAACAAAAACGGACGTCACAATGTTCCAACACGACTTGACACAAGGCCAAGAGGCACAAAGCACCTGCGTTCAACTCCGCGAGATTGGGATCATACTCTGACGCCCCCAATTCCACCCAGTCTTTGCCTAAGGCAGTATTTTTGCCTTCAGGTTGGAGATTGTGACCGAAATCTCGCAACCAACCCGCCCTTTTCCCTCCATTTCCCCCTTCATGTCTCCCGTCCCCACCATCGCTGGTCGAGCTTTCAGCCTCTCTGCCGCCACTCTCTGAAACTCCATCCCTGTATCCCTTCGCCTCGCCCCTTCCCTAACCTTCTTCCAGGTCCATCTCAAGATCTTCTTCTTTAACTGCTCCTTCCTTTCTTTCTTCTTTCTTTCTTTTTCCCCCTCTCTCTCTCTCTCGCTCTCTCGCTCTCTCTCTCTCTCTTTCTTTGTCCATCTGTCTGTCTTAGACGTAGTATATCTCCCTCTTTCTGTTTCTTTGCCGGTCTTCTCGTCAAAGATCCGAACAGATCTCGCTTATCAACGGAACCTACTTTCAAGTCATGTGTAAATTCTGATTATTATTACGTGGGAAAAAAAAGACGCTGTGATATTACAAGCTGCGGATCACAGGCAATGTAGGACAGCCACAGAATCCGCACCCCAGACAGACACCCTCATTACCGGAGCGTGTAACATAATCCTGCTATAAGATCAGTTAACAAAGTTAATTAACCCCCAGGTAATTAATTTATCCGTTACATTTTATCCCGGTGTTATAAGGGCTGAAAGAGCGACCGGCTCAGGATTACTTTATAATGGGGGACGTGGGCAAGTGGATCTGATTGACTTAGATTGCGAGGGACCTGGGGCGGGGCGAAACCTGAGGCAAGTGTCCTCACTCCGCACTCCGTCTCTGTTCACCAAGTAGGAACTCAGTCGTTAGTCGACTGGCGGATCGCTTTCCCGGGCGGTCATCATCCCTTCGGGAAAATGGATCTTCAAAATAATAATTCGGTCACCTCAATCCACGGCTGTTTGTGTGGGACTCCGCTGCGCGCAATTGGCTGTCGGGTTCCGCCCGCAAAATATACAGCCGTCGGTACGTTCTGTGACGGCGCTTTGAGATCAAACGCAAGGATTATTATTATTATTATTATTAATATTATTATTATTACACTGTGAGCTGAACTCCCCGAGGTGCTGGGGGCAGGGGCTGGAGATACAAAGTGTTGAAACAAGCGTTGCTGACATTAAAAAAGCGACCCCTTTTTGTGAGAATCCCCCCCAAAAAAGATTAACAAGGAAGTAGGCTACATCCCAAGGACTGTACATCGCCCTACTAATGGAGACAGCGTGACCTACCCAGCAAAGCCTATTTTTCCTGTTACGTATTAATTGGACAGCTCCCGAAAGGGATGTCAGTGCAGGGTTCCTCTGTTCCTCGCCCCTGTCACGCCGGCACACTACAATTAAATGGTTTCCGCAGCCTCCACTGTGGCCACATTCTGGCTTACACAACCACGTTTGAGCAGCTTTACAATAGGGACGATAACATCATAATTCCTCGCATTCGATACAGCGCCTTATCGTGTCGTTGAGGTTTCTTTAAAGCGCGTTATCGGGATGTATTGACAAGGGGATTACGTGACCGTACTATTACTGTCATTGTCATTTTAAGGGGATTATTACCCCCGAAAACAATCGGGTTTCTGTTGGTGCAAGGGAAAGCGGAGGCGTGTGGTGGACGGAAACTCGGCTAGTGTTTCTCTCCCCGCCCGGGAATCGAACCCGGGTCCTTCTCGCTTGGGATGAGACATTAAACCGAGGTCCTGACTGTACCTCTTCAATTGCCGGTTAAAGATATCGCAAAGAGAAGGGAATTTTTTTTCCCCAGTGTCCCGGCCGACAGACAATTCCCCGGATGAAATTGATCACTGGATGTTTGCCGGCCGCTGCTGCCTCTCAAATCGGCTGCGGCGTTCGCCGGCAAAGGCAGGGTCACTACGCTTGGCCCTGGGAATCCTGCGAAAGGCTCCGATGCATCTCGACGACACGACGAAGTCCTCCGCGAAATGCGAGGGTTATTATACATCGAGCCTGTAACGCACATTGGCAGAGATTTAAACGGTTTGTCTTCGCAATAAAAGGCTTCATTCTTCTCGAGCCTTCCCGGCGGAATCTGATACCAAACATCAAGAGCCTCAGTTCAATTTCTGAAGCTCCCTGGGCGCCATCTCGCAGAATCTATTACAGCGTTTGGACCAAATAACGCAAGCGAAACCGAGGGTTTAGTACCAGCAGCTCCTGCCTTAAACCGTTACTGGTGCGCGTAACGCAACCAGCGGGTAAATCACGACAGCTCTCTCGTCAACGCCCGGAATATAACAACGCCATCCAACGACACTGGCTCCAGAGCGCGCCCTTTCACCTGCGGGGAGAATTGTCTCAAGGTGCCTCACGGGGAGTGCGGTGACCTCGTATTTTGCGGATGGACCCGGCGGCCGATTTGCACGCGGCGAACGTCCCACGAGAGCGCGGTGGTAGAGAATGAGGGATTTTATCTGGATTATTCGGGTCACTCCTCTTTGTGGGGACGTTGCTGTTGGTGCGGGGGGCGCGGCTGTGTGCCCAATTGGTCGCCCCGTTCGCCCACAAAATGCACGGTCGCCGCGCCTTGTGGCAAAACGCTAACAATAATCCTTGCGTCGGATCCGGCGCCTCATCGGGTCTTCGTGGCGTCCCAAAGCGCTTCACGGGACACGCCGTAGAGTGAATTGGCCGTGTGTTTTTTTTGTGGGCGAAACGCGGCGAAACCCACACAAACAGCTGTGGGTTGAGCGATCAACGTTCTTACGAAGGGGTTATTGCCGCCTGGGAATCGAAACATCGCTAACCACCAGAAACATCCTGTGAACGGCTTGGAGACGTCCTTCCCCGACACGAAAGGGCGCTGGGTCGAAAGCGCGGACCGTTGCGGTTGCAACACGGGGCTGTCGCCTCGGAGGGAGCAGGTTTGCGATCGCGTGAGCCGAAGGAAAAAAGATTCTTCTTCCATCGCGTGAAATAATTAGGGGCGCAAGTTGAAGTTCCCTGCGTTTTATCGCTGCCGAAGCTGTTAAGTGACGTGACGGCGTCGATTTGAATTATTAGCAGTGGGATGTTTCTCTCGTGATGAATTATCGCGAAAGCCTTTTGCCTTGTGTAACTCGGGTCTCCCCGGAGCACGGCTGATAAAGCAACCGAATTAATTTTCTCTGACCTTTGTTATCAACTTGTATTTCATCCTGCGCTGGGGCTGCTGTAACCGCTGCCTTTCGCTTACGCCTACGCCTTCGCACGATTATCCTCTCGCACTGTTTATCTAAAGCTTCCCGCGGTATTGGGGGGGGGGGAGGGGGGGGAAACAACTCAGCACGTCGATGGCCCTTGTTTTTTTCTTTCTATCTCTCTCGCCTTTGCGCTCTCTCTCTCTCTCTCTCTCTCTCTCTTTCTCTCTCTCGATTGAAATTGCGAGACGGAAGCAAAACACTTGAGAAATGTACTTTGTTTTTCAAGCTTGTGAAGTGGTCGGCTCTCCTATTGGCAGGACTCAATTCGAAAAGCAAATTCGATTGATTTTAGGAGCGTAGGAGCATTCAGCCCCTCGAGCCTGTTCCGCCGTTCTATTAGGGGCCTTTGCCCCGTATCCCCTTGGCCCCCCCCGACCTGACAAACATCTCCAGACCTCAGTCTGGACAACGTGAATGGATCCTGACATAACCCACAGCCTTTGGGGGAGGGAGAGCGAGTCCCAGATTCCCACCGGCCTTTGGGTGAAAAACTGCCTCTTAATTTCACCCCCAAATGGCTTGGCTCTAATTTTAAGATGATGCCCCTCCTTGTTCTGGATTCCCCCCCCCACCGCCCACCAGAGGAAATAGTTTCCCTGTAGCTGCCCTATCCAATCCCTTTATTACTTTACACACTCAATCAGATCACCCCTCAACCATCTGAACTCAAGGGAATACAGACCAAAGGTTATGCAACGCAGTCCTCGTAGTTTAACCCCTTTAAATCCTGGTATCGTTTGGTGGATCTGAGATGCCACAACCTCCAGGGCCAATATATCTTTCCTGAGGTGCGGTGCCCAAAACTGAACGCGGACGGGGTCTGACCAAGGCTCTCCCTTTTAGGAAATAGTATCTCGGGGGAGACAGTATATAGTTCGGGACACGATGTGTCAAGCGCCAGGACAGTGGAAGGCAAACTGGATGGACCGCGGTCTTCTTTCGTGCAGCAAATTCTCACGCTCTTTTACTTACTGTACGAACAGCCGTAAACCTCCACTCTCATCCCGATTCTGCCGTTGGCATTCCAGTCGAGCGGGACCAGGCGTAGGAGGCGAGCTTTGATGGAGTGCTGTAAAGTGTGTCGCACCACACCATCTGCATTGGAGTTCCCAGTGAAAGCCTGTGAGCGGGGAAGGGGGAGAGAGAGAGACAGAGAGAGATGAGTCCAGGCAAAGCAAAAGGCACTGGAGATCTACAATACGCCAACACATACCAATTAGTTTCAAAATCGTGCGTAGGCTCACCCGCTCTACCCCCCCACTCCCCCAATCACACCAGGCCTCGCCAGGCTCCACCGGCTCTGTATCATGGAACGGATCGACTTCAAGATCCTCTCACTCGTCTACAAATCCCTTCATGCCCTGACACCTCCCTCCCTCTCTGACCTGCTTGCTCCCACATTTCGCCCACAAAAAATCACACAGGCAATCCACTTTACGCTGCTGTATAGTCTGTGAAGTGCTTTGCAACGCCTTATCGACATGATAAAGTGCTATATCAAATACAAAGATTATTGTTATTATTATTATGATATTTGGTACAGTGCCTTTCATGTTGGGAGGACATCCCAAAGCACTTGACAGGGTATGATGTTAAGTCCGATCGGTGTTTATTGTGTGGGAGGACGTGGAAGCTAATTTACGTACAGCAAACAGGAATCCCAAATGAACCGTAACCTTTCTGGGCAGCTCTGCCGAGACCTGGTTGCACAATGAATTGCTGGAGCCGTTAACTTGTTATCCCAACCCTGGCATCGCTCATTAATGCAGCTCACGTGGACATCAACCTGGTTTGGGAAGCTCAGGCCATCTATTTGTTCTGTATTCACACGCGGAGGCTGAGTCCTCAATGGATTCCTGTCAGCAAACACATTGCTATGCAGCTGCCCCCACTCTGCCACAATATCATCATCAGGTAATAATTATTGCATTTGATTATTCACTCCGAGAGTGGAATGCCAAGGGAGGGGATAGAGGCAGAGTCTGTCAGGGGTGCAAGAGTGAATCCGACAGGGACGTGAATGATAGAAGCTTGAAAATATGGGGATAAAATGCAACGTTGTGGTTAGAACACTCGACTCGCAAGCGAGAGGACCCGGGTTCGATTCCCTATTAATCTATATATAACCTATGAATTGGGTTCGATTCGGGGCGAAACCTTAGTCAAGTTCCCTTACTCCACACACACACACACGCCTCTGTTCACCGAGCAGTAAGTAGGAACGCGATTGTTAGTTGATTGGTGCATTGCTTTCTGGAGGTAATAATCCTTTCAAAATCAATCAATCAATCAATAATTTGGTCACTCGACCCACGGCTGTTTGTGGGGACGCTGCCGTGCGCAGTTGACTGCCGCGTTTCGCCCACAAAATATACAGTCACTCCACTTTACAGTAAATTCCCGTGAAGCGCTTTGTGAGAGGTCTGAACGACTTGATAAGAAGCTATATATCGAACGCAACTCTGCAGCCAGCGGCGCACAGCCAGTGTCCCACAAACAGCCGTGGAGTGAGTGACCCATTTTATTTGGGGGATTGTCGGCCAGGCCACCGGGAGAGGGAAACTCACTTTACTTTTCGAACAGAGCCGTGGGATGTCTAACGTCCACCTGAAACAGGGAGACGGGACCTCGGTTTAACATCGCATCGGAGGACGGCACCTCTGACAACACAGCACATCCCCAGGGCTGAGTTGGAGCGTCAACCAAGACAGTTGTGAGTTGAACATCCCCAACACGGGGCGTGAACCCACAACCTTCTGCTTGAGAGGCAAGATGTATTATTGAACTGAGACAGGCTGACAGCACTGAACGTAACCAACAGCCCACTGTGGGTAATCTAACACAGTCTTATTATATATTTTGCAAAAAAAAAAATTGTGCAAACGTTCAACTTCCAGTGGAAATATCGTATCACCAATCGTGGGATTATGATTAATTCTCTGTGATGTATAACTGTAATGAGAGATGCGTTTCCAAGGACTGATTTTAAACTCCTGTTTAACAGTCTCGTCCATTAACAAGACGTTAAAGGTCATCCTTAATCAGTTTAGATTTGATTTATGCCAGACTTTCGCACGTTAGTATTAAATGCATTTATCATGCTGATAAATAAGTGAATGAATGATATCCTTTTGCCTCGATATAATATGCAAGACATCTTGAATCGGGCATTTCTGATATATCTGTGCTGCCTTTAATCCAATTTTGAGGAATTAGTCTCACTTGCTTACAATGGCTCGAGAATGTGTACATTGCTTTATTGGCATTGACACAGTTGCTGGCAATCGCTAGGTGTTACTTTGCAGTCATTCCAATGTTGATTCGATTCCTCTTAGGCTGGAACCGTCGTCTCTGAGACAGAAGGTTTGTGGGTTCAAGCCCTGACATCGGGACTTGGAACTCACGGTCGAGGCTGACACTCTGCATTGTCGGAAGTGTGAGACGTTAAACCGAGCTCCGGTCCGCCGGTTCAGGTGTTCGCTAAAGGTCATGTGTGGCAGTCCTCAAACAGAGAATGCACCACACTAAACTGTAACAACAACAACATAACTAGATTTGTAGAGCGCCTTTCACGTTGGGAGGACGTCCCAAAGCGCTGGACGGTCAGGTGTCGGGGCCCGAGCATGGGGGAGGGGCGGAGTGTAGGGGTGAGGGAAGGCAGAGAGGTGGGAGGGAGACCAAAGGCGCGGTCGAAGAGAAAGGTCTTGAGACCGGCCTTGAAGGAGGCAATGGAGGAAGGGAGGCGAAGGGACCGTGGGATGGAGGTCCAGAGGGTGGGGGCAGAGAGGCTGAAAGCTCGGCCACCGAGACATGGAGCAGAGCGGAGCCCGATGAACGGGGGGAGCGGGCAGGTTGGTAGGGAGTCAGCAGGTCAGAGAGGTAGGAGAGGGCAAGGCCATGGATGGCCTTAAAGGTGAGGACGAGGATCTTGAACTCGATCCTCTGGGGGATGGGGAGCCGGTGGAGTTGGTTGAGAGTGGGAGTGATGGGGTCACGGAGCCGGGTGCGCGAGAGTACACGAGCTGCAGAGTTTACTCTGTAAGGATTATTAATCGTATTATTATCAATGAATTGCTACCGCCATGAGATGCTGAGTTAGTTCTTGCAGCGAAACACCATTGAGGTAACTTTCCTCGAGGATAGGAAAATGAAACCCGTAATCTCTTCTTTTTTTTTCACAAAAAAACCCCTGCAATAATTAGTTTCTGGTCTATCCTCCGGGGTGTGACACATTAAATAACTTTGCAAAGAAAAATCTGTAGCCAAAAGCGTATCGACACACACAGGTCTGATATCAACGGGCCTTTTGGGTGGGAGCCCAAACGATTAATACAGATAATTGCCCTATTTTTCACAGAACTTTGTCGAAGATATCAATATCATTTGAATATCTTAGCATCCCTGCAGGAATGAGACGCTATAATTAAGACAATATTCACGGTGCAGCGTAAGACAAAGCCTCGGAGATGAGCAGGAAATTGATTTCACAGGGAGAGGCGGAGAGTAATCTCTCTCCGTTTCTTTTCTTGTGTCTTGAACAAGACTGAGAAGAATTTCGGAATTAAAGTCAGAGACTCCATTGAGAGCCGTACAGTGCTCTGGGCAAAGACACGCCTTGGAGTCGTGGTACAGTTCTGGTCGTCGCAACCCTAGAATGGTTCGGTCGTGCGCTTTTCAGCCGCTTTGTGGGGATATTAACGTGCTCAGATTTGGCTGCTGCGTTGCCCCGTGTTTTACTGCGTTTCGCGAAGCACTTTGAGACGTTTCCGGGCTGTAAGGCGTTGTGCGTCGGATGCAGTTTTCAAGATGAAGGTAGACAAATATTTGTTGGGTTAGGGTGTTAAGGGATAGGGGGCAAAGGCAGGTAACTTGGACTTGAGGTGTAGATCAGCCATGATCTTATAAAATGGCGTAACTAGGCTCGAGGAGCTGAATAGCCTCCTCCTGTTTCTACGTACCGATGACTTGAGGATGATCCAATGCAGGGACGTTTCCCACTCAAGCTCCTGCAAGCCAAAGGCCGAATGGGTAGAGTCCTGGCCTGGAAAAGTAGGGGGAAAGCTCGCCAGGCGGTGTGCTCTCTCACTTGCCAGCCATGCGGTTTCAGGATTATTTATGATTCGAACCCATCTGTGGTTTGCAGGTTCAAGTCCTGTCAGATGTGCCTCCCCGCAGATGACGCATTAAACTGAGCTCCCGCCCATTTGTTCGGGGTGGCTGGGGGGGGGGGGGGTGGGGGTTTGAAAGACACTTAAACTATCCGAAAAGAGAAGGGAGTTTATATCCCAGTGCGTTGGTCGACAATTTCCACCCCCTCTCACCCCACCACCGCTCTCCCCTCTGAGTAAATTTGGTCATTCACTTCACGGCTGTTGTTCCGTGAGAACGTTCATTGCTGCGCCACAAAAATTGGCTGCCAAATCCGCCCGCAAAATGCGCAGCGCAGTCACTGCCGGTTGCAGTATCTGCTGGAAATTGCTTTTGAGGCTTTTCGGTGCTATGAGGCATTGCATCAAATGCGAAAGTTATTACGGTTGTTACAGGAGCGGGTGGGCTTGTCAGGTCAAATGGTTTCCTCTTGCGCTGTAATGCCTATGATTCCGCGAAATTCCACTTTATTCCATTTACATGGGAATGATCGCTGATGGAATCGTAGCAGCCGGGACTCGGGCAAAATTGACTGAGCCGTCGTTTAACAGGCTAACCTGCCATCTCTGGACACGCGACTGAATTCAGTCCACGCCTCACTTGCGTAAGGCGGAAAGAACAAAATTTGGACTGTAAACTGCGGTGGTGGAGAGGGGGTGGAGAGAGAGGGAGAGAAAGAGAAAGAGAGAGAGAGAGAGAGAGAGAGAAATCTCACGACCGCAGATACAATTTTCGTTCCATTGTATCTCGCCGTTCCAATTTCCTTCCGAGAGCTTTTGATTTGCGAGAAGAAACATGATGTGCGGGGAGTAACCAGACAGAAATGATCACTTTTGCTCCAAATGCCATTGGCAAACGAAAAGCAAAGGCAGATGAGATTGTTCGCGTGAGTCCGCGAAGCCTGTCGAACTATCGCTCTCTCCGTTGCCGGTTTTACAACACACCGCTTGTTTACTTAATTAATGAATGAATCAATCAATTGCTCGCCCCGGTGCTAGAAAATACGCTGCAGAAACAAAAATCAATGCTAATGGAAGGGGTGGTGAGGGGGGGGGGATTTTTATACCTTAATCTATATAATCCTTGCAATTGATATAGCGCCTCATCACCTCACTGAGGCATCTCAACGCGCTTCACAGAATATATTGTGAAAGCGGAATGACCTGTATTGTACTGTGCGGACGAAACGTGACAGCCAGTTTGCGCACAGCGGTGCCCCACAAACTTAGCTATGAAATGAGTGACCAATTTTTATTCGGGGGGATTGTCGGCCAGGACACCGGGAGAGAGAGAGAAAGAGAGAGAGAGAGAGAGAGAGAGAGAGAGAAACTCCCTTCTCTTTTCGAACAGCGTGGCAGGATCTTTAAAGTTCCAGCTGAACAGGGCACAGACGGGGAGTGAGGTTTAACATCTCCTCCGAAGGGCGGAGTGCCAATGGGAGCTTTAACATCCAATCCGAATCGTCAGGAGTGGCAGACGGGACTCGGGGGGATTAGCTGATGGATTTGCTTTCAGTAAAATAAGCAGCGCACCCCTGGTACTGCATCGCAGTTGTCATCTTGGACGTCTCACAAGTGGTTCATCAATTCTCCGGATAGAACCGGCCGCTCGCTCCATGGCTGTTTTGTGGTCCAACCTTTTGGCTGCTGAGAGCCGCAGAAGCAATATTTCTGTGTTTCCCTTCCAGAAACATCACATACTGTCATTATTATTATTATTATTATTATTATTATTATTATTATTATTATTATTATTATTATTATTATTATTATTATTATTATTATTATTATTATTATTATTATTATTATTATTATTATTATTATTATTATTATTATTATTATTATTATTACATGTACAGTCAGAGCGTCCTGGCTTAGACCATGTGAGTTCCAAGTCCTGACACGAGGGGTGAACCCACAACCTTCTGGTGAGGCTGAGCCAGGCTTCCACGTGGGACGAGCGCGGCTAACTTCACGGCTGATCTGACTGCCGAAACCTCTGAGCCAAAGAAAGCACTGCGCGCGGGTTCGACGGGCACGGGCGATAAAATATTGCAGCGCTGCGCAAATCGTTCCGGCACTTGGAAGGGAGAAGCAGGAGGGGATCGAGGACTAATTTCACACAGGCTGAATGCTTCCATCTGCCCCTTTCGCTGAAACGTCGTAAAATATTGAAACGTAATATGTTGCAGCGGGAATCGCATTACCATTATTATGGCGGGGGAAAAAAAAAAGATATAGGCGACGGCAAACTAAATCAAATTGACGGCTCGCTGTATATTTCAATTATGCATCAGTTGCTCTCTGAAAGTAGACGGGGAATAGAGTGAGGGGGGAAGCAATGTGATTCAGCTCCTAACAGATGAATAAAAGCCGACAAGAGGCTTTGCGACGTTTAGGGTTGAAGAGAGAACGAAACCAGGGTTTTTTTCTCGCGCCGGCTTGTTTCCGAAGAACTGGGGATTTTCCCCGTCCCCGATTGCGAAAGAGTTCAATTTATGGTGATAATAATGACCATTGCGTTTGATCCGACGCCTTATCGCGTCTTCGAGCCGCCCCAAAGAGCCGCACGGGATATACTCCGTAAGTGAACTGATCGGGTGTTTGGTGGGCGAAACGCGGCAGACAATTAATCGCGCACGGGAAGTGTCGCGCAAACAGCCGTGGATGGAAGTGGCCAAATTACTGTTAATATCGTTTTTGTAGGGACTGTTACCCCAGAAAAGTTATCCGCCGATCGACTAACACTGGGGTTCCGACTTACTGCGGATGAACAGAGACGCGTGTGTGTGTGTGTGTGTGTGTGTGGAGTAAGGAAACCTGTGGAGTCGCGATAAGGCGTTGGATCAAATGCAATGGTCATTATTATCACCATAAATTGAACTCTTTCACAATCGGGGACGGGGAAAGCCCTAATTCTTTGTGGAGTCCTGTAGCTCAGTGGTTAGAGCACTCGCTTTGCAAGCGAGAGACCTGAGTTCAATTCCAGGCAGAGGGCGAAACCTTGGGCAAGTTTCCTTACTCCACACAGAGCCTAATAATAGTCCCTCCAAAACAAAAGAAACAATAATAAATTGGTCATTTTCAATCTACGACTGTTTGTGGGACATTGCTGTGCGCAATTGGCTGCCGCGTTCGCCCACAAATATACAGTCAATTCACTTTACAGTGTGTTCTGTGAAGCGCTTTGGGACGTCCTCCCGACGTGAAAAGCGCTATATCAAATTGCGAGGATTATTATTATTATTATAAACCTGCCCAGTGTTTCGTCATGCCCGCCCGGGAATCGAACCCAGGTCCTCTCGCTTGCGAGGCGAGAGCTCTAACCGCTGAGCTACAGGACTCTCAACTCGTGGAATATCAACACCGATAGAGTTGCAGCTCCAAATAGCTGAGAAAATCAAAAGGATTTCTTGTCCCATATGTCCTTGTACCTGTAGCCCTGGACTGCCCTTCTCTCTCCTCTGCGCAAGTTCACTCAGTCAGTCATTTCTCAAACCCCTTTTCCTTCTGTCACAGACATCAGTCACAATCGCGCACTTTCCTCAAAGCCGAGGAAACTGTTTCGAAAGCCCGGCATCGGTGTTGAACCCTGTGGGCTACGGGTTTATTTTTGGCTTGGTAAAATTTCGAGCTGTGGCCTCGAGAGATTACGTACAGCTCTCAACTTATGTGGAGTCTCAGCTATCAAAACTCTATTTTCTCTGCAGGGTTTTACCTACCTCTCTACCTCCCTATCTCCCCCCCACCCCCCGCATCTCTGACAAGTCCAGGAACAGTGTCCATGGTTGGAGCTGGAGCACTCGCCTCGCAAAGCGAGAGGACCTGGGTTCGATTCCCGGGGCGGGGCGAAACCTTGGCTAAGTTTCCTTACTCCGCACCCCTCTGCTTACCTCCCACCCATCATCTTATCCACCTCCGTCGTATCTCCTCTCAACCTTCTGAGCGCCAAAGGAAAAAAAAAACCCCCAGTCTATCAAATTAAGCTGTTTAAAGATTGCCGTCGTGTGCTGAATTGGGCTTAAGGTGCAATGTATTGCACTGAAGCACCGAATTGTTGTGCTGAATCTTTCAATCAAAGGAGCTATACTCAATTATTGAAAGCAATATACGTGTGGTTTCTTATTCTATTACAGTGACAGTTGAGTAGGAATGGGCATAGCGAGGAGTTTTTTTTTAATATGCCAGCAAACATGGGTTATTCAAGCAGTGATAGGTTTCTGGGGGCAGGTGAAATATAGAATCACCCTGGGAATAAGAGAATAATAAATATAGGAGGCAGAACGTGAATCGATTTGCAAAATACCGAGCTGTGTGTTTTATGAGCGCGCGAAACCATTAAAGCTAAAACAGTCCCTATCCCTTTCATTCTCTTTGAACACAGACGTTAATCCGGTGGCAGCTGCGATTTGCAAGAGCAAGAAGGAAAAAAAAAGAGGTGCGATGTTGTGTCCGTGACGTTCTCAAAGGAGATCGCGCTTTTTAGCGTGATCACTAAACTGTAATGATGAGAGTAACAATAAATAAACTCGATGAAGTGACATTAAGGCGTCGGGGACGTCTCAAAGCGCTTCACGGGATATATTGTAAAGTGCAGTGACTGTGTATTTTGTGGGCGGAACTCGGCAGCCGATTACGGACAGCAGCGTCCCCCACAAACAGCCGTGGATTGAGTGACCGAATTAGTTTTGAGGGATTATTACTCCCCCAATCGACTAACAACCGGGTTCCTACTGACTGCTGGGCAAACAGAGGCGTGCGCGCGTGCGGAGTAAGGAAACTTGCCCCACATGACTCAATATTTATCTGGTGTGAAGTCTGACGTTTTAATAATAAGTTATAATAATAATCTGACCCTCCATCCGACTGTATTGTCGGAGGTGCGGACTTTCAGATGAGACTTTAAACCGAGGCTCCGTCTGCCTGTTCAGACGGACGTAAAAGATCCCACGATGCTGTCGGAAAGGAGAACGGAATTTCTCTCTCCCGGTGTCCTGGCCCACAATCCGCTAATAAAATTATTCCTGTTAGTATTATAAAGCAACGTTGCGGGAATAGGATTGTAAGACTGTGCCTCCGAAGGGGAAAAGGCACAGAAGAGAAGAGAAAAGAGATTAGCTGCCAACCAGCCGGTGGATTTGATTCTAACGTTTGCAAAATTAGCTGATCTCTCAGTAATAAAACAGCATTATGATAACCTTTGCATTTGACACAGCCCTTTTCACGTCTTGGAGATGCTTCAAAAGCGCTTCACGCAATTGATGATGCAGTATTGAGACGTGGAGACAGAATTTGCGGGTACCTGGGAGCTCTGCTGTATTGATGTCTCAGTTAGGCGGCTGAACTTAAGATTCTCAACCCGTTTGCTTCATCGATCGGCGCCTGTCATTGTTGGAGACGTTCTCTCCATACTAACGTTAGCAGCTGGAGAGAATTCCAGCTTGCCACAGCTTGTTAATAATAATAATAATAATAATGATGATAATAACCCTTGCATTTGGTGCGGCGCCTTCTCACGCCGTCGAGACGTCTCGAAGCGCTTCGCGGGATACACTGCAAAGTGAATCGACCGCCTATTTGGTGGGCGAAACGCGGCAGCCAATTGCGCACAGCAGCGTCCCCCCACAAACAACCGTGGATTGAGTGACCAAATTGAACCGGGGGGGGGGGGGGGGCCCTCTCACGTGCGGGCGAAAGCGCTGCCCACTGCACCGCGGAACTCCTGATGATGATGGTAATAATACTAATCTGTGCAGTCGATCGGTCTGTGCCTTTTGTGCCAGCCAGACATCGCGTACTGCTTCACGGGATTTCCCGTGAGGCGTAGCGACCGTATTTCTAGGCAGAGCTGGGCCGACCGGCGATACCAACGGCGCTTATCTAAACAGACGCCTCAATCGGAGTTGGCATAGCGGAGATTGAAAGGAGCGGCAAGTTAAAGCGCCTGGACCTGAAATGATTTTGCTTTGCAGATGGGTTCGATTCACCCCAGTACACGTTATGCCTTTTGATGTGGTGTGATGTCTCCCGCTATTGCTTTCTAAATTGCTATTCTATTCTGCTCTGTTCGACTCAAAACGGTTTAGCGTTGAATGGTTCGGAGTGCCTGATGTTCCCCTTCTGTTATCCACGTCCCTCGGCTTCAAACTAGCGAAGAGGGCCGACGAGGATTTTTTGACTCGGGTTGAGCGATTCTGTCTTTGGGCGAGAGACAGACAGCGGGTGTGTGTGTGTGTGTGTGTGTGTGTTTTTGTTAGCTAATGTTGATAATAAAAAGATTAACGAGTTAGCTCAAACAATCTGGGAATGTTTAAACGAGTTGAATTTCCGGAAGCCGTCAGCTTCCGACTGCAGCCAAACAGTCGATGCATTTCCCTGAATATTGGCCGTTTGCCGTTATACAGCACCTACGAGTTGTGAGTCGTATGAAAATACCTTTATACAGCGCTACACCTTTCCCCCCCCCTCCCCCAATGAAGGACGCTGTGCAAATGCGAGTGGTTGTCTTTCATTTCGGGAGAATGTCTCGAGAGGCCTCTCACAGCGCTTCGGAAGATTTACCGTAAAGTCCAGAACTATATTTTTTGCATATTATTATTATTGTACATTTTTTGGAGGTGATTGCGTCAGCCAAAAACAGCAATGAAGTGAATGGTCAATTTTATCTCAGGGTGAGGGCCAGGACACCCGGAGAAACTATATTCTCTTTTCGGATAGCGTCACAGGGGTCCTTAACATCCACCTGAACGGGTAGACGGGCCCTCGAACTTCAAGATCCTCACTCTCGTGTTCAAATCCCTTCACTCCCTGGCACCTCCCTACCTCTCTCTGGCCTCCTCGCTCCCCTCAATCCACCACCCGGCCTCCTGCCCGTCCCTCGCGCCCTCCGCCCCACCATCGGAGGTCGCGCTTTTAGCCGCTGCGCCCCGAAACTCTGGAACGTTTTCCCTCAATCCCTCCGGCTTGCCCCCTCTCTCTCTCTCTCTCTCCCCCTTTTCAAGTCCCACCTGTAAACCTTCCTCTTCGACCTTCCTCTCCCCCACCCCACACCCCGCCACCCGCTCCCGGCTCGGAGTCAGGCTCCGCTACTGTTAAGGCGCTACCCCGTTTAAGACGCTACACAGCGCTGAATTGGAGCATCAGCTTATAGACTGTATGAGTTGCAAGTGCCAACGTGGAGCTTGAACCCACAAACTTCTGCCTCAGAGCCGAGAGCGCTACCGACTGAGCCGGGCTGAGACAACTGTCGAAACGCACGACCTTGCCACAATCACATCTCGAGATAAAAGCTCTCCAGTCATAAATTAATCACCCCTGGTGAAGGAACGTTCCTTACAGCTGAGACAATATTACAGAGATACGGCAGCAATTTAAAATAAGCCAAACACTCTGATCTAGATTTAATTTGGCACTGGATCTCAGAATTGTGGTGTTCTCAATAGCTCTGAGCGACCCCAGCTGGAACCTAGCGTAGGAAAGGGGTTTGTACATTATCCAGCAATCTCTGCAAAGCCATTCGGGCCATTCGGAGAATCATAGAGTAATATCAAAGCTGCATTATGGCTTTGCTATCCGTCTGCCAGCCGTGTATATATATATATATATATGGCAATTTGAATCCTCCTGCAGCGTCGAGGTTAGAGCACTCGCGTCGCAAGCGAGAGGACCCGGTCAGGGGCGAAACCTTAGGCAAGTTTCCTTACTCCACACGGACACGCCTCTGTTTAATTAGCAGTAAGTTGTAACTCAATCAAATTGGTCACTCAATCCACGGTTGTTTGGTGGGACAACTGCCGAGTTTTACCCACGTCTCAAAGCGCTTCACAGAACGTACTGTAAAGTGTAGTGACTGTATATTTTGTGGGCGAAACCTGGCAGCCAATCGTGCACAGCAGCGTCCCCACAAACGGTCGTGGACAGAGTGATCAAATTCTTCTTATTATTATTCTTTTGAAGGGAATATCACCCCTGGAAAAGCGATCCGCCAACAGACTAATTTCCGGGTTCGTTCTGGGTAAAGGAAGGCATGCGTGTGGAGTAACGGGACTTCCTTAAGGTTTCGCCCCGCCCGGGAATCCAACCCGGGGTCCTCTCGCTTGCGAGGCGAGTGCACTACAGGACACCGCGATACCCGTTTGATTGTCACAACGCTCAACGAAACTAATTCAAGGGCATGTGGCGCGAGGAATATTTGCCGTCTTGAACAGCTCGCACTTAGGCAGCGTCCTTTCCGCGGGGTAGCATCTCGGAGCGCTGAGAGGACAAGACGGGACCCGTACGCTTAACTGCCCAATGGGATTATTAAGGCAATAATGGGTGATGCAGAATTCCATGTCATTACGTTGCAAACACAGAGCGGTTCATTTGCAAAGCTTCGTGTTTTCACCTTGCGAGCGTATTAACGGCCGGTCCCGAGCCACAGACTTTGCTTACAGCGAAACATCCATATCTATCAGGAAATAGTTCTGACCGCTCGTGTTTGCGTGATGAACGAGATAGATGGGTGCAAGTCAACACCCATTTGCGAGTCCGCCTCCAGACAGCTCCAAAGCTGCTGATGCGGTCAAAAAAAAGAAAAAACAGATGATGCGACAATAATAATCCTTCTGTTTGATGCAGTACCTTTTCCACGTTGGCAAGATGTCTCGAAGTCCTTCGCAGAAAAGTGGATTGACCTGGGTCCTTTACAGGAGAAACGCGGCAGTCGATTGGGCACAGTATTGTCTCGCGAACAAGTCGTGGGTCGAGTTGACCGAATTATTGCTTTTCTGGAAGGGATCATCACCCCCGGAGAAAGCGATCCGCCAATCGACTCGCTTTCAGCCACTTGCGCCCCGAGCGCTTCCCTCAATCCCTCCGCCTTGCCCCCCCCCCCCTTTCTCTCCCCCTTTTCAAGTCCCACCCGTAAAAACCTTCCTCTTCGACCTTCCTCTCCCCTCACACCCCGCCAACCCCTCTGCTTACTTAAAGGTGAACAGGCGGGGGCGGAAGGAGAAGTCGGGGAGAGCGGGGGTGATAGAGATAGGGCGGGACGTGAGTGTTTTAAGTCTCCGAACGTCAAAAAGGCCCTCGAAACGTGAGTGGAATTCACTTGAGTGGAATTTACAGCAGGTTCAGGGTAAACTGATCCCACGTGTCGCACCAGCGAAGCCACTCTCTCTCTCTCTCTCTCTCTCTCTCTCTGGCCGCAGTGTGAATCATGTGGCGCACCGGCACTTGGGTTGAAATTGCACTGTGCAGTAGCACTTCAGGTTGACGTTGTGACATTAAATCAGAGGGAGCTTGGCATTTGCCCGATCCTTTGGGGCTCCCAACAAACGCCAAATGGCGGAGACGGAATAAATTATGCGTGTATTCCGGAGACGGCTTGTGTTTCACGGATATATCACCGTGAGGCAATTCTGACGGGGTTGATAAAATACTTGCGCGTTGGTGTTAAGGGGTCGTGGATTGCGCTACATTTATTAACGTGTGGAAGATATATGTCCAAAGTAAAATGGCGTCTTGTATTTACACAGCGCCCTTCGCGCAGGGCAGGGTCTCGGAGGGCTTAACAGTGACGGAGCCTGACCCCGAGCCCGGTGGGGTGACCGTAGGCACGGACGAAGAGGGAGGTCTTCAGTCGTGATCTACAAGAGGGGAAGGAGGCGGGAAAGGCGGAGGGTTTGAGAGAGAGAGCTCCAAAGCTTTGCGGAGCAGCGGTTGAAAGTGCTGCCGCTGACGGTGGAGCGGAGGGGACGAGGGACAAACAAGAGGCCGGGAGGCAACGGGGAGGCAACGGGTTGTGGAGTGGGGAGAAAGCAGGTTAGCGAGGGAGGGCGGTGCCAGGGCCTGAAGGGGAACATATACGTAAGAAGAATAATAAACAATCCTTGCTTTGGGTACAGCGCCTCATCACGTCTTCGAGACGTCTCAAAGCGCTTCACAGGATCCGCTGTAAAGTGCAGTGACCGTATATTTTGTGGGCGAAACGCGCAGCCGATTGCGCGCAGCGACGTCCCCCACAAACAGCCGTGGATTGAAGTGACCAAATTTACTATTAGTATTTTTTGAAAGGAATTATTACCCCTGGAAATCGACTAACAGCTGGGGTCCTACTTACTGCTTTACACACACACATACACATATGTATATATATATGTGTGTGTGTGTGTGTGTGTGCGTGTAACAGCGAATTAGAAGGCGAGGAGAACAGGAGATGTTAATCTCTGTGTTTTTCTCCTCTTCGCGTAAAAAATTACGGCAAATAAAAGTGTCAACCACAGGGCCAGTGAAAACAACTATTAATCAGATAAAGGCCATTGTGGCAGAAGGAATGACTGTATTCGAGCTGCAGCCTCGGTTAGTGATTAATTTCCTCCACCATCAGGCTCACTTGTTCCGTTATAATTTCTGGCTGATCGATAAATGTCTCACTTGATGCCGTGTCACTTACCGCTTCGACGCTCAACACCAGGTGGGGAGCCAACGGGTGGGTTCGCACCTCGATCGTTCATAGTAATGATAGTAACGTTAATAATCCTTGCACTTGGGCACAGCGCCTTTCACGCCGAGAGGGTGTCCCCAAACGATTCGCAGGGTTCACTGTGAAACCGCAGCGACTGTGTTTCAGCCAATTGACTTACCGGTATATTCTGTGAAGCGCTTCGAGACGTCTGGACGACACGATAAGGACCCTCGTGCGAAGATTATTATCATTAATTATTATTATATGATGAGGCCCCATATCAAGTGTACTGAATATTATTATTACCACTATTATTAGCATTATTATTAGTGTAAGCTCCTCACACGGTAAACTCAGCGGGAGCTGTAACTGCAGGAACAACGACGACGACAACAACTTATTATATTATATTATATTATTATAACAACTTGCATTTGTTTCGCGCCCTCCACCCCGGGGCAGGTTCCCAGGGAGCTTAGCAACGGCGGAGCCCGCTGTCGGGCCAAGTGACGACCGTCTCTGCCTGTTCTGTGCACTTTCGCCGCGTGTGGCTGGACCGGAGGGGAAGTGGGTGAGTCGATCCAAAACGCAACCAGCTGACGCACCGAATAAATGATTCCCGTCTCTTCCAGCTTCAAGCCGGAAGCTTACCCGCCCGCTGTTCCTTCTGTGTAAACACGGTCGTCATATTCGGACCTGATCCCTGTCTTTTCCTTCTCCTTAAATAAGCGGACCGAGTGTGTAGCTTGTGGGCGGAACGCGGCGGCCAATCGCGCACAGCAGCGTCCCCACAAAGAGTCCTGGTGTTGGAGGGCTGGAACCTACAACCCACAAGACATACGCTCGATCCACCTGACGGTATATTCCGCGAAAGGCTTTGAGACGTCTCGAAGACGTGATAAGGCGCTGTGTCAAGCGCCTTAGGATCACTCTTATCATTTCGCTCCGGTGAAGCGGTCAGGCTGTCAGGGGATCATTTGAATGTCGCGTCTCCGTTCAGCAATTTAATCTGTTCAATCAAATTAGGTACCCGGGGTGAGGAGGGTTGTCAAAACCCCCTCTCTTTGCCGCAAGTTAATTGGAATTGGAAAATGTTTTTTTAAAAAAAAGGACAATTGATTAGTCGCGTTTTATAATTGGACTGTGACAGGAAACTGGGCGAATGCTACAATTTTTTCAGATAACGCAGAACCTTAATCAAAATTATTATAAGTTTTCATCCAGGCAGCGGGCGATGCCTTTTTTTTCCCCTTGAATAAAAATGACGTGTTATTTTTCTCCGTGGCAGGTTTTTTTTTATCCGCGGAGCATCCCCACTGAGTTCGGCACACGGTAAGTGAAGCTGGTGGAGGTGGTGGGGCGGGTGGGGGGGTGGGGTGTGAGGGGAGGGTGGGGGGCAAGGACTTGGAATCACACCGTCTAAGCTGACGCTCCAGTGCAGTGCTGGGGGAGGTGTTTGCAGTGCCGTCTTTCGGTTGAGACGTCTCAAAGAGCTTCACGGAATATACGGTAAAGTGAATTGACTGTGTATTTTGAGGGCGAATATATTTTTTTGGAGGGACTTACAACCATCCATCAGAGGCGAGTGTGTGGAGTGAGGTTTTGCCGCGTCCGGGAGTCGAACCCGGGGGTCCACTCGCTGGCGAGGCGAGGGCTCTAACCCAATATGCCACAGGACTTCACCTCCTAAGGTTGTCAGACGAACACTGGCCCTCAGTCATCAAACACGAACCGAGAGTCAAGTCCGTTTGAGGCATTTGACGCCAGCGACCTCATAATTATTCCGCTAAGGTCAAGCAACTAAAACTGTTGAGAGTTTTGCTCAGACATTCTCGCTGGACCTCTCCCCCACCGGTGTCTGGGAGCAAAAAAAGTTCCGCTCGCTAAGATTAAACCGTTGATGGCTTGATGAAAGACGTGATTTATGTTACCAAATCCCCACTGCCCTTGACAGATATGCAGAAAAAAATAGAATATTCCTCTGAATTTCCTTCTCTCGGGAGCGTCGCCGGCCTGGAGCTCCAGAGAGAACGTCACGTGGAAAAGTGTCCTGGTATTAAGTGGCGTGTTTGGGACGAGAGAGAGAGCGAGAGAGAGAGAAAGAGGTGGGGGGGGGGGAGGAAGAGAAGGAGTTACATAATCTTTCTCCTATGTAACTTTTCAATGTAAAGAGATTTTTTTCTTGGGTGTCAGCGCGATTATCAACGTTGCTCTGAAACGCTGTGACGGGTACCTGTTTCAATTCCTGGGGGACTTGATTGAATGTAATGAATATAATCAGGAGGAACTATAGCAGTTATAATAGGGAGGAACCCGATCTGTCAGTGGATTTGCGGATCACTTTTCCTGGGCTAATGATCCCTCAAAAAAAATTAATTTTAAATCGGTCACTCAACCCACGACCGTTTGCGGGGACGCTGACGTGGGCAGTTGGCTGCCGCGTTTCGCCCCCGAAACACGCCGTCAATTCACTTTGCGGCATGTTCTGTGAAGCGCTTTGGGACGTGGTAAGGCGCTGAAACAAATGCGAGGATTATTATTGCACATTGCTCCAGTGGACAGGTTAATAGTGACACAGAATGGCGCGGAAACAGGCCGTTCGGCTCAACCCCTCTCCCTCCCTCCCTCCTTCCCGCGCCCTTCCATTCCTTTCTCCCTCACATGAAGGTCCAGCTTCCTCTCTACACTTTCTGCTTCAAACCACCGCTTTGGGCAGCGAGTTCCTCAGAACCAATAATAATTAAAGAAATAAAGCAATATTCATTTAGGAGAATCAGATGGTCATGGGGAAGGTTTGTGTGGGCCGTGTGGTCAAATCTGCGGGCGCTTTGAACTCATAGCCCAGGTTGTCGCCCCAGGGCAGTACTGGGGGGAAACCCCGCATTGTCGGAGACGCCGTCATTCGGTCGAGAAGTTAAACCTCACTCCCCGTCCGTTGCCCTGTTCAGGTGGACGTTAAGGATCCCGGGGCGCTGTTCGGGAAGAGAAGGAGGTTTTCTCCCTCCCGGTGTCCTGGCCGACGATCCCCCACCGAATAAAATTGGTCGCTCGCTTCACATCTGTTCCTAGGACATTGCGGTGCGCAAGTAGGTGCTTGCTTAAAAAATGTAGTGACTGCACCTGACAGTACCATCTCAGATGCGCTTCGAGATGTCATCCTGACTTGAAAGGTGCTTTACTGAGTGTGAAAATGTAACGATTAATTCAAGCTGCAAGAAAAGAGTGCTCCTGGCTGGGCCAAGGATAATAATAATAATCCTTGCTTTTGATATGACGCCTTATCACGACTCAAAACGCCTCACGGAATATATTGCGAAGTGAATTGACTGTGTATTTTGTGGGCGAAATATGAATACAAATGGCGTGGCTTCTAAGGTTAAAACTCGACCCGTAAAGTCGACAGCTCTGCGTTCGAGAATCGACTCACTTTAAATGCTAAATAATCCTTTGACGCGTCATTTACGCAATCTATTACTTTCCAAAAAAAAAACAGCTTTCAAAGTCAAACATCTGTCCTTGGATAACCGGCCCGGGTTTCGATTCCCGGGCAGACAGGGCGAAACCTCGAGCAACTTTCCTTACTCCACACGCCTCTGCTTACCAAGCAGTAAATAGGGACCCGGCTGTTAGCGGAACGCTTTTCGGGGGTAATAATACATCCCGTGAAGCGCTTTGAGACATCTCAACGACATGATAAGGCGCTACATCAAATGCCAGGGTTATTATTATGATTACTCCTGGCCCGAAAGCAAAATTGAGCTGGAAATTATCAACGAGAAAAAGCTCGGAGCCACAAGCAGTGCTCGCTGAGCAGATCCGCAATAACACTTAACACTTAAATATTTATAAAATAATGGACGGCGGGGAAATGAACGGGAGGTTGTAATCTAATCCAGGGCTTCAGAGGGAAGGTTGAATGGTTTATGCTTTCATCTGATGGCTTGAAATCCTACCCGTCTGTTTGTCATTTGTTTCAAATCTCGGCCAGCCCGTCATTTGAGCCTCTGTCACAAAGGTTTATCCAATAATAGTAATCCTTTGTGGTTGATACAGCGCCTTATCACGTCGTTGAGATGTCTCAAAGCGCTTCACAGGATACGCTGTGGAGTAGAGTGGCTGTGCGTCTTGTGGGCGAAACCCGGCAGCCAATTGCGCACAGTAGCGTCCCCACAAACAGTCGGGGGTTGAGTGACCAACATATTTTGGGGTGAGAGCTTATTACTCCCAGCAAGCGATCCGCCAATTGACTAACCACCGGGGACCTATTTACTACTGGGTAAACAGAGGACGCGTGGAGTAAGGGAACTTGCCCAAGGTTTCGGCCTGGCCGGGAATCGAACCCGGGTCCTTTCGCTTGCAGAGGCGAGCGCTCTAAGCCGCTACACTCCGCTGTATGAGTTCCGAGTCCTGAAGTGGGGGGGGGGGGGAGAGAGGGGGGGGGGAAGGCGTTCAATCCATAAACCTTCTCACTCGGAGGCAGGTTTGCTACCAGCTGAGCCGGGTTGACACGCACAAGAGCGCTTTGAGAAAATTCACCCCTCTCTTGATGTGCAAAATGTCCCGAAAGGTTTATTAATGACGTCCGAGGTCATTTTTTTAAAAAAAAACCCACATTAAATAGGACAACACCCAGGCTGGGTGATGCTGCAAAAAAAATAATGCATCACGGACGATATTATTAGGGATTGATACAAAATGTGCTAAAGAGATCAGGTTCAGCCACACGCCCATTAATCACTGAGATAGAGTGTCTCTCTTTCAGCATGTTGCTGTATAAACTCCGTCTCTGACCTCGCCGTACATGAGGGAGAGGGGAATAGGGGCATGGGGGGGGCGGGGGGGAGAGGCGAGGGAGCGGGATTAGGAGGCTTGTGTGGAGTATACACTCTGTCTGGGATTAGGAGGACAGAAAAGTCCTGTTTCCGGGTATTAGATACCATGCGATTTAGAGTGACCAGCCTCAAGGTCAAATTTCAAAGCGCTATGAGACTTTATGGCAAACGTGATAAGTTGCTATATCAAGCGCCGGGATGAACGTCATATTTATTATCATATGATCTAGTCCAAATCCTGACTGCCCAGCATTTTGGAATGTCCTCCCAAGGTGAATGTAATTTGTTGTCGCTCTAAAGGAAAAAACTCAAGTGCACGGTGTTAAATGTGGGATTGTTATGATGATATATGATGTGCATAATGATGTGATGAAGGTAATCCTTGCATGTGATATAGCGGCTTATCACGTCTTCGAGACACCTGAAAGCGCTCCACAGGATACGCCGCGAAGTGAATTGATTGTATGTTTTGTGGGCGGAATTACGGTTTGAGCCAATTACGCGCAGCAGAGTCCCACAAACAGTCGTGGGTTGAATTAACCAATTATTTTTTGAAGAGATTATTACCCCTGGAAAGCATGGCAGCTCCCACCTGTTGATTGACCGTGAGGGCTAATTTGCGGGACGGGCTGAAAGAAAAAAAACTGGGTGCAAAATCTACACGTTGGGTTAATCACACAGTCATGAAATTAACACCAAATCTGTGAGTTACTTAACTAAGAACATCTGTAATTCCTTCTGTACACATGACATTGGCACACGGTTAAGCCGATCTCCAAATTTTCCACATGTGTTGATGCCTTAGTTGCAAATTAGGCCCAAGTGTGTAACGAGGGTTCATGAAGTCGCTATAATTATGCAGACAGATGCTTAGCAAGGCTGACGGTGGAGCCAAAGCCAGCGCGTTTCTTCTTTTGGCAGAGGATATGTCTTGAAGACCAGCCTGGCTCACATGTTCAGCTCCAAAGGTGCTGACGTGCAATCGTTTAGAGACACCAGATGCGCTCTCTCAGTCAGAAGTTTGTGGACTGAATGCTGGAGACACTGAACTCACATAGTCCAGGCTGACACTCCAATGCAGTGCTGAGGGGAGCGCTGGATTGTCGGAGGTGCCATCCTCCGGATGAGCCGGTCCACCGAGCTCCCCATTTGTGCCGTCCGTAGACAAGTAGGTGAATAAGATAAATAATCATAAAAATAATCCTTGCATTTGATACAGCGCCTTATCACGCCTTCGAGATGTCTCAAAGTTAAGTGAATTGACTGTATATTTTCTGGGCGAAACGCGGCAGCCAATTGCGCACAGCAGCGTCCCCGCAAACAGTCGTGGATTGAGTGACCAAATTCTTCTTTTTTTTGGTTTGTAGGGATTATTATGCCAGCAACCAGTTTTCCTACTTACTGCTGGGTAAACAGAGGCATGTGTGGAGTAAGCAAACTTGCCTAAGGTTTTGCCCCGTCCAGGAATCGAACCTGGGTCCTCTGGCTCGCGAGACGAGGGCACTAACCACTAGACTACGGGACTCCAAGAACGGTTGCAACCGCAATAATATCATCTTGTTGTGAACGGCACGGCAAGGATGGGTAAAGAATTGCAAGTGCGGTATCCTACGTGACTAAAATGTGCATTACTCTTCAACAAAAAACAGTCGAGCAATAACAAGGAAGGCTAATGGATGAAGCTTGCTTCCTTCGGAGGAGTTTGCGCGGATCTATTCATTATGCAAAGATAAAGAGCTTTTGTTTCATTAAGTGCTCGTTGGCAAACGAAAAATCTAAATGTTAAATAACGCAGCAGCATAATTTCTCCGTATCTGTGCAAATAAAGGGAACCGCGATTATAGGTCAATCAGCAGTTATAATTTCAACAGCGCGAGCTTCCTTTTGAGATCATCGAGATTGGAAAATCAATGGCAAGGCAAACAGGATTTTTGCTGTAAGTATCTAAGAGGGCAGTTTGGTTGAGTGCGGTAAAGTGTGCCCCGTCAAAAGCAATTGCTTATAAAGGCGGAGGTATTCCTGGTGCGGGAATTTCTTAGGCAAGTTTCCTTACTCCACACACGCCTCTGTTTACGCGGCAGTAAGTAGGAACCTGGTCACTCACATCAATCATCCTTGCATTTGATATAGCGCCTCATCACATGGATCAGCCACCACCACCAACAACTCTATAGCGCCCTCCACGCAAGGTAGTGGTTAAAATGGCGGAACCTGACTCCGAGCCCGGGGTTGGGGGTGGGTGGGTGGGGGGTGGGGAGGTGGCCAAAAGCATAGTCGAAGAGGAAGGTCTTCAGGCGGGACTTGAGAAAGGAGAGAAGGGGTACAAGTTGGGGGGATTCACGACCTCCGATGGTCGGGCGGAGGGCGCGAGGGACGTGCAGGAGGCCGGTGCCAGTTGAGCGGTGGTGGACTGGGGAGTGAGGAGGTCGGAGAGAGGTAGGGAGGTGCCAGGGAGTGAAGGGATTTGAACACGAGTGAGAGGATCTTGAACTCGAGGGGTCTCAAAGCGCTTCGCAGAACATGCTGCAAAGTGGCTTGACTACATGTTGTGGGCGAAAATTTCCCACAGAGGATTGAGTGACCAAATTATTATTATTATTTCTCTTGAAGGGTTTCCTATCCTCCAGAAAGTGATCCGCCAGTCGACTAACGACAGGGTTCCTACTTACTGCTGGGTAAACAGAGGCGTGTGGGGTAAGGAAACTTGGTTTAGGTTCCGCCCGGGCTGGGAATCAAACCCAAGTCCTCTCGCTTGCGAGGCGAGGGCTCTAACCATTACGCTACAGGACTATTGCCTGAGCCAGCCTTACGCACTCATAGATATCATATATTTAGTATTCCAGATTGGAAGGATAAAAAAAAAACAACAGCAGATTCTGTTGGACGAGAATGATGTTTCACAACCTTCCTCGAATCAGACATGTAAGCAAACCCGTCCAATGCAACAGCAGCCAAAAACACATTGAGGTTTCACTCTCACTGAAATGGAGGTAGTTAAATTGAAACGCTTATATAAACTGCCACAGCTTACGCTAAGCACTGCTCTAATGTGCCTGATTTCTCCACGGTGAAATAAAACCTGGCAGAACATGGCAGGATGTAATTTTGACCAGCATTTAACGGCGTAAAAGCGGATTAAAAAGCCTGACAGAGTCGTGGCTGCCACAGGAACTCTCTTGTTTGCAGCAGACCAACTCTTCTCTCCTCCCAGCTCAGCGTTAATCTACACTACTGTTACGCCCTCCGGAACGCAACCGCACGCGAAGGGCGCTGCCCAAATGCGAGTTGTTTTCCCTTCACGCCTTAGCACCTCTCCGCCTTTCCAACCTCCTCCTTCGCTCAGTTACCTCAGTCTTTTCACTCGGTGCATCCTCTTCCCGCCCATCTGTGGTGAAAATTTCCAATCTACGTCCCTAAAATGTGGAGCTTCCTCTCCTGACCCTTCCAAATCCTCTCTTCTTTGCCTAAGGTTTCGCCCTGACCCGCCCGGGAATCGAACCCAGTTCCTCTCCCTCGCGAGGCGAGTGCCCTAACCACTGCGCTACAGGACTCCAATGCAACAAGGTCTCTGAACGCTATACAGTGGTGGGTTTGGACCCTGAGCAAGAGAGGGGAGCGGGAGGGGAGGTGACCATAGGCTTGGTCGAAGGGTAGTAATAATAATAATAATAATAATAATCCTTGCATTTGATCTAGCGCCTTATCACGCCTTCGAGACGTCTCAAAGCGCTTCACAGGATACGCTGTAACCTGAATTCACTGTGTGTATTTTGTCTAATTATTGCCTTTCAGAGCTCTTTGTAATACAATGCGTCGGATACAGCGGATGTCAGGGTGAATGTCAGGGAATAAAAGCTGCTCTCGCTTTGTTTCGCTTGCTGCATTGAATGAGCCACATTAGGAGCCTTCACCGCTGACGACTTGCCTCGACCTGAGATTGCACAGCGCAGAAAATCGGAAAATTATTCCCCAACCCATTACTGATGCAGAGATTGCCAAACTGTATCATTTAATTCATTTCATAAGCTTGCTGTGGACGGCTGATTTTCTTCGACTGACCCGAATGTAAAATGTGTTAAACGTTTCTAAGTGCAGTCTAAATCCTTTGCTAATCGGAGCCCCGGCTTCACGGTTAAAAAAAAAGAAAGGATATCGTTGGAATCTTTTCAGCTGTCAAATAAAAACAATCTCGACTTGCTTTATTTCCCCTGTTATTTTCTCTGCTCTTTGAGCCAATCCGCAAGGGAATGATACTCAAGTCTTGCGGACAGTAAATCCTAAATAATAACGCTTCTTACGTTTGATATAGCGCCTCTCATGTCGAAGCACAGATTAAAGCCCTTCACAGGGTATATTGTAAAGCGAAGTGACTTGTGCATTTTGTAGGCAAATGCTGAAGTGCTTTGGATGGTCAATTGCACGCGGTCTCTAATTCACCTACAAACTGCGCAGCCACTACGTTTTACGTTGAAATCCTGCGAAAGCCTTGGGCCGTACACAAAGAAAGATCAGGACAAAATTTCTATCCCGTTTTGTAGCCGGATTTTTATCGGAATATTGGAGCTTTTCCGGGTTGGGAAAGGACCCGATCGGCAAAATAGCCAGGAGCGATCAGAAGTGCGGATGTCTGATTTCCAACCACAGGTGTAATATAAATAGTAATGATCACTGCACAGCAGCGTCCCCACAAACAGACGTGGATTGAGTGTCCAAGTTACTATTATTATTATTATTATTTTGTTGGAGAGATTATTGCCCCACCAGAAAGCAACCCGCCAGTCGTCTAACCACCGTGTTCCTGCTTACTGCCGGGCAGACAGAGGAATGCCAAGTGGAATCCCGCAGCGAAGTGGTTAGACCCCTCGCCTCGCAAGCGAGAGGACCCGGGTTCGATTCCCCCGGGTAGGGGGCGAAACCTTCGGCAAGTTTCCTTACTCTCCACGCGCGCGCGCACGCGCGCACACGCACGCACACACACACACACGCGCGCGCCTCTGTTTGCCCGGCAGTAAGTGGGAACCTGGCTGTTAGTCGATTGGCGGATCGCTTTCCGGGGGTGGGGGGGGGGGGGTAATAATCCCTTAAAATAAATATATAAATAAATAATTGGGTCACTCAATCCACGACTGTTTGTTGGGGACGCCGCTGTGCGCAATTGTCCGCCCCGTTTTGCCCACAAAATATACAGTCACTACATTTTACAGTATGTGTTGTGAAGCGCTCGACGAAGTGATAAGGCGCTGAATCAAATGCACGGATTATTATTATTATTATTATAATAATGAGTGTCTGCTTTCAGAATAATGCTCAGTTCCTTGGGCTCCTACCAGTGGGCACAGCTCATTGATATTTCAGCGGCGACCTACCCGGGGAGATCGGCAGATCAGTATGACACACACGCTCTCTTCCTAAGTGACGCATTCAGGCAGAAGTGAGAAGAGCCTTCAATTGTATTGACTTCATTCTTTAGGCATCAATTAAGAGCTCGAATTAGTGTGATTCATACCTCCAGCAGAATCCCCTATCGTAGCTGATACAGAATTGCACAGCATTGCTAATTGGATCCTCGGCCATCTTATTGATTGACTCCTCCGTGTCTCTTGTCCTTCGGGGGTGACACACTTACGCGGTAAGAGGCTACGACACAAATTGCCTGCTGTCGATATCACCAGAAGCAGTCTTGTGCTCTCTTCCTTTCTCCAAGTCCGAGTCCTGGAATCCTGTAGCTCGGCGGTTAGAGCGCTCGCCTCGCAAGCGAGAGGATCCGGGTTCGATTCCCGGGCGGGTCGGGTCAGGGCGAAACCTTGGGCGAGTTTCCTCACTCCACAATCCTCTGTTCACCGATAAACCCTCATTCACAAACAAAATGGTGGAGGTGGAGCCTGACATTGAGCTGGGGGAAGTGGGAGGTGGTCTTCAGGCGTGGTCTGAAAACGGGGCAAGAGGGGGCAAGACGGAGAGGGACTGGGGAGAGAGTTTTAGGGTGATAGCGAAGCGGACGGGAGGGTGGCGGTGGGCGGGGTGGGGGGGGGCAACAGCTAAACACGCTTTGAAACAAGCTTTGTACACGTAACCAACTGGGAGCAAAGGAAGCAGATGCGAAGGATATCACAGCTGGAGTACTCTGTCCTCACATAACTCAGTTACGGATTGGAAATTAAATTGAAATTCTCTATTGCCCCAGGTCTCGGGACGTGTGAGATCAGGGAGGAAATTGGGGTTGAAGGAAGCGAGCAATTAAGGGTATATACACGTCAAAATCATCCGTACCTACCAGGGAAGTTAAGTAGCGTCTCCTATGTGGAGGAGTTGAACGAAGATAAATTCAAATGAACTTGGATAGCAAAATACATAGTTTAGTGCGTTGGTGCGAGAAGAAAAAAGGGTGGGGGGTGGTGGCCACACCGGAAACACCAACGTACTTGATCAAAAGTGTCTATCATCGATGCAGGATTGTGAGACGCTATGTGGCGCACGGCAATATCCAACGAACAGCCACAAAATTTGGTTGCAAAACCTTTAACGTCCACCTGAACAGACACAAATCGGACCTCGGTTTAACGTGCCGCCCCCACCCCGAAGGACTGTGCCTCTGATTAAAAAAAAAGCAGTGCTCCCCCCCCTCCGCCAGCGCTGCAACACCGGACTGTCAACCTAGATTACGTGAGGGTCAAAGACCGGACCGAACCCGCAAGTCAGGTCACCTTAAAGCCAGTTCAGCTCCAAGGAGACCCCACTTACCATCCCACCACCCCCCACCCACCCCCCCCCCCCCACCCCAGACAGCGGGGACGTAAGCGACCGAATCCGCCTCCAATAACAGCAGCTCATTACGTGAAGTACTCGAAGATCCCTCAACGTGAATAAGGTGCCGTTATCAAAAGCAATTACCGCCAGAAAAAATATTCCGATATTATTTTAAACCCGCTCAAGTCCTTCCTCGTTTCCCGTCCTGTCAAAATAAAGTGTTCGACGCTGTCACATTCTTTGTTTCACCCTGGGCGAACGGGATTTAAATGAGAAAATTCAAAATAATAGCGGAGTGGAGTATAAAGCACTGTCTAACACGGGGACGTTATTAGATTCTGTTTTTACCTGCGTGTGTGTCATTTCAAAATTGCTTTTCCTTAAAGCAAACTTGAGGCCTTAATTACAGCTGTAATGTCACTGCTCATTGCAGCAAATATATGAGGTCGGTCCCTCGCTGATGCTCCATTTCCAATCTCTCCATCAGTGTTGGACTTTGAACGGCTATTAAGTTGGCTGGGATGTCTTTTAACCCTTGTTCCGCCTACAGGTTAGGAGCTCGTGGTGCGACCGACGTGGAGTCGAGTCCCTGGCGACGTGTCCCTGTGCGCACACGCACCCCCCCCCCCCCCCACCCCCACCCACACACAAATACGCAGTCACCGCGCTTCGCGGTAAACCCTGCGAGACGCAACTTCGAGACGTCCTTCCCGACGTGAAGTCTGTTGGAATAAATTGGACTCTCGGCCCAACCAGTCCGTGTCGCTGGTTATACTCCACGCAAGTCTTCACCACCCCCCCTCTCCCTCCCAATTTGACGGCATCTTTCACGTTCAGGAGGACCTCGCAAGGAGCTTGACAATCCTGGCTCGACAGGAATTGGGTGGGGATGGCGGGGGGGGGGGGGGGTGGGTGAGGACAGAGGGAGGGGAAGCACAATGGAATTGGGAGTCAAAAGCAGGCGACGGAATGAGTTGAGATCAATTGATTCCTTACAGCCTTGGTGCTTTGTATCTCAACCTAGTTCATATTGAAGCAACTCAACTCTGTGATGACTCCAGGAGGCTCGGGGTGGTTTGGAGCGAGGAGCTGTGAAGCGACGCCTCATGGAACCCCAAAAATATTCTCGTTAGAGAGGGGGGGGATAAAAGTCTGGGCGAGATCGAAGCTTTCAAGGTAATGAAAGGGAATGGGTGAGGCGACCAGCGCCTTCTATTCAAGCAGGAACCGGAGTTTGAGATAAAAAGGAAGGAACAAACCCAGATTGATCTCAAGGAACAACAAACAATGATGTGGGAAATGCAAGAGCGTTCCTTAAATTAGCGCAGTTGTTAATTAGCGCCGCAATTAACAGTGGTTAGCGTTCCGAACTTGGCACAAAATTTGCCGTAACTTACTGGTGACAGTGTTCTCTCCCGCCCACACCCGCCACCCACTCTGCTCATCCATCCGTCTTCCAAACCAAATGGTTAACAGGGATTTTGCTGTCGGGCGTAGTGACTGTGCCTTGGTAGATGAAAATGGCAGCCAATTTAAGAACCTAGTAACTTCTAGGCAATAGAAGACCAAGACCGGTCCAGTTTGCCTTCTACCATCTATCTGATGTGCCTGTGAAAGAGTCGACACTCTCTTCTTCCATCATCTCCCTCGGGGAGCCTGTTCCACACGTTGACTGCTCGCTCACTGAAATGGTCCTTCCGCAGACCATTCCCGACCTTGGGAACTAGACACTAAACCATTGACACCATCGCTGGAGTCTTTGAGCAGGAAGGACGTGTGGCTATTATTGTACAAAGAAGACCGAGGTTCAAAAGTCGAGCCTTGAGTTCCTTGGAGTTGAGGTACAGATCCATTGAAGGAATGGCAGAACAGGCCCGAGGGCTGAATGGCCTCCTCCTGTTCCTCTGTTCCTAAGAAGTGGGATTTCACTGCGTAAGAGAATGAAATGCATTGTGTGGTTTGCATTATTAATAATAATAATAATAATAATCCTTGCGTTTGATGCAGCGCCTTATCACGTCTTCGAGACGTCTCAAAGCGCTTGACAGAATATACTGTAAAGTGTAGTGACTGTGCATTTTGTGGGCGAAACGCGGCAGCCAATTGAGCACCTCCGGTGATTACATCTCTCTGTATGTGACACACACACTCATACACATGCGATGTACAACAGCAGCTAATGATGAGGAGCACTGACCCAGATGCTGTCTTGCTGCCGGTATTGTTTCCAGTTGCTCTCCGAGTCGCTGAACATCAGGGCGTAGCTGGTCACCCAGTCCGAGCTCCCGTACCTGCCCTGTGTGGCCACGGCCGTGACCTCCGTCCTCTCGCCCAGGTCTATCTGCAGCCACTGGGGCCGGTTGGACTCCAGCGGGGACCAACCTCCGGCACCTGGAGATACAAGAGTTGGGAAATGTAGAGTTAATACACCCTGGGTTTAGCCATTGGTGTGTGTGTGTGTGTGTGTGTGTGTGTGTGTGTGTGTGTGTGGTGGTGGGTGGGGGTGGGAGGAGAGATCAACCTGATCAGCACCAGGACATCTCAAGGCTCCTCACATCATTTCGTTGGACCTGCGGGTGAAAACGGCAATGGGGGAAAGAGGTGACCGTAAGAGCGGTCGAAGAGGAAGGTCTTCGGGCCCGATCTGAAGACGGGGAAGGAGGGGAGGGCGTGGGGTGAGGCGGAGGGGTTGAAGGCGTTTGGGTGGGTGGGGGGGAGTAGCAGCCGATGATGGAACGGAGGGGACGTGGGACGCGCAGGAGGCTGGAGCCAGTCGAACGGAGGCGGTGGGTAGTGGGTTGGGGAGTCAGCAGATCGGACACTCTGCAACACAACCCTAAGAGCTCATTTCTCTCGGATTATAATGTTGCTCGAGCACCATTAATTACGAGGCAGTCTCCCCTTGTAACGTTACCCAAGCAAGCTGTTAGCGACAGGAGCAAAGGGAAAGTAATTTAATTGTGAAAGCTAATGGAAATCTTGCAGTGATTGATCTCAGAGCCGGGGGTGTGGGGGGGGGGGGTTGGGGGGGAGAAAACACAAATAAAATCCGAGCAGTTATACAAGCGTGCGAGGCTAAATCAATCGGATTTTACCGAGTTGTGGGGAAATTACCTTTGCGGAAGAACAAACTTAATAATAAACATCTACTGTATTTAAAACACACACACACACACGCACACACGTGCCCGCACGCACCCACGTGTCCACACGCACACACGTGCCCGCACGCACACACGTGCCCGCACGAAAGCAAAGAGGGTAAAGTGAGGGCAAGTGTTTTTCTGGGGAGGTTTCTTTCCATTTCATTTTAATAATGCAACACAATACACAGTCAATTCGCTTTACAGTGGATCCTGCGAAACGCTTCGAGACGTCTCAACGACATGATAAGGCGCTGAGATCAAATGCGACCATTATTATTATTATTATTAATAACTTTCCCCCTTTCTCTTCTTCTCTATCTCTTTCTGTCGAAAATTGCTCTTACAGCAAACACTTCTTGTCTGTCTGTCCGTACGAGTGTATGTGCATGTGTGTGTCTGTGTGTGTGACTGTGTGTGTGTCTGTGGTGTATGTGTATGTCTGTGTGTGCGTCAGTGTTACTGTGTGTGTGTGTCTGTCTGTGTGTGTGACTGTGTGTGTGAGACTGTGTGTGAGAGACTGTGTGTGTGTGTGTGAGAGAGAGAGAGACTGTGTGCATGTGTGTGTGTGTCTGTCTGTCTGTGTGTGCGCGTTTGTTGACTTTTTTTGTTTTCGGGGTTCTTTCAGGTCAAAGATCTCATCAGGGGCTGATTAATAATAATATTAATAATCATAACGATGAATAATCATAACAATCCTTGCATTTGATGCAGCGCCTTGTTACCTCGTCGCGACGTCTCAAAGCGCTTCACGGGATGTATTGTCAAGTGGATTGACTGCGTATTTTGTGGGCGAAACGCAGTAGCCAACTGCGCGCAGCAGCGTCCCCACAAACAGCCGTGGATTGAGTGACCAAACATTTTTTGGGAGGGATTATTACCCCCGGATTATTACCCCCGGAAAGCCATCCGCCAATTGACTAACAACCGGGTTCCTACTTACCGCTGGGTAAACAGAGGCGTGTGTGTGTGTGTGCGTGTGCGGAGTAAGGAAACTTTCCTAAGGTTTTGCCCTGACCTGACCCCCCGGGAATCGAACCCGGGTCCCTCTCGCTTGCGAGGCGAGCGACGGGGGACCGTTGAGAACGCCAGCACGCACGTGCATTGCCCCGTAGCCCGGAGTCTCACCGTCTCGTCTGTTCAGCTTCGCAAAACCCGGGCTGTGGCTGCCGGACAGTTCTGAGGAGGAATCGAAGACCAGCTGAGGAAGCTGAGACACCAGGTGTTCGTCACAGTCATCTGTCGGGACCAAGTTCAGAGTCGCAATTAAAGTCAATTAACTGTGCAGCGCGGCTTTGCAGCATCATTTGCAACATCAGCGGAGCCGTTCAGTGAGACCTTCACAGTGTCGGAGGTTACAACAACAGCGGTCCTTGCGTTCGGCCCACAAAACGTACACTCAAGTCATTTCACAGTAGAATCCGTGAAGCGCTTTGAGACGTCTAGAAGACGCAAGTGCAAGGATCATTACATTATTGTTCGACCCAGCGCCTTTCACGCCAGAAAGTGCTTCGCCGGCTGCACTGTAAAGTCTTAGTGACTGTGTATTTTGAGGGCACATGGGGCAGCCAGGGCACCCGGAGCGAGAAACTACCTTCTCTTTTCAGACGCTACCAAGGGATTTTTAACGTCCACCCGAACAGGACGCAGCTGGGTTTAAGGTCTCATCTGAAGGACGGCGACTCTTGATGATACAGCGCTCTCCTCAGCAACGTAACGAAATGTCAGCCAAGACTTGAAAGGCCTCAAGGCGGGAGCTTGAACTCACAAGCTTTGACTCAGAGGAGAGCGTATTAAATAGCGTCAACACGACAAGCCTTACAAATAGCTTGACACTGACAGTTTCCTCCCGTTCCTCCTGTTTCTTGCTCTGCACCCAACCGTTCCGCAACGAAATGCAAGATAAAAAAAAACGCCAAGCACTGAATGGTCCAGAATTATTTCTCAAGCTATTCCCACGAGAGATAGCCCTCACTGTCCGCCTGCTTTATTTTATTATTTTAATGCGTATTAAATTATAATCCTTGGAAATGCCATCCCCGGAATAATTAATTACAGGTTAAAAGCCAATTACACGAAACTACTAATTCAAAGCGTACTGTTGTTGATTTAGCTGGTCTACCGGTAGAGGTCATGTGCGTTAAGTTGGAGAATTTAAATGGTAGAACTCATTAATATTCTGGAGACTATTATAAATTATTACTTCACACTTGACCAATTAAGACAAACTAGCTTCAATAAGACATTATCAAAGATAATACTGGCCTGTCAATGGGAGCACAGGGAATTTTTTTTGCTCCTTCAAATACTTTGCTTGCCTACCAAACACCCAGTCACTACACAACGCAGTAAATCCAGGCGGGTCTGCAGGATTCCAGGGCACTCGCTGCTGATGGCAGCACCAGCCCCGGCCCGGCTCGTCGCCAGGAGCTGGAAGGGGCCGACCGGTCACTGGGGGTCAGGGAATCCTCCCCCCCCCCAACCCCCCAACCCCCCAAGCCTTGGCTCTCGCCAACCTGCGCCTAATACTTTCCGGAATCAGGTAAGCAGGACGAGTCCCTCCGGGGAGAGAGAGAGAGAGAGAGAGAGAGAGAGAGAGGGAGAGAGCGCATTCCATTCCAGTCCATTGGGGAAATCTCCAACGTCAAAGTCACAAACATATGTGGAACTCTCCATCGCGGTTGAGTGACCGAAAAAAAAAAAAAAACCAAAATGTAAAGACGCCGGTAGACTTAATCACAGCAGATTTTCCAACTGATATTTAACACAAACAGAAATAAAGAGCGCAATCAATCAATCAGTCAGTCATTCATCCCATTGAGCGGGCAGATGGCACAACATGCTGTTGATGCCTTATTTCACTTTTATTGCTTGAATAGTAATTGAATGATGGAAGATTTCATTTAAACAAAAAACCGCTGTCAGTGTTAGATTAACTGAGTGTACTTTCCACATCGCCCGCAGAAATATGCAGTCGATTCACTGTACAGTATATTCTGTGGAGCGCTTTGAGACGTCCTCCCAACGTGAAAGGTGCTATAATAATAATAATAATAATAATAATAATAATAATAATAATAATAATAATAATAATAATAATAATAATAATAATAATAATAATAATAATCCTAGCATTTGATATAACGCCTTGTCACGTCGTCGAGAAGTCTCAAAGCGCTTCACGGGATATATTGTAAAGCGGATTGACTGTATTTTGTGGGAGAAACACGGCAGCCAATTGCGCACAGCGGCGTCCCACAAACAGTCGTGGATTGACCAAATTCTTTTCGGAGTCGGGGGGGGCAGTCATCATTACCTCCGCTAGTTAATAATTAGTATTATTAAACCGAGCGCTCTAACCACTGAGCTACAGGACTCCCCAAACAAAGGTAAGGATCGTTATTATCTTAAAACTATCTCAGCAGAAAGCACAAATCAAACCAGGGCTGTGGGTTTATGAACTCACTCCCTCCCCGTCCAACCCACTCCCCTCGTCCAGCAAGTCACTACATCTTGACCTCCCTCATCGAGTGACAGGCCAGACAGTGTCTGTGTGCTTAACAACGTGGGACCTCAACAGCAGGTGTAAAATAGCAGAGTCGAAAGAAAAGGCTTCGGAGAAAATTATCACATTGAGTGGTTTGTGCGATCACGCACGGCAAATCTATTAAACGGTAACAGTAAGATAATACGAGTTAACACGATAATACCTGGGCGAAACATTTGCATTCGCATCACAGATTTCCGTCGCCTCGCGCTACAAATCTGTGGGTGAAACACCTCAATCTCGTTCGATTGCGGCGCTAAAACTTCTCAGAATGAACCCAGGCCACGAGCCCCCGCCTCCGTCCCTCGCGTCCGTCCGTCCCTCTCGCCCACGCTCTCCGCCTCGTTTGTGGGGGAAGAATCGGAGGTTGAGCTCGACACGGAACTCAACAATGGGTGCTTGCCAGCGTGCGAATCCGACGCACACAAGGAATCAATTCGCGCCCGATGCCGTGACTTCCGTCGCACCCTCAGTACAGTCCGACCCTCCGCCCTACAACCCCCACCCGACCCCCTACCGCATCGGAACCCAATTAGAATAAAACGTCAGCTCGATTGGTAGCCGTTCCCCGGCCTCCAATGCAGGAGGGCTGTGGGTTCAAGCCTCCCCCCCCTCCGGGACTTTTGAGCTCACGCTCCCATCGTCACCCCCGATCAAAATTGGTCATTCGTTTCGCTTCGTGGCTGTTTGTGGTCCGTGTCTGCGTGCAAACGGCCATCGCGTTCACCCCCAAAATACACAGTCACCGCGCTTTGCAGGTTACGTGAGGAATGCGGCGGAAGAGACGGATTTTTAGGCGGAGAGTAGGAGAGGAGGAGGAGGGAAGAAGATTTTCGAGAAGAGAGCTTCTTTAGCCTCTGAATATGCATCGACACATCATTGGCTCATTCTCGCCTCTCTCTTTTCGTTTTTGTTTCTCTCTCTATCTTCTCTCTCTCTCTCTTTATTATATATCTCCCTCTGTGTGTCTTGTCACTCTTTCTGTCTTTTTTCTTTCTCTCGCTCTCTCTCTGTCTCTCTTACATCTCTATTTCTGTCTTCTCTCTCTCGCTCTCTCTCTTTGTGTGTGTCTCTCTCTCTCTCTCTCTCTCTCTCTCATACATAAGAACATAAGAATTTGCTGGACAAAAGAATATCAACGTCTTCCAACCTTCACCTTCCAACCATCTTGGCAGTCGCACGACGTGTTGTGCCCCAAACTATAAACTGTATCCTAAGATAGTATTTCCTAAAATAAATCTGCTCTGTCTCTCTCTCTCTCTTTCTCTTTCTCCGCAGTATGTTGAAAAACCTATCAGCGGAGGTGGGTGAGGGATGAAGAAATTACGGGGCAGGAGAAACACTGAGCACTATGTTCAACACTTTGCCACCGAAATGCTTTAATCTGCAGCCTCCGCAACTTGTCACGGCTTTAAATATCAGAATACAGATAACTCTTTAAGGGTAAGGTCGCTTTTGTGGCACAGCAGCACGAGTAGTAAGCAGAAGGCATTAGATTAATTTGAGGAAAGACTGGGATACGTACCCAGGTGAATAATAATAATAATAATGATAATAATAATAATAATAATAAGCTTGGCATTTGATACAGTGCCTTATCCTGTCGTTGAGACATCTCAAAGCGCTTCACAGGATATACTGTAAAGTGTAGTGACTGTGTTTTGTGAGCGAGATCTGGCAGCCAAATGCGCTCAGCGGGGGTCCCCACAAACAGTCCTGGATTCAGTGACCAAATCATCATTGTTCATAGATTTTTTTAAGGCATTATTAGCCCCAGAAAGCGATCCGCTAATCGACTAACAACCGGATTCCTCCTTACTGCTGGGTAAATAGATGGTGTGCGGAGTAAGGAAACTTGCCTAAGGCTTCACCCCGCCCGGGAATCGAACCCGGGTCCTCTCGCTTGCGAGGCGAGAACTCGAACCACTGAGCTACGGGACTCTTTGCCTCTTTTGGAATGGGCCGAGACAGCAGAACAAGAGGACACAGGTCTAGGATTGTGAAGGGCAATTTCAGGACAGACACTGGGAGGTGTCTGATCACAACGCTGGCAGACACTCTTACCGCTACTTAAGAGACAAGCCCACGTCAGTTCCTGTCCGACCTGTCTATTGTTGCCTGTGCTGTGCTTGTTCTCCTTTCGTAATAATAATCCTCTCGTCTGTACAGCACCTATAATGACAGAACGTCTCAAAGTGCTTTGAGCACTCCTGGACGCTGACCCATGAGAAGGGCTCCACATAAATGGAAGTTGTGGCCTCGTAGGGTTTACTGTGAGCCTAGCTCAGTTGCTAGAACTCTCGTCTCTGGGTGAGAAGGTTTACGGGTTCAAGCCCCATCTTAGGTCTTTGTGTAACGGAAACGTTGCAGTCGATTGGCACACAGCAAAGTCCCACAAACAGCCTTGAAGTCATTGACCGACTGTTTCATTTGGGGTGGGATTGTCGGCCAGGACACTGGGAGAGAGAAATTCCAATTGCGCGCAGCAGCCTCCCACAAACAGTCGTGGATTGAGTGACCAAATTATTATTATTATTATTATTTTTTTCTTGAGGGATTATTATCAGGCATGTGTGTGTGTGTGTGTGTGTGTGTGCGCGCGTGGAGCAAGGAATCTCGCCCAAGGTTTCGCCCAGAGTCCCGGTGGGTTGGATTATCCGCCAGTGTAACACGTCAGCGGATATTTAAATACACAGAAAAACAGCTTTAGCAGAACAAAGCATATGTTAAAGCGCAACTTGACATTTCCTGAGCGACTCTGAACGTGTGCTGTCTGCAGTCGATCCCATCTGCTACGGATTTATATTAATGGTCAATATCCAATGGTCAGGCGAGCGCTACGAGCGAACCGGTGAATCTCCCGGCATCACAGAATCGTACAGCACAGAAGGAGGCCACTCGGCCCATCGTGCCTGTGGGTGCCGGCTCTTTGAAAAGAACCATCCGACTAGTCCCACTCCCCCCCCCCCCCACCAACCCCCACACACCCCCCCACACCCCCGCTCGTCAAACTGCCTCAAAGCCACCCCGTCTCCCTCATTCCCTCCGCCCCGCCACCCTCCCTCCGCACCTTCAAATCCCGCCTAAAGGCCTTCAAAATCCCCCCTCCCTCCCACTCCCCCCGGCTCGGGGCGGGGGGGGGGGGCACGGGGAACACCATCAAGCGCTCCGGGACACTATCCTTTCCCCCTCCCCACAAGGATTGCGAGAATTGTTATCGTAAAGTGAGCATAAGGCGCAAAAGGAACTGCGTCTGAAAAATCGCCCCGTGTTGTTTATGGCACATTAACGGGGAGGGGAGTGTGTTTTAAGCGAACGATTTGATTCCGTTCTCTGTTCCCACATAAAACAGCCGAGAACGTTAATTATAACCGCAATAAAACGTTACCAACTCGGAAGGCAATTCTTTCAGCAAATCGCTTTGTTCCTCTCCGTGCGCAGTTTATGTATCTATTAAGACTCAATTAAACAAGAAAAGTGGCAGTAAAAAAAAAACATCTCCTGCAGAAGTGTGACGGAAATAAATCCCCCTTTCTATGGCTCGCTTATGGATGATTCAGGCTTCTTGACCTAGACCCCTTATTCCGCAAGGAAAAAGAAGCTGGAGGTGTTTATTCTTCACCTTGTTCAATTTAAACGTGCGGACGATTAATTAGAAATAGCCGTAAATCCTCCCGTTTGATATATATAACTCCTGATCTCACCTCGGCTAAATGTCTCGAAGCCACTTCACGGATTTCCTTGAACCCAGCAGCTGGCGTTGCGCACCGCAAAGACGCTACCAAACAGTCACGAAACGAGTGGATGATTTTGTGGGCCAAACGCCGCAGCCAATTGCGCACGGCAGTGTCCCGCAAACAGTCGTGGATTGAGCGACCAATTTTTTTGGGGGGTGGGGGGATGAGTTGAACGTCTCATCTGAAGGATGATTCTGCTGTTGGATGATCCTAATCGAGTCTCGCAGTCGTTAAAGCCACAAAATAGTGTGCGGCAACTCCGAAAAAGGCGGATTCTTCTCAAAACCGGTCCTGGCTGCGGTTGTGAGGATGGCAAGATGGTCCCGTACCAGCCTACCTATCTGCTCCCTCTACACAGCGGGCTCCGTCAGCCCAACTCGCCCCACCATCGCCGATCGGGCCTTCAAGCTTCTCTGCCCCCACCCTCTGGAACTCCATCCCACAGTCCCATCGCTTCACTCCCCCTCTCGCCCTCCCTCAAGGCCCGTCTCAAGACCCTCCACTTCGACTGCGTCTTCAGTCTCCCTCCAAGCCCCACCCTCCCCGCCCTCCACCCGTCCTGATCCCAGCCCCGCAGCTCGGGTGCAAATCTCTAACTGTCCAGGCCCTTGGGATGTCCTCCCGATGTGAAAAGAGCTGAGTAAATGTCACTTCTTCTTGTTTTTCAGAGACTGTGTGTACAATCCTGACTTGGCACAGGGAGAGGGCGGGTTAAAAGCACAAGATAAAGGGGACTACATTGTCATTGTAAGAGGTAAATGTGAGACACTATCACAGTCGATAAAAGGGTTTAGCAGCGGGATTGTATGTAATCTAGTAATCGTGCCCTCAGTTCGGTTAAAAGGAGTATCTGGTTTATCAAAAGACGTGGAATTCGATTCGTATTGGAAACGGGCCAAAGGAGCAAAGCCAACAGTGCAATAAAACAAGTTTTATTGCATCTTAGATAACCTCTAACAAGAGCCTCAACATTGGGGAGTTTCTATAATAATAATAATAATAATAATAATAATCCTTGTATTTGATACAGTGCTTTATCACGTCTTCGAGACGTCTCAAAGCGCTTCACAGGATATCGCCTGTAAAGTGAATTGGCTGCATTTTTTATGGGCAAAACCGGCAGCCGATTGCGTACAGCAGCGTCCCCACAAACAGCCGTGGATTGAAGTGACCAATTTATTATTGCTTTTCTTTCTTGAGGGATTATTATCAGGCGCGCGCGTGGAGTAAGGAAACACTTGCCCAAGGTTTACGCCCTGCCGGGAATCGAACCCAAGTCTCTCACTTGCGAGGCGAGTGCTCTAACCACTGAGCTACAGGATTCCACGAGCCAACAGAGGGTCGAGTTACAGCGCCTCTCGTACCGGGACGATGTCTCAAGATGTTTAACACAGATGGCTGGACACCCGAGCTGGGATAATCGGGGGGGAAATTGAGAGCTGACTAGGGAGATACTGGTGTGCGTGTGTGTGTGGGTTGGTGGGGGGTGGGGGTGGGGGTGGTAAGTTGACCGAAAGCGAGGTATGCCTTGAAAATGGGGAGGGAGGAGAGAGGCAGGTCAGAAGCACTCTGGGATAGAGTTCCAGACAGCGAGGGCAGAAAGCACGAAAGCAAACAAAAGACAGACCTCGGAAACACGCTGCAATTTCTATCGAGACGGAGATCAGATTCCGTGGGGACATTTCACCCCGTAGGACTAAACCCATCTTCCACTTCTAAAGCTAAACACTCCGCCGGCTCGCAGAGCGACAGAGCCATCGTTTGAGTTGGGATTGGAAGACGTTAAACATATAATTGCATACATATATATACATAAATAATACCATCAATCAATTCCCTTTACAGTTACGTTTTGTGATGGCTTGAAGACGTGGTATCAAAGAGAGGGAGTGGAGCGCGACGCACTTCAGACACACGTTATTTTTCCGTCTCCCGCTCCCTCCGCCTGGCATGTACCACGGAAGAGTTCCAGCCTATCCTTGCGATTTCCATTCAGAACACCACCTGCCCTGACTCTTGTCTCTCTCGCTCTGAGTGAGATTGCAAATTAGTGCTTAAATTGTGGCAATTTCGCTTGATTAACTCATTCACCGGGGACCAGTTTGAAAACTGGCCACAAATGCGTTTCATTTTGACTTGACTCGCGTCTCGTCTGGTCTGGGTGGGATCCAAACCCCTGTCGTGAGCAAAACAACTCATTAATTTCATAAAACTCTGACCCCTCACTGTCCACCTTTGAACGCCACAGAACAAGACGCAGCACATTGGCCCTGACAATACCCATTACTCTTGGACCACGTCAAAGATTCCAACCCTAACTCCCTCACTCCGCACTCTTCAGCAAATTAGTATTCAGATGAACAGATCTTCCGACTTCAATCGCTCAAACCCAGAGAGATTCCTGGCAACATTGCAGACACCTGCTACAGTAATCAGGGCCGCTTTGGAGTGCGATGGCGCAACAATAACACTTGCATTTGATGACGTCTCGAAGCGCTTCACGGGAGTTTACTGGAAAATGTGGTGACTGCGTATTTTGTTGATGAACCTGGCAGCCTATTTGCGCATAGTGGCGTCCCACAAACTGCCATCAAGTGAATGGATGTATTTGGGGGGCGGGGTGGGGGGGGGGGGTGGTTGATCAGGACGCAGAGAGAGAAAATAAAACCAATTCATAGAACATGTTATGGATTCATTTTTTTTTGAGGGATTATTACCCCCCGGGAAAGCGATCCACCTATCGACGAACAACCGGGTTCCCACTTACTGCTGTGTAAACAGAGGCATGTGCGTGTGTGGAGCAAGGAAACTTGAGTAAAGTCTTGCTCCTGACCGGGAATCGAACCCGGGTCCCCCAGTTTGCGAGCCAAGCGCGCTATCCACCACACCGCAGGCTCGCGAGCAAGCCCAATAAATATCCCTCCTTTATGTTGCCTTAACGCTGTGCACTGCTGCATGTTCTCTACCTTAATCGCAGTGACCTCTGCGTTGCCTTGCAAGTTTGCTCGGCGTGATGGTTGGTGACTGATTGATGAAGAACAGCAGGTGGCTGGAATCGAACTCTCCGCAAAGCCGCGTTATTAATGAGAGGTAACAAGCGATATACAGGGAAACGGCTCGAGACGGGGACGAAGGAGGTGTGGGACGAACCGATTAGGCCGTCCCTGCAATTAATGCAACCGGGAACTCTTCTGCTGTTTGAGGGCTCTGACTAAATGTATTTTGGATTGATCGGACTCAGTTCTGTACCTTTTGGACGCACGTTGACAGGATTCATAATCATATAGCAACAATAATAATCCTTGCGTTCGATATAGCGCCTTATCACGTCGGAGAGGCGTTTCAAAGCGCTTCACCGAATATACTGTAAAGTGGAGTGACTGTGTATTTTGTGGGCAGCTAATTCCATGCTGCAGTGACCCACAAACAGCCGTGGGGCTGAGCGAACACATTTCTTTTTGAGGAATTATTGCCCTCCGCAAAACGATCCACCAATCCGACGCACAACCTCATGTATTTTGCTTCATTTTTATCTTATGAATTCGGCTGTTTTTATTGCTTCAAAACACACGCCGTTGCCTTCAACTCCAGTCAGGGCAACGGGCTTCATCTTAACGTACGTCAGAGATATGCCAGGGAGGAATGGCTCACCTTCAAAGTCGCTCCAGGTGGCCTAGAGTTTCCATCCTACGACTCGCCCCTTCCCTCAAGGCCCACCTTCCGCTTTGATCGCACCTTTGGTCATACTTTACCCCGTCCCTCACCCCCACCCCCTCCTCAGCCGCACGCCCCCTGGGGAAAACAGCCTCGTTCGGTTCGCCTTCCAAAGCACACAGTCACTACACCTTACAGTCGTTCCTGTAAAACACTCGCAAAGCATGCAGTCTCCACACTTTACAATGTGTCGTTTGAAGTGCTTTAGGACATCCTCCTGACGTGAAGGGCTCTATATAAATGTAATTTGTTGTTGTTGTATTAAATGCACGGTTGATTATTACGATTGGTGTAAAATCCTTTGGGCCATTGATGTTTCAGACCGTGCAATAGTTTTGTTTAATAGTCTAATCACCTCTAAATAAAATGCTGAGGACCTTCATAATTGGTTCACCTACCAAACCCACAGTCACTGCACCACGCAGTAAATCCTGTGAAGTACTTCCGAGCGTGAAAGGCAAATGCAAGGGAATTCGTTCTATATTATTTAACCGAAGGCAGAAGTGGGCAGCACACGGGGAAATGCAAATCTTCTGCCTTCGAAGGTGATCTTCCTGAGTGCGTTGGCTGTGAATAGAGAAGTAAATGGACCGACATAATGAAGAAGTATCGCTAGGCGTCAGATGGCACAGACTGTAAGGTATTGGAGAGCCAGTCAAAGAGACGCTGGGGAGGATAAAGGACAGGTGAGGGAGGCAATGAAAGGGATGTGAGAAGTGTGAAGGACAGGCAACAGATCAAGTAAGTAGCGCGAGAGATACCGAAAGGAGTCTTGGATGCACATCTTTCGTCTTTCATGTGCTGAACAGTCTAGCTTATCCTTGCGTTCAATCTCCAGCGCTCCAACCCCATCGATCCGGATTCCTTTACAAAGCACTGGACTGAAATCGAGTGTGAGGAGCAACTCGGCTTGCAGGGTTTTTTTTGGGGGGTGGGGGGGTTCAGACGGGTGTCTGAGGGGCGGTGGAAACCCATCACTGCGCTTAGGGAGTATCCAAACCCAACAGAGTTCCATGAATCCCATCTACGCCTAAAATATAATCGTTTTTGGTCGCTCAATCCCCGGCTGTTTGTGGGGACGCTGCTGTGCGCAATTGGCTGCCCCGTTTCACCCACAAAGTACACAGTCACTACACTTTTCAGTGTATTCTGTGAAGCGCTTTGAGACGTCTCGGAGATGGGAAAAGCCGTTATGTCAAATGCGAGGATTATCATCATTATTATTATTATTATTATTACACCTGGAAATTCCTGTAGGTAATGCTGTCAGGTCAATTGCACGAAGATTCTGGGTTTAACTACCTCTGGCTCCCCCTCAGCACAGCAATGGGGGGTCGGCCTAGGCTACGTGAGTTCAAAGGGCCAGATGTGTGGTGTGACACCCAAAACTTGCTGCCTCAGGAGTGGGAGGGCTACCAAAGGAGCCGTGCTGGCACCCCCGGACTGACAGGCTAAGACTGGGTGGAATTTCAGGCTTGAGGACTCCAGCGATATTGGGATGAGGATCTTAATTGACAGCGGCCACCTCGAATTCCACATCTTCCTTCAATAATAGCCACTCATCCCGACCGACACTCAACAGGTATGGAAGAAATGCTCGCAATTGAAACAGTGAGCGAGGGTCGTGCCAGAGAATGGGTATCGATCTATGAATATTAATAATAATGATAATAATAATCCTTGGATTTGATATGGCGCCGTATTATCACATCATTGAGACGGCTCAAAGCGCTTGACACAGTATACCATAAGGTGGAGTGGCTGTGCACTTTGTGGGCGAAACGCGACAGCCAATTGCGCACAGCAGCGTCCCCACAAACAGCCGGGTTCCGACTTACTGCCAAGTAAGCAAAGGCGTGTGGAGTTAGGAAACTTGCCCAAGGTTTCATAACATCAGCCATTACAATGTGTAGCGAATCTCTAATAGTGCAGCAAGTTATTTTTCCAATTAGGACCATCCTTCTCATTTGGGCTATAGTCTGCTGGATTGGGGATTTGTCTGGAACATCCTTGGAGGTTGCCTTGGATTACAGCAAAACCTGCTCAGCATTGATAGACATGTCTCCTGGGGCCTCGTCCAGCTATGGAGCCCTTGCTCACCTGTTCCCTGGAGGACCGATTTATTTTTGGACGCGCTCATTCCGATGACCTAGGAAAGGGTGAAGAGCTGGGTAGGCCCATTGGGAATTGGACTTGCAACCTTTCGCAACTAACTGAGCTCATCTTCCTTGGCAGGAAGGGGCAGGTTACTCCTCAGTGAATAATAGTAACACAATCGCGTTTGATCCAGCGCCTTCCACGGTGGGAGGACGTCTATAATAACAATAATAATAATAATAATAATAATAATAATAATAATAATAATAATAATAATAAAATTTGATACAGCGCCTTATCACCTCCTCGAGACGTCTCAAAGAGCTTCACAGGATACATTGTCAAGTGAATTAACTGTGTCTTTTGCGGGGCGAAATGTTGTCCTTGTCTGTTTCCCATCGCATAATTGAATTCTCAAGAGCTGTATATTTATGACCTGAAGGACAGGCAGGGATATTAATCTGTCTCGGGTTGGATTGCCTGTCAGACGAACTTGACGTGTGATTTCAGATATCCACCTGCCTTCGTTTTTGGGTTGAAGCCTGATTTCTTAGGCTGAAGGATTTCCATCTTCTTAGCTTCGATCTGTCTGGCTGTGAGTTTCAGCTCAGGTCAAGGTGTCTGCTTTGTTTCAATTCAATGGCAGCAGTTGCATTGAGTGCAGTATCAAGTGGGTGATGGGGGAGGAGGAGGAGGAGGCGAATGAAGGAATGAGCAAGTCCTGCATTGCCGGGGGCTCCATCCTTCGGATGAGACATTGAACCGAGGTCCCATCCATCTGTGCCCTGTTCAGGTGGACGTTAAAGATCCCGTGGCCCGATCCGAAAAGAGAAGGGGGCTTCTCTCTCCCAGCGTCCCGGCCGACATTTCCACTCGTAATAATGTGACCGCTCAACCCGGCTGATCGCTCAGCTGTTTGTGGGGACGCAAAAATATACAGTCGATTCACTCTACAGTGTTATTAACAATAAGCCTCGCATTTTCCACAGCGACTGACTCCCTTTCGGGTCAGAAAGACATCTCGAAGCGCATTACGGCAGTCACGGGGCCTGCGTGTTTTGTAGGTGAACGCGATTCTACGCAGAAAGATTTGACTCTTCGGCTCTTACGTTCAGAGCGAGAGGCATGAAACGGAATTTGGAAAATTCTTACACAAAGCCTTCATCTTCAAGGCAATTTTTCTCTCGCTTCCGCTCTGGTAAAGTACTTCAAAGCAACGACAGAAAAGCCGACATCAAAAGTGAAGAGTGAATTGAACCATTTGCCCAATTTCCTCACACTCTGAAACTCTACGCAAACACAGTGAATCTAGACCCCGGGGGGAATTACTGCCCGAAAGGATCTGGGTCCGCATTAAAGTATCTGCCAATAAATGTGCAAATGCATAATGGTAAAGCTGTTACTAACTCCTCCACTGGAACTCTTTCTCTCATCCATCCCCTTGATCTTTGGGTGTGCAGTCACTGGGATCAGGGAAGTCGTCCTGCTCAGCTCCTGTTAACCCTCCCAGCTCTTGCCATCCTGCGCCTAATACTCTCCGGAATTACGTAAACAGGATGCGTCTCTCCGGGGAGAGGGAGAGGGAGAGAGAGAGAGAGAGAGAGAGAGAGGGAGAGAACGCATTCCATTCCAACAGTCTTTCTGTGAGATTTCCATGTGGAGGCGCGGAATTCTCAGCTCGTTCAGGAGACTCTGAAGCACAAGGTGATGGGTTTCCGCGTGTGTCAGACACCCCGGCTGACGGGAAAAAAGCATTTGAAAAATTCCTTGCGTGTGTCAGCCTGGCTCAGTCGGTATATAAGGGTATTTAAGAGGTACTGCGAAGCACGAGGAAGAGAGGAATAGTGGGTTATTCCCCTCTTCTCTACCTCTCTAATCCCTTCTTCTCTACCTCTCCATTTCCCTCTTCTCTACCTCTCCACTTCCCTCTTCCCTGCCTCTCTCTATCCCCCTCTTCCTCATGCGAGTGTGCGTCTGTGTGTGAGTGTGCGTCTGTGTGCGAGCGTGCGTCTGTGTGCGAGTGTGCGTCTGTGTGTGAGTGTACGTCTGTGTGTGAGTGTGCGTTGGTGTGTCAGTATGTGTCTGTGTGTGAGTGTGCATCTGTGTGTGAGCGTGCGTCTGTGCGTGAGTGTGCTCCTGTGTGCGAGTGTGTACATTTGCGATCGGAGTGCCCGTACTGCTCCCTCGAGCTGAACCCTGTCCAGTCTTATCTTAACGATCCAAATGAAGCAATCGGAACCGCCAGCACTCATGCTGGGAATCCTGCCGTACCGACCGTGTCGCTCTAAGCACCTTCCTGCGCCCTGAAAACCCATCGCAACTTGTGGGAGCTTTGAAGGAGGACACTTTAGTGAACAGTACAGTCGCAAACCTGATCCAAACGGGCTCCAGGTTTACATTTCACGCGCAAGAGATTCCAACGTAGCTTTGGTTGAACAAAGCATCGCGTTAATCACAGGACGGCTGCGCGTTTGTGGAGTCCCTTCAATGTAGTCAGTAAATAATCCACGCACGCACAGACACGCAAAAAAAATCCTCGCGAGGCGTCTCGAAGTCCCTCGAGCGGGAATTCCCTCCCTGCAAAATCGCGCTGCCTGTGTATTTTGTAGGTGATTGCGCAGATGATTTGGCTGCTCGTATCTGGAGGGATTGTTGGGCAAGTGAGGAACCCTCTTCTCTATTTGACCAGCGTCGTGGGATCTTTCGACGTCCAAGCGAACAAGGCACAGGTGGGACCTCGTCTCGTTTAAAGTCTCCGACAGTGCATTGCTCCCCCCACCCCCACCCCGGCGCTGTATTGGACTGTCAGCCTGGACTCTGAGTTCAAAGTAAGTCTAGTTAAGGGGCGATCTTCGTGAGGACAAGTGCAGTTATGGGGTGACAACGCAGTTGGTTGTGTTGTCGCTTGAACCCGCTACCTTCTGACTCAGAGGCGAGAGCGAGAAGGCTAACGCATAAGTTCAGGCTAACACTGTAAGTCGGCCAGAAGGCTACTCAAGTCCAAACAGATAATGACCATCCTCGCATTTGATTACAGCGCTTTAACACGTCGTTGAGAAAAGCGAATTGACTGTGCATTTTGCGGGCGAAACGCGGCAGCCCAATTGCGCACAGCGGCGTTCCCACAAGCAGCCGTGGATTGAGTGACCAAATTCTTATCTCTATTTGTTTTGAAGGGATTATTCCCCCCAATCGACTCACAACCGGTTTCCTACTTAGTGCTGGGTCAACAGAGGCGGACGTGTGGAGTAAGGAGACTCGGCTCGGGTTTTGCCACGCCTGGAATCGAACCCGGGACCTCTCGCTTGCGAGGTGAGCGTGCGAGCTAACCACTGAGCTACAGGACTCTGGATCTCTCGTGCGGTCTTGGCTGTGAGGTTATTGGAGTCCAGTCACCAGGAAAAACTGGTTTGCGGTGCAGAAGAGAGTACGATTAGCCCATGCTGATGCTCGCGCCCCCCCCCCCCCCCCCCACTGGAGTTCTCGACTCATCTCATTGACCTGTTGGGTTTCCTTTGAAAGTACTGACGCCGAGATTTACTGTTCCCGGCTTTTACTGCAAACTCCACACCTGTTAGATCACTGGATCTTCTGCCCGTGTTAATGTTCTCCTGGAAACAATGCCGCTATTCCCTACGCACGCTCAGCTTGCCGTCCCACACAGTAACCTACGTGTAGGCAAACGCGCTCCTTATTGGGTTTCGGCGAGGATAAACCGTTGGTAACTCGTCTGCTTATTCACTGGTATCTCTTATAGCCTTCGCCAAATAACATCAGAGAGGAATAGTGCACATCATAACGGTATAGTGCACTATAGAAGGATATTGTGGAGTCCTGTAGCTCGTTGATTAGAGCGCTCGCCTCGCAAGCGAGAGACCTGGGTTCGATTCCCGGCAGGGAGAAACCTCGGGGCAAGTTTCCTTACTCCATGCGCTGATAATAATCCCTCAAGAAAATAAAAACAATAATACACAGTCACTGCACTTTATAATATATTCTGTGACGCACTTTGAGACGTCTCGAAGGCGTGTTAAGGCTCTGGATCAAATGCAAGGATTTTTATTATTATTACTATGTTACCCCCTGACGTTAACTTCTACTCATTTCCATTTGATATTCGGCAAAAGAACCAGAGGGGAGATGAGGAGATTTTTTTTTTGTTACGCAGCGAGTTGTTGCGATCTGGAAGACGCTGCCTGAAAGGATCGGTGGAAGCAGATTCGGCAATAACTTTCAAAGGGGAATTGGATAGGAAAACTCGAAAAGGGAAAAAATTGCAGGGTAAGAGCGGTGGGGGGTGGGGGGGGAGTGTGGGGGGGGAGTGAATGGGACTGGTTGGATTGCTCTTTCAAAGAGCGGGCACAGGCACGATGGGCCGAATGGCCTCTCTTCTGTGCTGTTGGATTCTATGATTCTATGACAACTGCATTTGTTACCCAAAGGAGTGACCAACAGGTGTGTCAGTGACATAACGATAATCACTGTCAAAGATCACCCCCCACAGATGGTTGTGGCTTCAAGCACCGTCCGGGCTGAATCGCACAGAGTACGAGGGAGCTCTGCAATGTTGGAGGTGTCGTCCTTCAGACGAGACATAAGAATCAAGGTCCTGTCTGACTGTCTGTCTGTCTGTCTGTCTGTCGGCCTGTCTGCCTGTCTGGCTGTCTGTCCGGGTGGATGTTAAAGATCCCGCGGTGCTATTTGAAAAGAGAAGAGAGTTTCTGTCTCTCCCGGTGACCCGGGCCGACAATTCCCCCCCCCACCCCCCCCCGCCACCCACCCCAAATAATTTTGGTTTCCGCTTTGTGACTGTTTGTGGGACATCGCTGCGCACAAATTAGCTGCCGCGTTTCGCCCACAAAGTACACAGTCACTGCACATGACGGTGAATCGGGTGGAGCACTTTGAGAGTGCATGTGTGGATGTCTGCGCGTACATATCATTGCGTGTATGTATATGTGTGTGTGTGTGTGCGTGTGTGTTCATGTAGGAATACGTGTTATTTTGTGGACGAAACACAATACACCAAGTGATTTAGGTTGGAGGGGCAGAGGGTGTGGGCCGGGTTTATTGTTGGTGTAAGGGACGATTTCAGTAAAGAGAAGGATGAGGTGAGAGTTCCCCGTGTTTAGCCGGCGAGGGTCTGTCAACCTGCCTTTCCCTCTGTTTCTGAGATCGCCACGACAGCAGGGACTGTGGTTTCAAGTCAAAGGTACACTCACTCCCCTTTCGAGTCTCCGTCTCGACGCCACAGGCACATTACAGACCGCAATCGTTCCCCCCCCCCACCCCCACACTTCACGCCCGCCTTTCCCAAATCACCATCACCACTTACACGCGCAGTTTTAAATCGCCAGCGGAAACTTGGGCACTTGTTAATAACCCCGTAGCCATTTGAGCAAGCTCCACCGAGACACAGTCTCTCGCGTGCGTGTAAACGCACACACGCACACGCACACACGCGCACACACACGCGCGCGCGCACGCACACGAACACACACGCGCGCGCACCACACAGCAACACAATTACACACAGATGTAATACTCACAAACACACACACAATAGACACACACACACACAGACAGATACATGTACACTCATACGCACACCCGCGCGCGCACACACAGACACATCCATACAAGCGACAACAACTTGCATTTATACAGCCCCCCCCCCACCCCCCCCAACCCCCCCCATCACCCAGGCTAACGTCCAGAGCGCTCCACACACGCACACGACTACAGAGAGCACATTGACTATCGGGCAGTGTTGGTACAAGTGGAAAGTGATGCCAAAATAAAGCCACATATTCACCTGGACACACTGTCTCTCTCTCTCTCTCTCTGATGTGCAAACTTATGCTCCCCCATACTTTTTTTTGGGGTGGGAAGGTGGAGGCGGTGGGGGGGGGGGGAGCCATACACTTTCTCGTCCACCTCCCACACCCATCCCCGCCCACCACCGCCACTACCAACCTCCTGGTTCAATTCAGTTAACAAGCTTGAAAACAAAAAAAAAAGCTGTACTTACAGGAATAAGCCGTCACAGTTAGCAGCCAGAGTCTGACAGACATTGAGAGGGCAAGGAGGTGAACGCGAGGAGCTAAGCAGTCCATTTTCAGCCGGAGAGAGCGAGCGAGCGAGTGAGCGAATAAAGAGATGAGCAACGTTACTCCAGTCGTCCACGTCTGACCATGTCAGTGCACATCTGCTCTCTTCCTCTCTCTCGCTCTTCTTTTCCTTTCTCTCTCACACCCCCACCCCCTTCCTTCCTTCTCTCTCTCTCTCTCTCTCGTCTTTAACCGGCTGTCCCTTGCACAAAACACGTCTCGCTGCAGCAACCACTGTGCATCCAGCAACTAACCCGGAGACGTTAAAACAGAAGAGCAACAGCGAGAGAGCCAGAGAGAGAGAGGGAGAGAGAGAGAGACACAAGAGCAATGCTGCACTGCTCACTTCACCACAGCCCAAACAAATTGCATCTCGCAAAAAGGCACAGCGCAAACTAGTGTGAGAGAAAGGGGAGGGTAGAGAGAGAGAGAGAGAGAGCGTGAATGAAAGAAAGAGAGAGGGAGATGCTGCTTTGCTTCTGCCTTGGCTACAGAAACGCCTGCTTGTCACACAAACCATCTCAAGTACCACCCCCACAAACCCATTGCCAAGTTGCCTCGTGTCCTTGCAACACAATCGGTGCAGACTAATGGAATTTACAAACGATAAACCCACACACACACACACACACACACACACACATCTATCTACACTTAATCTTCCCTGTGACTCCTGACAGACCACTTTTCTTTTAACACCGGCTGTGTCGTAAAGGATGCTGAACCAGACTCAAAAAGTCTTCCCGGGGCAATCTCCCGGCCAACCCTTTCCAACCCTCCGACCATCTCAAAACACACAGTCAATTCATTTTACAGCGCATTCTGTGAAGCGCTTTGAGACGTCTCGAAGACGTGATAAGGCGCTACATCAAATGCCAGGATTATTATTATCTCCGCTCCCCCTATTCTAATCCAAGCCTCCGTCCCACCTTCCCCTCGGAAATCTCTGCCTTGTTCCCCCTCTCCTTCAGTTACAGGCATTGTTCGCTGTGCTTAATAATAATAATAATAATCCTTACATTTGATATAGCGCTGAAACACCTTGTTAAGAAGCCTCAAAGCGCTTCACTGAATACGCTGCACTGTAAAGTGTCGTGACTATATTTTGTGGGCGAAATCCGGCAGCCGATTCCGCACAGCAATGCCCCACAAACAGTCGTGGATTGAGTGACCACATTTCTTTTTCGAGGGATTGTTACCCTCAGAAAAACGATCCGCCAATCCACTAACAACCGGGTCCCTACTCGCTGCAGGGTAAGCTCTCGCTTGTGAGGCGAGTGAGGTAATCTTTACCCTACATTTACGGTTATTATCATGGGATAGTTGATTGGTAGGTACAGGGCTTAGGGCTGAATGACCCATTTCATGTGGGATGTAATCAAGATCCTGATAACTCGCAATCCCTGGGAAATCATCCTTGAACTCCAGATTCATTTCCCAAGCACGGGTTAATTATTTTGCTCATCCTTTTCGCACGAAGGCGGCTTCAGACTTACTTGCAACTCATCGGAACTCGACATCGAACACAAAACGCTCAGGGCATTTATTTTAAGGAAAAGAAATATGACGGTGAGGTCATTCACATTGCCCTGTCTCTCCGTACTGCTTACTCTCTCGGCTCCATTGCCTACCGCCTTTGCTCAGGTGGCTCCTGCTTCTTGCTTCTTGTCCCTCGTCCCCTCCGCTCCACAGTAGGAGGCCACCACGCCCCGAAAACCATGGAACTCTCTCCCTCAACCCCCCCCCCGTCTTCTTACAACAACAATGAAAGAGTCTTCTTAGCCTTCAGATCGCACCTGAACAAAAAATGTCCTGTTAAAAAATGATGATTGTTATCTCCCATCGCGCTGGAAAGAACGTACAATAATCGTTTTTAATAATCCTCGCATTCGATACAGCGCCTCATCACGTCTTCGAGACGTCTCAAGGCGCATCACGGAATATACCGTCAAGTGAATTGACTGTGCATTTTGTGGGCGAAACGCGGCAGCCAATTGCGCACAGCAGCGTCCCCACAAACAGCCGTGAATTGAGTGACCAAATTATAATTTTTTTTGAAGGGATTAGTCCCCCCGGAAAAGCGATCCGCCAATCGACTAACAACCAGGTTCCTACTTACTGCTGGTAAACAGAGACATGTGTGCCTGTGTGTGTGTGTGTGTGTGTGTGGAGTAAGGAAACTTGCCCGACGTTTCACCCTGACCCGGGAATCGAACCCGGGTCCTCTCGCTTACAGGACTCCACAAATGATTTACTCAACTAATGGCATTGATGAGTTAAGACGTTCTTTCTGATGGACTCGGGTCAACGGCTGTAGCGGTTTTGGGTGCCGTGCAGGACTGGAGGAGACCTTGGTGTCCCCTAGGTTTGAAAAAAATTGCAAGACCATCTTTTTGTCTCTCGAACCCCACCAGCCTGTTGAGGGCAGTGTTGTGTGTGAACTTATCTCCGAGCTCTCATTGTGGATGAAAGGTCCCACTGAGGATAATCTCTCGTGGATCACTTATCACCAGAACAAATTTTGCGTTGGACATAATCACCCCCCTTCCCTCCCCACCAATGCAGGGAAGGATCTAGGGCTGGGGCCCGCAACTCGTTGGAGGCCCTTTAATTTCGGGAACCATTTACGTCCATCGCCAGTGACCTGACGACCGAGAAGTCAGCCATTTTATTTTCCCGCGCTCAGAAGAAAAGGCCCGGCTACTGGGACATTGGGTCGTCTCAGATGTAACTTCTTTTTTTTTTTGGTCGGGTGGGTGTCTGACACACGTGGAAACCCGTCGCCATTGCTTAAGAGTCTCTAAACCCATCTGAGAATTCCATGCATTCCCCCTACACATGGAAATTCCAGAGATAAGTCCTATATCAAACGCAAGGATTATCATAAGTTGATAAAAAAAGAAAGGATAAATAAAGAAAGAAAGAAAGAAAGAAGTAATAACAGTCCTTGTATTTGATATAGCGCCTTAATCATGTTCTCGAGACGTCTCAAAGCTCTTCCCAGAATTATACCGTAAAGAGAATCGACTGTATCTTTTGTGGGCGACAAAAGTGCAGTCTGTGGGGAGACTTTCAAAGGGAAAAAAAAATTCAACGGAAATGTGCATTATGTGACAAACAGTTAATTGAGGTTCATGCCATTCGGAATCGCAAACTTCGTGCGGCAGCTATTTTGACAGAATTCTGCCGGGATTGGAATCAAGGCTTGTCTGTGGGTGTGTGGAGCAAGGAGGACAACTTAACTTAACAACACACATCAGCTGTGAAAGAAAACAGTCTCATTCATCGCTTTCATCGGAATTTACATCTTCAAAATTTGCCCTTTGAATTGAATAATTTATTATGAAATCATTTATTATCCCAGCAACGTAGTATTGTTGAAAGCTTCTCAAAAGCCAATACGTATATTTTACAACGGATTCTATTACATACCCACACGTATACATACATATATATGTTTATCTCAACAGATAAATAGATGGATATGCAGGTAGAGGGTGTGATGGATTGGCAAACGTACCAAAGCTGATACCATCCACTTGCAACGAGGCTGAAAAGTACAGAGGACCAACAGTCAATAAATATCATTTCAGCAGAGAGGTATTGCTATCATGAATTATCAGTCGGGTATGATAAGTCAAACCAAGGCTGGTAACACGACACCGGTTGCATTCGATGGTACAACATATTAAGCTTTAGTTGCACAAGGGATTAGGTGGTACATTGGTTGGGACATGATGTAGCTTTCTACTCCTGGGACTCAAGCTCAAACCCTACGCAGAACATTGAGCAGAAAGTAATAATAATCCTCGCATTTGATATAGCACCTTGTTACATCGTCGAGACATCTCGTAGCGTTTCGGAATATATTGTAAGGTGGAGTGACTGTGTATATTGTGGGCGAAAAGCGGGAACCAATTGTGCCCAGCGGTGTCCCCGCAAACAGTCGTGGATTGAGTGACCAATTTTTTTTTGTGGAAGGGAAGAGGGATTGGAGTAAGGAAACTCGCCTAAGATTTCGCCCCGCTCAGGAATCGAACCCGGGTCCCCTCGCCTGAGAACGAGCGCTCTAACCACTATTCTACGGGACTTCACGAGTCAGCGCGAGTGACCGAGCCAGGCTGTGCGCTGCCTGTAGTGTGGAAGGTGCCTCTGAAAGTGTCAGTCGTCTCAAATCGTCTTTGCTTGAAGCCCGTACTTTCATTTCCGACAACTTTCTGATTCACACGGCACCAAGCGCAGGGGTCTGAGACAAACCTTGCCGAAACACTTTGGAGCCCTCCGAGACTCCGTCCATTGCCAGTTCTTGTTGTTGAGCCGTTTGGGTAACAATAATCATCCTTGCATTCGATGCAGCGCCTTTTGGGGTCGTCGAGATGTCTCCGAGCGCTTGACAGAATATACTGTAAAGTGGAGTGGACTGTGAATTTGTTCGAAGTCCATCATTGGGGCTTGAACCCCACCCCCCCGCCTCCCGACCGACCTTCTGACTCCGAGGTGAGAGTGCTACCGATTGAGCCAGGCTGGACGTCTTGGGTTATCTGCCCAGCTTTTAGCGTTGTAAGAGCCTCGACCCTCTCCCACCCCGACTGTCGCTGTAAATTGGGTTTCATTAAGCACGGTATTAAGAAAGTAAAGTGCTTTAATGATGATTGAGGGAGCTGGTCGGACGCGATATTAAATTCCAAGTAGCACAGAGCGAAAGGAGGAGCCTAGAAATGAGCCCACGTGATGCGTTCAGGAATGAAGACAGAGGGGATTGATTTGCACGTGAAATATGCATCTATTTAATGACCGAGCTCCACAGAGTTGCACCATCCAGCTGCGTGCTTATTGCATTAGAAGCCTCTTGCTGTGAATTCATTTGGCAGAATGGAGCACCAGTGGTTAGGTACTTAGAGTCAGATAGCGGGAAAAAATCCTTTGCGCAATATTATCACGTCCCAACGAACGCCTGAGGCAGCGTCGGGTAGTTAACTCGCAGTGGCATCTCGGAGCGCTGTGCAATGGATGGTGAGCGAAGAAATGCCCGGCAAGCTAAGATTGGCTCACACGTCTTCTGTTAACTGGGTGTCTGTGCATGGCTCTCACCGATTCTCTGGTGTGATCAATGCCCGCAGTGATGGGGAGCCAGTGGAGCCTGGGCCAGAACTGGTGCGACGGGGGTTACGGAGTTTGGTCCAGGTCAGTATATGGGCGGCGGAGCTGGGGAGACCGGCGAGGAGGAGGGCGTAGGAGGAGGGCGACCGAAGGCGTGGTCGAAGAGGAGGGTTCTTGAGACTTGAAGGGCCTCGGAGGAACCGAGGCAGGGAGCGAGGCGGAGTGAACGTGGGATGGATTTGCAGAGGGTGGGGATGGAGAGGCTGAAGGCCTCAAGAGCAGTTGAGTTCCTGCAAGTCCACAGAGCTTTCCTCACCAATGAATCCTGCGAAAGGAGTAACGCAACTTAGATCGAAACGGACGGCATTTCGACCCGTCTGCTTATCAGTCCAGATGATCTCTGTGGGGAAAATAAGCAGAACCCACAACCCCCAAAGCAAGAGGCACACAAACAGGTTAAAGTAACGGGAGAACGACGAGAGAGAGAGAGAGAGAGAGAGAGAGAGCGAGGGCATCGAGAGAGTTTCCTTACTCCACACGCACGCCTCTGTTTACCCCAACAGCCAGCAGAAATTTTGTCAGTCGATTGGTGGATCGCTTTTCCCCGTGAGCAAATAAATCCCTTCAAAAAAAATAAAATAAATGAATGATAAATTGGTCACTTCAATCCACCACTGTTTGTGGGGGGACGCTGCCGCGCGTAATTGGCCGCCGCGTTTCGCCCACAAAATGTACGGTCATTCCTCTTTAAAGTATACTCTGTTGAAGGCTTTGAGATGTCTTGAAGATGTGATAAGGCGCTGTATCGAATGCAAGTATTATTATTAATTTCCTTCTGCTCTCCCATTGACATTTTAGTCAGATTCAAATTCTAACTCGTAAGGCGATCGGTCAAATTGCGCTCCACAGCTACACTCGACGCTGTTAAATCAAAGTGAATTTTCTTCCGCTCTCCACTGGTGAATTCCCCTGACAGTTCTGAGACATCAAAACATGAATTGTTTATTGCAAGAACATGTTTCAACACAACGCTTGTGTTTTTTTTTTTAACTGCACAAAACTTTAGACTCCCAAGCCAGCCTGCGTCTCTTCCTCGCGTCACCAAACCAATCGTTTGCTTATAACTGATAACGGTAATAATGTTCCTTTCATTTGATATATATGGAGTCCTGTAGCTCAGTAGCTCCCTCGCCGCGCAAGCGTCGATTAGCGGATTCACTTTTCCAGGGGTAATAATCCCTTCAAAAATAAACTATTATTATTATTTGGTCAGGCAATCCCACGACTCTTTGTGGGACAACTGCTGTTCGCAAATGGCTGCCGCGTTTCGCCCGCGAGCCGCTATATCAAATGCGAGGATTGTTATTAACATTACAGCGCCTCGCCACGTCGTTGAGACGTCTCAAAGCGCTTCGCAGAATAGATTGCAAAGCGGAGCGACTGTGTATTTGGTGCATTCTTTAAACCTCTTTCTCCGTGACGTCACCCCAAGCTCCTCAATTAAACAGAGAGAGGGAGAGAGAGAGAGAGAGCGAGGCTTGTAATTGCTCTTTGCTTTCCGTTGTGCTATATATAATCGCGGAGCCCCCGAGTTGTGCATCATTTGCGCAGCGAGGGTCAGTGCGGATTTCTGCGGCTGAGTTGATCGAGCTGCGGTCTTCATCTGCAGGCCATTCGGGCTGATGATTCTTCATAAAGTACGTTGCTAGGAAGGAGCTTTCGGTGTCACTTGGTGGCTGGAGGGGAATGATACACCCACTTGCACTGCTGATGAACGCCTCTTGTTAATTAATCAAAGCCCCGTCCTGTCAAGGTAAAATTGGTCACCTGCTTCACGGCCATTTCGTGGCTCTGCGCAATTTGGCTGCCGGGTTTGACCTACAAATACGCAGTCACTACATCGGACAGCGCAATGCAATACTACGCTCAGTCACTCCACTTTGCAGTGAAACCTCGTGAAGCATTTTAAGACGACTCGAAGACGTGAAAAGGCCCTGTAGCAATAATAATAGTAATAATAACAATAATCCTTGCATTCGATATCGCGCCTTATCACGTCGTTGAGACATCTCAAAGCGCTTCGCAGGACACTGTTGTAAAGTGAATCGACCGTGTATTTCGTGGGCCAAACGCGGCAGCCAATTTGCGCACAGCAGCGTCCCCGCAGACAGCCGTGGGGGCAGTATCTGACTCCGCGCTTTTACAAAGCGTTCAAACCAAATTCATCAGGATGGATGACATTCAGATTTAACAGCGAATTAAGGATGGTTGGGCAAAACGTTGCAAGCAGCTTGCTTTGAAAAGCTCGCTCTGCCATTGGCAACCTGCGCTTCCTCAGCAGAATGTCAACGGAATGCAACTTAAACGGACAACTCAGTCCAAGTCTTCACTCTTCATAGCGTGTCACGCCGCAGGGGGATGATTAATAGGGCCATATTGAAAACCATCTGGATGATGATAGACTGCGTTCTCACTAGGTTGCATTGACCCATTATTGGGTTACACGTAATTGCCAAGATCCAGAAAATAACTGATAGCTCACAAGCCGTTTACTGTGCACAACATGAGGGATGTCGGGCTGGCTCAGTTAGCAGCGCTCTCTCCTCCCAGTCAGAAGGCTGTATAAAATACGCGATGAGATTGCGTGCATCTCTTCGAGACGTCTCAAAGCGCTTCCCCGGAATATACTGCTAAGTGAATTCACTGTGTATTTTGTGGGCCAAACTCAGCGGCCAATTGCGCACAGCGGTGCCCCTTAAAGACCCTCCTCTTCGACCGTGCTTTCGATCACCCCCTCCCCCCCCACCACCACCCACCCCGATGCCCTCGGCCTTCCCCGATCCCAACCCCCAGCTCGGGTCCAAAACACTGACTGTCCAGCGCCTTGGGATGTACACATGTACCCATGTAATTGTCTTGTTGTTGTTGTTGTAAAGAGTTGTGGATTGAGCGACCAAATTAATATTATTTTGTTCTCTTGAAGGGATTGTTACCCCCGGAAAGCGATTAGCCAATCGACTAATTGTATATTGTATATATATTGTATATATTGTGACTATTGTATAATAAATCCCTCCCGTGATATTTCTTGCTGTGCGTGAGCGCCGAACGTTGGAACGCAAACCGAACACGTGCGTAGATTTGAAAGGGAACTTACACGTGAAAACGTCTCCCTTTTGACATTATAAAACTTGAGCATTTTGCGAACAATTCGATCTGAACGGGCTGCATTTCTTCAGCAATTTGGAGCGAAGGCTATACAAACCCACCTTATTGTGCTCCCAGGTACATTTCCGGATAATTTGTCATTAGGGTTCAAGCTAAAGATTGGCTTGAATGTAGATGAGCATTTGATTGCAAAGCCGTCTTAAGTCCTGAATGCCCCCCAATTAATGTGTAAAGGGAATTCGCTACTGGAGAAACCTCCCCTTTGTGATTCTACTCAAAATAATGAAAAGCTGCGTTATTAAATGCTCTCAAATGCCAAAGGCTCTTGTGAAAAAAAAACAACTCACCTTTTTCCAACCTTCTTTTGCGGGTTATTACAAGATTGCAATCCTCGCTCTTCGTGTCACGCCTTATGGCGTCGTTGAGATGGCTCAAAGTGCTTCACGGCGATTACTGTTACGTGTAGCGACTGTGTATTTGGTGAGCAAAGCGATCCGTCGCTCGACTGACAACTGGGTTCCTACGTACTGTTAGAGGTGTGTGTGTGTGTGTGTGTAGTATTTTTCCCCGCCTGGGAATCAAACCCAAGTCCTCTCGCTTGCGAGGCGAGAGCGCTATCCGCTACGATACCGGACTCCTTTAGGGGATCTATTGGGCACAGGACTAAGGGGAGAAACTCCCTTGTCGTTTCGAGTAGCGACAAAGGATCTCTTATGTCTGCGTGAGTAAGTGCAGACAGGAACTTGGCTTAACGTTTCATCCGAAGGACGTCACCTCCGACATTACAGCTCTCCCCCCCCAGCACTGCACCGGACTAGACTAGGCGAGTCCCCGACGTGGGGTTTGAACCCCAAGTCTTTTCACGTTGAGGCGGCGAGAACGCAACTGACTGAACCTGATTCACAAGTCCTTCATGTCTAGTTTAAGTCTCTCGTAAGTGTGCTGCGCTGCACGGGAGGTGAGTCGACAGCTTTGAAGGGGTTATCGCGCGAGAGTGAAGCGCAAGGTAATGAAGGTGGAAAAAGTCGATCCAGAGATGGAATAAAAAGATTGTTCTTTGATGGCCAACAATGCAATGAGAAAACCCCATTGTTAGGGCCTGTGGCGTATTGCGAAAACAAAACACAAAGAAAGACAGTCTCTGTAATAACAGTTCCCTTTGCCGTGGCTTTTCCCCGCAACAAAACAGCGTACTTTCTTCTCTCTCTCTCTCTCTCTCTCTCTCTATCTATCTATCTATCTATGGATAATTGGCTTTCCATAAATTTATATGCTGGGGAGCCAGATCTATAAAGCCGCCCAACGTGTTGGAGGGAGCGTGAAATTGCTGACGTGCTGCCTTACAGACGAGGCCGAAATCAGACAGCGAGAGCTCAGTTCAAGCCTCAATAGAAATCTGAGTTGTGTGTGCTGTACATAACACCCAGACAATCACTTGCTCCGCGCGGTTTGCACTGCGTCAAACAGCTGTCAGGACATTGAGGTGACACACATTCACACACACACACGCACTCTGGAATCTCGCCCCCGCTGCGATCACTTAGGATGCACATCTCTGAAGTGACTTCTTCGCTCGCGGCTGTAAGTTCTATCCCCCGCTGCAGAACGAGACCCTTTTTGAGGGGCGCGACGGTTTTTGGCTCTACGATGATGTCGCCGTGAAGCGACACGAGTCGAGATGTCCGCCTCGCCCCCCCCCACCCCCCCGTAATTCAAGCCGTTGCTTACGTACTGCTCCCCGCTCCCCTCCTCCCAGCTCACGAACCGTAGGAATCTGCCTTCACGCCCATTGGGTTAATCCTAATAAAGTTCCTGGCAAAACTGAAGATCCCATCCGGAAAGAGAAGTCGCCGGGAACGCTCGGTGGGTCAGGCTGAGAAAGGAAAGGGCGTCAAGAGTTCTGAAGGGAAGTTCTGAAACAGTAACTCACTCCCCTCTCTCCTTAGATGCTGCCTGATCCCCGCTCAGTGTTCCCAGCGACTTCTGTCTTCAGTTCAGATTACCAGCATCTATCTGCCTTACAGCGCCTCGCCTTGTGTTGGGGAAAACAAATCCCCTCGGCTCGCTGTGTTCTCCGAGACCGGCTGGAATATGATTAATGTTAACTTTCAGACTCGCGACCTGGAAAAATTTGCCGAGGAACTGCAAAGCTCTGGCAGATGCGGCCAGGAGACCAGAGGCTTTTCGTCCGAGGCTCACGGTGCGATGTGTTTGATGAGCAAATGTTTTATGTCCCCAGTGCCTTGTCGTAGCTCGCCCAATTACATTGATACCTGAAGGATTCTTCGGTGCCTGTAACACACGACGCTGAAAAGCTAATGCAGGCGTTGAACAATCGGGGAATTGGCCCTTCGCGTCAGTTTGATCGAGGGTTGGGCTGGGATTGCCTTCGGTGCCCCTCGCACACTGTAGCGTCCCAGAGCGCTTGACAGTGGCTGAGCCGGAGGGAGTGGAGGTGGGGGGAGGTGGGGGTATGGAGGTGAATAGAAAGGACTTCAGGTTCGACCTGAAGATGGGGGAAGGAAGGAGACAAGGCGGAGGGCCTATGAGGGAGAGCGTTCCAGAGTTTCGGGGCGTAGCGGCTGAAAGCGCGGATGCCGATGGTGGAACGGAGGGCACGAGGGGCATCAGGAGGCCGGAGGCAGCGGGTAATGAGTTGGGGAGTAAGCCGGTCAGAGAGTCAGAAAGTTGTGGGTTCAGGCTTCACGTGGGGACTTTCGACTCCAATGCAGTGTATTGTCGGAGGTGCAGTCCTTCGGATGAATGTTAAACCGAAGTGCCCTCTTTCCGATTAATCATACGTTAAAAATCCCATGGCACCCTTTCAAAAGAGAAGGGAATTTCTCCCAGTTGTCCCTACCCGCCAACGCCCCAGATAAAAATTTGGTCATTCGCAAACGCCGCACCAATTGGCTGCCCGAGTTTGCCCACAAAATACACAGTCGCCACACCCTTACGGAAAATTCTGTGAAGTGCTTTGAAGTGTTTCAACGACGCGATAAGGCGCCGCATCGAATGCAACCATTAAATAACGCAACCTGACTCGTCAGGGGTAATAATTCCTTTCCCCCCGAAAAATAATAATCTGGTCACTCAATCCACAATTGTGTGGGGCCCCTCCTGTACGCAATTAGCTGCCGACATATACGGTCAGTCCACTTTACAGTGTATTCTGTGAAGCGCTTTGAGAAGTCTCAACGACATGATAAGGCGCTGTGTCAAATGCAAGGATGATTATTATCTTAAAGGTTCTGCCTTCAAAATCAAACCACAAGGTCTGGCTGTTCAGCATTCGGGCCGAGGAGATGAAGGCGAGAAGGGCTTAGCGTGAGGCGTTAGTTTTGATGCATTGCTAAGTACAGGAGGAAAGAACGACAGTGAATCAAAGGCAGCAGGAAAGCCAAGGAACAAGGAGAGAAATCGTTTGAACAACCAGGCGGGTTTTGGCATTTCACCTCAAAAATATAACCCTTGCATTGATGCATTGGCTTTCACATCAGGTGGACGTCTTATTTATTTGACTGTGGAGTGGAAACCGCCTAGTTGCGTAGGTGAACGCGGCGGCCAGTTTGCACGCAGGCAACATCCAGCAGTGGCGTGAACGACCGATTTTATCCGGGGGTTTCTCGGCCGGGATGAATTCCAAATCGAACGGGATCTGTAACACCCACCTGAGCAAGCAAGGCCAGGACCTCCGTTTGAACGGTCTCCTCCGAAGGATGGCCACTTTCTACGTCACGTAACCTATCCTGGAGGCTTTATGATCAATATTTCCGACTTCCGATCAGCCCCGCACTCTCCTTGGGATAAGATTGGTTAAGAAAGAGGCATTGCAATGTTCCCGCCATTGGAATAAGTGCGTCACAGTTACAATACAGAAAAATCATTCCGAAAAGCACTGTCACTAACACCTCACAGTAGATCCTGTGAAGCGCTTTGCGAAGATCTTCTGACGTGAAATGCACGATATCAAATGCGAGGAATTATAATTATCGCTTTACGGGGGAGTCCCGTAGCTCAGGGCACTCGCCTCGCAAGCGAGAGGAGGTTCGATTCCCGGGCGGGGCGAAATAATGGGCAAGTTTCCTTATTCCACACACACGCCTCTGTTCACCGAGCAGTAAGTAGGAACCCGGTTGTTAATCGATTGGCGGATTGCTTTTGCGGGAGTAATAGTCCCTTTCCACGACTGTTTGTGGGACACTATTGTGTGCCGCCTTTCGCCCATACAATACACAGTCGATTCACTTTGACGCGTCTCGAAGACGTGATAATGTTGATTGTATCAAATGCAAGTTTTATTATTATTATTATTACTCCAGAATCGACCTGTCTGTTCAGTTTGACTCTGGCCCGCTCCATGTCTCCCCGGCCTGCCAGCCCCCACCACCGAGATCTCCCAGTGACTGGAAGATGACGGCCAGTTTTTAAGGACGGGGCAAATAGTTCCTCAACAGGAGACGTCAAACAATCTGCTCAAAGCCTCTAGAGTAGAAGGAATTTGCTCCTCATCTCCTCTGGGCTGTCTCTTTCAGCCGTACCTGTCAAGCAAGCAGCAGTGCCCTATCAAGAACAGAAAGCATCAGACGTCATCTCTAACCACGAGAAAGGATCGAAGCCAGAACTCCGGTAACTGTAGAGCAGTATCTGTACTGCTGAGCGTCAAGGATGAAGGCAATCGCACTGGCTGAGAATCTCACACTGCGTCCGTCACAGTTTGATCCTGTCTGGTTCGGGAATCGGGCTCGCAACTTGTGGGCCAACTTGCGCCGTCTCCAATCTGGTCGTCTGAAACCGGAGCATTTCTGGTGCTGCTGGAAAAAAAAAGAGCGTCGACCTGGCTCAGTCTGTGCCCCACCTGCCTCGGAGCCTGTAAGTTGTGAGTGGGTTCAGGTCCCCTCATGCAGTCTCCTCTTATAGTCCAGGCTGATGTGCCAATGCGGCGCCGAGGGTGAGATGCATTGCGAGAAGTGCCGTCCATTTTGGATGAGGCTTTCAACTGAGGTACCGTCCGTGCCTTAGAATATTACAATAATGATAATAATCCTTGCATTTCATGCAGCGCCTTATCGCGTCGTTGAGATGTCTCGAAGCTCTTCACAGGATGCACTGTAAAGTGGAGTGACTATATATTCCTTGGGCAAAACGAGGCAGGCAATTGCGTACCGCAGCGTCCCCGCAAACGGCGGTGGATTGAGTGAGCGAATTAACTTTTTTTTTGAAGGAATTATTAAGCCCCCGAAAGCGATCCGCCAATCGACCACCAACCGTGTTCCTACTTACTGCTAAGTAAACAGAGTGTGTGCGTGCGTGGAGTAAGGAAACTTGCCTAAGGTTTGGCCCCTGACCCGCCCGGGAATCGAACCCGGGTCCTCTCGCTCGCGAGGCGAGAGCAATGAGTCAATGACTCAATCCAAGTCTACAAAGGGAGAAAGGGGAAAAAAGTCGTAGATCTGAATGGACATTCTTGTCACAAGTAGGGTTTGAGAACCAGGGAAGGTCTAATTGTACAACTAATGGGTGCGTCAGCTGTCAAATCATTCCACACGTTTATTAAGGGCCCATTGGCTGCCAGAGAGCTTCTTGAAAAGCTTGCAATCACTTTAATGATTAATAATTTGCTAAGCAGTCCATAAATACACGTGGTTAGAAATGAATTTCAGGCTCCTTGAGCGCCCCTTGTACATTATAATTAACTGATAGAAGCAGAGAGAGACAGAGAGAGAGAGAGAGAGAGAGAGAGTACCGTGTCGCTCTGCAAAATAAATCGAGGGATCATGAGCTAAATGTAAAGTGGGCCTTAAATATGAATTTGTCTGCCACAGTCACTGCGATCCATGCAAATTGTTTCACTTTCAATTAATGATCATAATGTTCGCCGCTCCCGGGGTCAATTTTTGGAGTGATTTGTTCACGGGATTGCAAGAGCTTCCACCATCCGATCGTCACCTGAACGGGGAAGGTTGAGAGGAGACGGAAGGCTTTTCTTTTGGTAAATTAAAGAGGGACTTCACCTCCGACAAGTTAACTTGTCACTAATTGCCCCCCCAGCACTGCACTGGAACGTGAGTTTCGACGATGTGAGTTCAGTGTCTCGCGATCGTCTGACTCGGAGGCGAGAATGCCACCAACCGAGCCAGGCTGGCCCTTGATATTATAATAATAATTAACAATAATAATCCTTGCAATGGATATAGTGCCATCATTGAGATGCCTCAAAGCGCTTCACGGGATACAATGTAAAGTGGAGTGACTGTGCAGCTTGCGGGCGAAACGCGGCAGCCAATTGCGCACAGCAGCGTCCCGCAAACAGCCGTGGATTGAGTGACCAATTTTTGGGGGGTTCGTGCGGAGGGATTATTGAACAAAACCCTTGGTAGGAAAGGATCTTGGAAGGAAAAGGGACAGCCTAGCTCAACACGAAGTCTTAAACGGTCTTGAACGCCAGCGCTTTGCCCGCCCGTTAGACAACAGGGAAATATTCCAGGGGAAAAAAAATATTCGTCCAAGGTCCACTGCAGAAAGTCAAATTAGTGTTTGTTTAAAAAATGGAGTCGTTATATCGATACTTTAATTAAGACACTTCTTTCCCTCGTAAAATAATAACAGTAAATGGTTCGCTTGCAGTCACTGAGCTGTTGTTGCAATTAAGATTTTCAGACTACAGTGTGCAGGTCACGGACTTTAAGTCAATGCCTTCGCCAAATATTTTGTGTAGTAGATAAATATCGAACATGTTTTGAAAAAGCAATTGACTTAAACACCGTCCGACGCTTTTGGTATTCGTTTTACACCTTTTGCCACACAAAGCGCTGCCAGTGATTATTGATGTTGCAACAGTGACTTTGGTTGTAAATATCTGAAAATTACAGAGCAATAATAATAATAATAATAATAATAATAATCCTTGCATTTGGTACAGCGCCTTTCACGTCAGCAGGACGTCTCAAAGCGTGGGGGGAGGGAGAGATAATATTAATATTAACAATAATAATAGTACAGTATATTCTGTGAAGCGCTTTAAGACGTCTCGAAGACGTGATGAGGCCCTGTATCAAATGCAAAAATTATTATTATTATTACTTAAAGTGCTTCACAGGATTTTACTATCAAGTGAAGTGTCTGTGAATCTTGTAAGCCGACGTGACCGACCATTTATGCACCGCAACACCCTGCAAAACAGCCGTGAAGTGAGCGGCTCATTTTATCGGGGGGGAGTGTCGGCCAGGACACCGGGCGAGAGAGAGAGAGAGAGAGAGAGAGAAACTCGCTTCTCTTTACGAGCAGCGTCATGGGATTGTTAACATCTACCCGAACGAGCACAGATAAGGGCTTCGCTCGACTTCTCATCTGAAGGAAGTCTCCTCCGACAGTGCCGAGCTCCCGCCAGCGCTGCACTGGAGTGTCACTCACCCGAAGCCGCGCGAGTTCAACGTCTCGAGCCGGGTGGGTATGGCGGGGGAAGAGGGGGCTTGAGCCCCGAACCTTCTAACTTGGAGATGAGAGCGCTTTCGATTAAGCCGGGCAGACGGGATAGAATACAAGAGAGTGTGTGGCGGTGTGGGGTGGGTGGGGGGGTGGGGGGAAGAAGAGATTAATCATCCACCCGATCGGATTCTCCGTGCGTTTGCGTGTCAGTACACACACTGCGAGCTGCGCTTCAGTGAGGAGACCAGAGACTTGTGACCGTTTTGGGGCTCGGCCAAGCTGAAGAGTTCATGTTTCGCGATTATTCCGATTTCTCCTCGCTCTGCATGTGTTAATGGCAACTAAACCTTTGCCGCTAACCAGTGTAGGGTGTCAGCTGGCTTGTCAGACATTCCTCCTCTCTCTCTCTCGCTCTCGCTCTCTCTGGAGCAAAAGAGTTGAACTGTTGAATCGCTGGCGGAAAGCCAGTGATGCTCATCCAGAGAGAGAACTGCGAACTGATCGCAATCATATACGTACATATACACACACACACACACACACACACAACACACACATCACGCTGTGAGTTACAAGGCTGGAAACCTATGGAAGGATGGGGGTGGTGGGAGGAGATGATAATATTAATAATAATAATAATAATAATAATAATAATAATAATAATAATCCTTGCATTTGATATAGCGCCTTTTCACGCCATTGAGACGCTTCTTCAGGAATACGCTGTAGAGTGACTGTGTATTCTGTGTATTTAAATAATAGCAGTAATAATAATACAGTATAATAATAATAATAATCCTTGCATTTGATATAGCGCTTTTCACGTCGGGAGGACGTCCCAAAGTGCTTATATATTATTATTATTATATATATTATATATAGTCTATATATTTTGCTGTACAAAATTGCACTCGCCTCACAAGCGAGAGGACCCGGGTTGGAGTCTGGGGGATCAAACCCACGTCCTCTAATTTGCTCGCAACGCGAGCGCTATAACCGCTACGCTGTGTCAAGGGGGGGGGGTGGTGGGGGGAGACTCCATCCCGTGAGCTGTCAAAGTGATGGCTGTCGGACTGAGGTCTTCCCGGACGCTTTTGCTGTCTGTTACCAGGAGCAGCGGAGCTGCTCGGACAATGATGAAGCTGTCACGGTTGTAGTCCTCAGATGGAGATCGATCATGTTCAGGGATGGTGGCTTGATGGTTCCCTTGCAAGATCATTGAAACAAATTGCGTCAATTTCCTTCTACATCTGCTCCCGAATAGCCGTGATATGTCTCGAGAAATATCTCCGTCCGACCTGTATTTAAGCCTCAATGTCTTTCCATCTCAACAAGCAAACGAAAAAGCAATGAAATGTCGCTGTATTTCAAACAACCGACACTCGCTCCGACTGTAAAAGCGCTTCACAGAATATACCGTCGGGTGAATTGACTGTACATTTTGTGGGCGAAACGGCACAGCCATTGAGTCGTGGATTGAGTGACCAATTTCTGCCCCCCCCCCCCCCGCCCTTCGGAACTCCATCCGGCAGTCACCTTCGACTCACACCCCGCCACCACCCCAACCTCGCCTCCTTCAAGGCCCGTCTCAAGATCTTCCTCTTCGACTGCGCCTTCGGTCACCCTCCTACCCCACCCACCCTCCACGCCCTCCACGCCCCTCCTGATCCCAGGCTCCTGGTCCGGGTGACTGTCCAGCTCGTTGGGACGTCCTCCTGACGTGAAAGGGCCTGTGTAAACGTCAGCTGTTACTCTTTCGTTCGTCGCTGTGAGGAGGTAAAGACCACTGAGGGCTGATGTTCCATTGACGCAGAGGAGGTTTGGGGGCAGTTTGATTGAGCCCTGTTCTTTCCATTGAACGGTTGCTAATCATCATTAGCCTTCCCATTGAGCCTACAGACCATTGTAAAGTTGTAGAAGCAATTGACAGCCTCCCTTCCCTTCCTTTGCTGGAGGTCTGAAAGCAATTAAGGTTCAAGAGCAATTTTCCAGTCCTCGTATGGGCTTCTGCATTCTTTCACATGATTTATCATCACTTCAGCTTTCCTTCAGGAGTGGTTTTCCCAACCCTGTTCCTTAGTGCTTAATAATTCTTATATTTGATATATATAATATAATATATATGGAATTCCCATATGGAATGTGCAATTAGCTGCAGGGCCAAACCTAATGCGAGTTTCCTTACTCCGAGCAGTAAGTACGTAAATGGTTTTAAGTCAACTGACAGATCGCTTTTGAGGGGTAATAATCCCTTCAATACTTAAATAAATAATTCGGTCACTCAATCCACAGCTGTTTGTAGGACACTGCTGTGTGCAATTGGCTGCAAAGTATACAGTCAATTCACTTGAATCATAATAACAATAACCCTTGCATTTGATACGGCGCCTCATCACGTCTTCGAGACGTCTCAAAGCGCTCAAGTGGATCGACTGTGCATTTTGTGAGAGAAACGCGGCAGCCAATTGCGCACAGATGCGTCCCCCACAAACAGCCGTGGATTGAAATGACCAATTTATTACTCTTTTTAGGGAATTATTACCCCCAGAAAAGCAATCCGCAAATTGATTAACAAGCTACTTACTGCCAGGTAAACAGAGGTGTGTGTGTGTGTGTGTGGAGCAAGGAAACTTGCCTAAGGTTTTACCCTGACCTGACCCGCCCGGGAATCGAACCCGGGTCCTCTGACTTGCTTGCGGGCGAGGGCACTCACCACTGCACCTCAACTGGACCGTCATATAGGCTGGAGCCACCCTTTCCTGCGCTACGAACTCACACTACGTTGAGGTCATCTCAGCTCACTTGACAGTGTATCCTGTGAAGCGCTTTGAGACGTCTCGAAGAGGTTGCGTGTCAAACGCAAGGGTTATTATCGTAAATCACACAACTATGGTGCGGCTAATGCTAAATCCATGGACCCGCACTCAAACGGCAAGATCCCTCGGAAGGGAAGACAGGATTGCAGTGCGGTGTGCCACCGGCATCCTTTACCCTGTTGATTATCTGCCCAGCCCGTCGGATTGTTTAATGGACCCACTTTGCTGGAATGAGGACGGATGAAAGGGAAGCGAGGCTGGAGATCGTTCAAAAGAAGCGGAGTATTGTCTTGGTGAACTCTCTCGTTTGTTCTGCTCCTCGCCATCGATTTCCGCCCCCTCCCACCCCTCCCAGTCCTGCTGCGTGTCTCTCCGCGCGAGCTGTGTTTGCCTTCAGGTTGAAAAATAATAATAATAATAATAATAATAATAATAATAATAATAATAATAAAAAACGCTAGAACCGTCCTCTCGGTAAATTCAGGTGAACTCTCTTTTCTAAATTTAATTGAAGAAAAATGTATTTCATACTTTTTTTAAAAGAAGCGCAAAGGCATCGTGAGACCATCAGACGCGCCAAACCCCGTTTGATTTAATTATCGTAATAATAATAATGATAACCCTTGCATTTGTTATATAACCCTTTCTCGCGTCTTCGAGACGTCTCAAAGCGCTTCACAGAACATACTATACCGTAGAGTGAAGTGACTGTGCAGTTTGTGGACGAAACGCGGCAGCCCGTGGATTGAGTGACCAAATTATTATTATTTTTCTGAGGGATCACTAGCGTTTGGTACCAAGTGAATGCCAAAGTTACGACCGGGTCACTCCGAAGCACTCCCTTTGGATGGCAATCGTTCCTGGATTGCAAGGGCCGTGAAGACTGACCTCCCTTGAAAGATAATCCCTTCGAATTTTTAAAACCCCCCCCACCCCAAAAAAATAAATCAATTGGTCACTCGATTCCGCGGCTGTTTGTGGGGGGACGCCGCTGTGCGCGATTGGCTGCCGCGCTTTCGCCCACCAAATGCACAGTCACCACGCTTTGCGGCGTGTCCTGTGAAGCGCTTTGAGACGTCTCGAAGTTAATGGCTTTATCGCGGCGTATCGAAGCACTTGCTTTCACTGTGGACTGTTTTAAGGCGGAGATTGTGCCGCAAAGTGGATCGACTGGGTATATTTTGTGGGCGAAACGCGGCAGCCAGCGGCTCGCGGCAGTGTCCCTCGCACAAACGGTCAAGAAACGAGTGACCAATTTTATTTGGGGGGGGGGGGTGGGGGGCTGGGAAGTGGGGGAGGGTGGAAGTAGGGGGAAGGAAGAGATTGTTGACCAGGACTCCGGGAAAGAAAGAGAGAGAGAAACTCCCTTCTCTTTTCGAACAGGGATCTTCAACGTCCACCTGAACAGTCACAGACGAGGAACTCGGTTTAACGTCTCTTCCGAAGTTTATCCGAAGCTGTATCTCTCTCTCGCTCTCTCTCTCTCTCTCTCTCTCTCTCTCTCTCGTCTCGTCTCGTCTCTCCTCGTTTCATTCTATCCAGGGCCTAGATTCAGTCTGCGTTTAAAGCTTACTGCTGCAGTCACTGTGCTTACTATCAGCCTGGGAGCTCTTCAGAACCTCTTACATTAGGCTCTCACTTTCCACTCCATTAAATTCTGTTGTTGCTGACCCAGTGGGAACATTGGTGTGTTTTTGTTTCACTAACAGCACAAACGAGCGGGTTGGGAAAGCACTCGAGTGCTGCTGAGCGCCGACCGCTAGAGGCAATTTACGATAGATAGATAGATAGATAAATAAATAAATTAATTAATAAATGATGAATAATTAGGATAATAAATAACTTCCGGTACGTTCAAACCAAAAAAAAAATTGATTGAGGCGGGGCACCAGACGGCTTTGAATTGTGCCATCGGGCTGTAATAGGTTTGGGGTTTGAAGGCTGTTGGGGTGTCAGTGGCACTCCCACCTCCGAGTCTGAAGCTTGTGGGCTCAAGCCCCGCAATCGGGAACTTAGAACTCACGGTCCGGGCTGATGTTCCTTCCTTCGGAGGGTCCCGTCTGCCTGTTCGGGTGGAGGTTAAAGATCCCGCGGCCCTATTCGAAAAGGGAAGGGCGTTTCTCTCTCTCTCCCTCTCTCTCGCTCTCCCCCGGTGTCCCTGGCCGATAATCCCCCAGATCAAGTTGGTTGCCCGTCGAGTGGCTATTTGAGGGGACGTTGCTGTACGGAAATTGCCTGCTGCGTTCTTCTTAAACACGCACAGCATCTGTGCTTCACGGCATGTCCATGCGAAATGCTTTGAGACAACAGCAACAACTTGCATTTATATAGGCGTGCAGAGTAGTTTCCCAGGGGCATCCCACGAAGCGATAAGGCGCTGTATCAAGTTCAAGGATCAGTATTGTGATCAGAACCCAAAAAAAAACCATTATTCTTAATGGACGCAGGTTCCTGAGAGACGGCTTTCTCTGATCGGATGGATCTCTCTCTCGGCTAACCATCACTGTCGACTTGTTCAATCGAGACCCTCACGGGATGAAAGCCTTCAAACCCACAACGGAAACATTCACCGATGTCCGCAGCTCCGCAACCTGAGGGGAGATTTGTTTGATCGCGCGAAGGCGATGGGGAAAAGATAAGAGCGAAAGGCGGTAGTTTTATCGGACTTGACGTGAGCAGACCAGCTAGATAAGGACCCAGGTTCGATAGTCCTGGCCGGGCAACATTCTTCGATGACTATCCTCACTCCACATCCCTATGTTTACCTAGCAGTAATAATAATCATAATAATCCTTGCATTTGCTATAGCTCCTTATCACCTCTTTGAGACGTCTCGAAGCTCTTCACAGTAAAGTGAATTGACTGCGTACTTTTGTGGCCGTGAGCAAATCGGCTTCAAGTGGGCCGAGTGATCCAAGCCCCTTCACGCTTGCTCTGCGATATCCGCCGTTAAATATTATATTTTTTAACAGAATCTTACCGCTGAACTTCCAACTCCATCGTATTTACTTCGAAGCACTTCCCACCCCCATCCCGCCCGACCTGAGGATGAGTCTTTAATAGAGATCCAGCAGATTGTCCAACCTGCTGTCATTTCTCATTGGCGTCTGCTTAATCGGAATTACCCGCCATCTGGGTTGCAATCAATTTCGGGACTGGTGTACCTCGGTGTTTGCGCATTTAATGCGGCTTCTGCAGCAAGTAGACAGACGCAAGTGTAAATGTGGATTGCTGGCGCGGAATACTTCTGACTTAGACACTCCAGTTGACTCGTGCCCGCAGTATATCTTGGCGGAGGGCTCCGCTGCACGTTCTTTGACAGACAGACCCACTCCACCTTCTCTTCATCCCGTTCTTTCGCTCAGAACCCCAGAACTGCTTGTGCCCTCTGGCTCCCCTTTGTGTGCACAGGGGAGAAGGTAGGTCTTGTAGCTCAGTGGTTCGAGCGCTCGCCTCGCAAGCGGGAGACCTTGGGTTCGATTCCGGCCGAGCGGGGCGAAACGTTGGCCAAGTTTCCTTACGCCGCACGTCTCTGTTTACCTGGCAGTAAGTAGGAACCCTGTTGTTTGTCGACTGGCGGATGTCTTTTCCGGGGATTATTAATACCTTCCAAAAAACAATAAAATAATAAATTGGTCACTTCAACCCACGGCTGTTTTGCGGGGACGCTGCTGTGCGCAATTGGCTGTCGCGTTTCGCCCACAAAACATACGGTCAATTCACTTGATGGCATATTCTGTGAAGCGCTTTGAGACGTCTCGAAGACTTGTTCAGGCGCTGTATCGAATGCGAGGATCGTCATTATTAATTAACATGCGATGGAGAACTCCAGCTCCGCTCATGTTTCCCCCAGCAAACCCACAATACTCGCTCCATTGCCAACCGCCACTGACAGTGATGTCTAAACTACTGCTGTGTTACACAATATGATAAAAGCAGCTCTCCTCAATTATTTAGTTGTGGGAATGTCCCGTTACACCAATAGCAATGCGGCTGCCAAATCTGCTTTGGTTTGAGACAGCGAAATTCAAGAGGGCCCAGACGCTCAACTCATTCTCTCGTGACCGTGAAAGATAAGCATAATAATCCTTGAATTCGATACAGCGCCTTATCGCGTCATCGAGACGTCTCAAAACGCTTCGCTGCAAAGGGAATTGACTCTATGTTTTGTGGGCGAAACCCAGCAGCCAATTGCGCACAGCAGCGGCCCACAAATAGTCGTGGATTGATTGACCAGATTATTATTATTATTATTGTTATTATTGTTATTTTTTTAAGATTTGTGCTCATTTCATCTGCGGCAAATAGCGGGGTGCACTAATTTAATCTCAGGTTATTTCTGCGCGTTGGACTATCTAACTCTCGCCCACTGAAAAATGTACCCGTGTGTGGACGTTCAAGGGACACGAGGCTAAAACGGAGCAACGCTGTCTGTCACGGTGAACTATTAACGGTGTGTCAGCCTGGCTCGGTGGTAGCGCTCTCGCCTCCGAGTCAGAAGGTTGTGGGTTCGAATCCCACCTCGGGACTTAAACTCACATAGTTTAAGCTGACGCTCCAATGCAGCGTTGCCTTGACGAAGGTGCTCGTCTTTCGGGTGAGACGTTAAACCGAGGACCCGACTGCCTGTTCAGGTGGGCCTCAGGGTGTCCTGGCCAACAATCCCGCAAGTAAAATCGGTAGCTCGTTTCGCAGCCGTTGGTGGGACGTCGCTGTGCGCAGTTGTGCTGCCGCATTTGGCTACAGATACGCAGTCACTACTCCATTTTGCGGTGAATCCTGCGAAGTGGGAGCAATTGCAGGAGTGCAGGTAACGAGGAGCGAGTCATTCCCGCCCCCTGACTCCGTCGCTCCCTCCATCCTCCTCTGGTTAAAGAGATTATCACAAACGACCTCCTAACAAATAATAAGCGACGAGGCCAACCTCTTTGCTGTTGTTTTCCCTGAATGACACAGTTCGTTGGGAACTGACAGCTCTCAGCCTCCAAGTCCGTAGCTTTCTTCAGGATCAAAGACTTCGGAGATAGATTACATTTTTCGCGACCGAGATAAGTTATCCCTCCGAGACTCTGCTTTGTCGTACGGCGACTGTGTGAAAAACACTTTGGCTGATGTGTGTGTGTAAAAACAAAAGAGAGAGCAAAGAAAGATGTTATTCAGTCAGACTGGCGTGAGGGTTGGGGTGTGCAGTGGAGCGAATCCTTCGATCTCTCCGCCTTGCTTTCCCTTAACCGCTGCTGAGGTTTAGGGACTGATACAGGGCGATCAGAACGTCGCGCTAACTACCCTATTATCTTTAAAAAAAATCATTTCTTTTAAGACTTATTAGATGTTGTAATGGTATCACAACTTTTTTGTCACCCTCTACAGTTATCATTCACATAGCGCCTTTCGGGTCCGGAGGACATCTCAAAGCGCTCAGAAATAATAATAATAATAATAATAATAATAATAATAATCCTTGCACGTGATAAAGCTCCTTATCACATCTTCGAGACGTCTCTCGAAGGATATGCTGTAAAGTGAATTGGCTGTGCATTTTGCGGGCGAAATTTCTACTTGTAAGACCGTAGTTCTGTAGTTCCGATTCCGTAGCTCTCCTCCCTATCCCCCAACGCCATTTTCCTCCAACCTTAGTATCACCTGCAAATACAATAAGTCTGTGAGTCTAGGTGGTTTAATTATTCCAGGAATTGGGGGGTGGGGGGTGGGGGGTGGGGGGGCTATATCCAGCGTTCTGCTGGATAGATGCTTGGGTTAGGATACGTGCCTAACCCGCACAGGATTCCTCTCCTTGCCATCCTCACACTTCTCTGCTGCTCCTCTTTGGCCAGGTTTGCTGATCTGCGTCCCAGTCTCAACCTTTCACCCACAAAATACGCAGTCAGTCCACTTTACAGCGTATCCTGCGAAGTGCTTTGAGACGACGTGATGAGGCGCTGCATCAAATGTGAGGATCATTATTATTATAACCTTGATACCCATGTGATGTGAGCTTGAGCAGGAACGAGTCTATTGCAAATAGCAGTGCTTTGGAAGTCAAGGTACACCGCGTCAAATGGTATACAGAGTAAAGCAAGTTCTCATTTTTTTTGTAAATCAATTTGTATTGATCTGAACCAGGGAAATCCAAACCAAGGCCGGGCTTTTGATTCCTTCTCCTGCTAGATATTGTCAACCTTGAAAGACTTGCCTCAGGGACAATCTGGAAGAATTTCTGTGGATTTCAGCCTTCCGACTTGGGAAATTGCTTCAGCTTGACTTTCCCCCTCAGGCCAGAGAGCAGTTTGTTAAATGGAGATAAGTCCTTGGACGCCAGACATTTGGCTCTCGTGTGAAAGAGGTAAAAAGTTACGCCGTTACGATTTTTTTTTTTAATTTCATTGTTGAAATCTCTTTTTGGATGGTTCTCCTGGATCAAAGTCAATGGGCACGAGAAGCAATTAAAATCGTATACTACTACTACTACTACTACTAATAATAATAATAATAATAAGAGGCCCCAGGTTCGATACCTGGCAGAGCAAATTTCGTCCGCAGGTTTCCTTACCCCACACGCCTCTGTTTACCTCGCTGTAATAAGAATAATCCTTGCATTTGATATAGCGCCTTATCACGTCTTCGAGGCGTCTCAAAGAGTTTCTCAGAGTGGATCGTAAAGTGATTGACTGTCTATTTCTGTGGACGTGAGCAAATCAGCTTCAAATGGGCCGAGTGATCCAAGCCTTTCAAACTTGCTCCGCGATATCTGCCGTTAAAATAGTATTATCTTTACTGAATCTCCAATGGAACGGAACGCTGGGGCACCTGCACCCTCCATCGTATTTACTTCATTGCACCTTCCCACCTGGAGCGTGTGAGGATGAGTCTTTAATAAAGATCAAGCAGATTGTTCAACCTGCCGTCATTTCTCATTGTCGTCTGCTTAATCAATTTTGTGGGCCTCTGTTTACCTAACAGTACGTAGCAACCCGGTTGTTAGTCGATTGGCGGATCGTGTTTCCTGAGGCTAATAATCCCTTCAAAAAATAATAATTTGGTCGCTCAATCCACGGCTCTTTGCGGAGACGCTGCTGTGCGCAATTATTGGCTGCCGCGTTTCGCTGCGACAAAATACGCAGCCAATTCACTTTACAGTGCATCCTGTGAAGCGCTTTGAGACGTCTTGAGGACGTGATAAGGCGCCATTGGGAGACATCCACTCGACACAATAGCACGGGGGCTTGAACCCACACCCTTGTGACCTGCAGACGAAAGCGCTGCCAATCGAGAAAGGCTGACACAAGAGTTGTGCGGTCGAGAGCGGAAAACATCTAGTTTAGGACCAACAGCAGGGCAGCTGGCAGCAAATTAAACCCGCAGGGAAACAGTTTGTACTGAGATCTGTTTACTTTACGTGCAAGTCAAACAACCACGTGCATAATATAGTTGCGCTAAGCTGTGACAAGCTGCTTTTCCCCTGATACTGCACGAAGCTGTGCATTTTTTTTTTATTTGGGCCTTCGAAGCAATCGACTACCAGAAGTAACGGTTACTATTTGGTCAGTGATGCTGTACTTCGATGGAGACGTCAAACCAGAGATGTCTGCGCCCTGGTGTTTCTCTATCCCCGGCGTCCTGGCCGACTATTCCCCCCCCACGCCCCACCCGGATTAAAATCAGTCCTCACTTCACGGCTCTCCGGGGAACGTTACTCTACAGTGTGCACTGGGAAGCACTTCCAGACGTCTCGACGGTGTGATGAGGCGCTATATCAAATGCGAGGATTATCGTCAGTGCTGTGATAATTACTGGTGTCATTATTACTATTATTATCACTATTATTATTTAAGGCATAACCGGAAGCTTCAAAGACACGAAACCTGGTTATTACCGGCAAGAAAATCAATCGAACCCTTGGTTAATAGTTGGAAGAGTTGAACTGCAAAGAAACATTGCTCAGTAAGAATGAAGGAAAGATCATGAAAGCGCGGTCACAGCTTCTCACAGCGAAATCCTGTAAAAGCATCTGGAGGCTCTGAGACAGCCCGATAAGGCGCTGCATCAAATGGATGGGATTATAGCGGAGTTCGGAGCCGCAGTTGAGATGGGGGTCCCTCAAAGTGTTTGATCACGGAGAGGAAAGGAACCTCACAGGAAAGGAATTACTACCCCCGGAAAAGAGATCCGCCAATTAACTAACAACCTACCTACTGCTGGGTAAACGGAGACGTGTGGAGTAAGGAAACTTGCCCGATGTTTCGCCCTGCCCTGCCCTGCCCTGCCCCGGGAATCGAACCCATAATAATAATAATAATAATAATAATAATAATAATAATAATAATAATAATAATAATAATAATCCTTGCATTTGATATAGCACTTTTCACGTCGGGAGGACGTCCCAAAGCGCTTCACAGAACACACTGTAAAGTGAATTGACTGCATATTTATGGGCGAACGCGGCAGCCAATTGCGCACAGCAATGTCCCACAAACAGTCGTGGATTGAAAATGACCAATTTATTATTGTTTTTGTCTCCCGCTCGCGAGACAAGTGCTCTAACCACTGAGCTACAGGACGTGTTGGCCAGGACTCGCTTCTCTTTCGAATCGTCCACCTGAACAGGCGCAGGCGGGACCTCCGTTTAACCTCTCACTTAGATGATGTCCAGTCCCGACAACAACCTCTGCGAGTCCTGACCTGGCGCCCAGATATCTGAGGACCCAACTGCAGAGCCTTTCGCTCTGAAAGAGTTGCCGCCATCCATCCGTGGCAATTAACTCGCCCGCCCAGCTCATTCTGTTCCCTTTCCGACAAAATGCTAACAGGATTTTTAATCAGCAGCACCGCAGCCAAATATGCTCATTCCAGCTATTTGTAGATGTTTCCGAGTGTGTGTGTGTGTGTGCGTGCGTTTTTTTTTCGCCCCCTTCCCCGTAACCTTTAAATGTCAGTCTTGCTCCATTCCTTTTTCATCGAAAACACCGTCATCGTTTGCCTTCTTACCGAGATGTGTCAAAATCAAATTTAATGAAGAGACAGCTTTCTTTCCCCCGTCCGTTATCCTTTGAGTGTTCTCCGAGAGATATCTCTCAACTAACCACCTCTATTATCGGTGTATTTCACTTGCACCCTTTAGACGTGCTCAGTCTTCGTGGTGGTGGATTTATTTCCATTCTAAGGTTCTTCCGTGCTATCTCTCTATCCCCTTGGCTTCTCGCAGGACTCAAGGGGGTGGGGAGCGGGGGGTAGCGTCTCGGAGCTCTTGACAGTGGCGGGGCAGGAGGCCGAGCCGGGCGGAAGGTGATCGTAAACGCGGCCGAAGAGGACGCTCTTTGGGCGTGACCTGAAGATGGGGAAGGAGGAGGCAAGGAGGAGGGATAGAGGCAGAGTTTCAGGGTATAGTGGCGTTTGTATTCGATTTGGCGCCTTAACAGGTCATTGGGACGCCTCGAAGCGCTTCACGGGATATACTGTAAAGTGGAGTAAATGTAAAATGTACCCTTCTGTACATTAAATATTATTATATCAGTGCTCCGAGTCACCTCCGCCTACATAAATGGGGAGGTCAGCAGCACTTTTTTCACACACAGAGTAGTCAGGATATGGAAGTCCCTGCAGAGGGCAGTGGTTGAGACAGAATCCGTATTGGCCAAGAGGGAACTATACAGATCCATTAAGAAGAGATAACTACAGGGACGAGAGTAAAGTGCAGGTAAATGGGGCTGAAAGGATCGCTTGAGGGAGTTGTCGTAGACACGATGGGTCGAATGGTCTTCCTCGCCGTAAATTTCTACGGTGCCCTAAACGCCAGTCTTTGCTGCTGTACTCTTGTGCTGCAAACCGTCGCCGCTCCCAAGCCCCTCAGGAAGCAGGAGGGAAAGATATGGCCGGGACGCAGACGGGCGGGCAGCTCGGTTGTGTATTCTCCTGAAATGGTGGCTTTGCCGCACATATAGGGCAGCTTTCAACATACTCTTGTCCTAGTTCCTTCACATTCGATTGATCTTGACAGCTGCCGAAAGGGATTCAGCTCCCACTTGCAGCCATGCCTGACATGACGGAAGGAAGATCATCCAGCATGCTAAACAATCTACGCCAGGTTACTTTGCATGTGCAATGCGTTGGCTTGCGGAAAGCCAGAGCCATGCTGGAACCATCCTGTCAGTCAGCCAGTCGTTCGGCTAATCTTTCGGAAGGCTCTCTCTTTGGTACTACGGAAGAAAAACGTACTTCATTTACTTCGGTTTGGTTGAGTTCGTCGATGAGGCAAAATGCCATGCTTTGATCTAGTTCCTGAAAGTTACTTAATTAAATAAAAAGACATTGGAATAGGTGCTCGGAAACCAAACATTTTCCGAGGATGTGGGGAAAGAGAGAGGGAGAGAGAGAGAGAGAGAGAGAGCGCGGGGGAGTGGGACTGATTGGGTAGCCGGCGTAGGTACCATGGGCCGAATGGCCTCCTTCTGCGTTGCAATATTCTGTGATTCGATGAAATAAGGGGCTAAAAAAAAATATCTATGTGCGGAAAATACTCTGCGCAATCGTCCGCCCACAAAACCCACAGTCACTCCACTTTCCGGTGCATCCCGTGAAGCGCTTTGAGACGTCTGGAAGACGTGATAAGGCGCCGTATCAACTGCGAGGATTATTCTTGTTATATCGTAATTATTATATTAACTTTAGAGTCAAGGTAAAGCACTTTAAACGGGTGCGTTGTCTGAAGATCGCACCACAACCTTCGCTCATCGAATCAGCATTCACATCTTCAGCAGAAAAGGTCAGTTCACCTGATCAGTGCACTTGTTGATGTCTGTTAAGAAGAAACTCTTGCATCCTTCCTCTGGTGAGCAATTGCAGGAGAAATTGAGGGATTAGTTAGAGGGCCGACTTGACGTGTGAGCTCAATCAAAGGATAGGTATGGAATCGTCATTACAGCAATGAGAGAACACCTGGGAGTGTGATGCAGCAAAGTCAAACCACTTGCAGTTACTGTCTAGCGCAGAGAATGGTCCGATCGGCCAACACGCACGGCAGACATTTCTACGGGAGGAAAGGTTCAGAGGTGAACGCTGACTGACTTATGCAGAGGATTGTTGGGAAAGAGTCGAAGGAGAAATTCCTCAACCACAGCAACAACAACAACAACAACTTGCATTTTATATACCGCCCTTAATAATAATAATAATAATCCTTGCATTTGATATAGCGCTTTTCACGTCGGGAGGACGTCCCAAAGCGCTTCACAGAACACACTGTAAAGTGAATTGACTGTATATTTGTGGGCGAACGCGGCAGCCAATTGCGCACAGCAATGTCCCACAAACAGTCGTGGAATGAAAATGACCAATTTATTATTGTTTTTTGTTTTGGAGGATTATTATTAGGCTCTGTGTGGAGTAAGGAAACTTGCCCAAGGTTTCGCCCTCTGCCTGGAATTGAACTCAGGTCTCTAGCTTGCAAAGCGAGTGCTCAACCACTGAGCTACAGGACTCCACAGGGAGTCAAGGAGGGGGGAGCGTTTCGAGGCGTTTACCAGGGGTGGAGTCTTACATCAACAACAACAAGATTCCATTTATAGAGCGCCTTTCACGTCGGAAGGACGTCCCAAGGCGCTGGTCGGGTCACAGGGGAGGTGACCACCAGCACGGCCGAAGAAGGGCCAAGGCGGAGAGATCAGAAGAGAGGTACAAAGCTTCGGGGGCGTAGTGGCTGAAGCACGCGGCCGTTGGTGGAGTGGAGGGTACGAGGGACAAGCAGGCGGCCTTCAACTCAAGTCTATCCGTCTTCAGAGAAGAGAGCGCTCTCAATCGAGACGGCGTGAAATCTGGCTGATATTTGGTAAGAAGCGACAAAGGGCAAAGGAAAGTCACGGCAAAGAGAATGGTGTCCTCGATTGGATCACACCGGAGGAGAAGCAATGGCGGTGTCAGGCTGGCTCAGTCCGCAACACACTCACCCCCGAGTCAGAAAATTGTGGGTTTGAACCCTATTTTAGAGTCCTGTAGCTCAGTGGTCAGAGCCCTCGCCTCACAAGCGAGACGACCTGTATTCGATTCCCGGGCGGGCGGGGCAAAACATCGGGCAAGTTTCCTTACCCCGCATACGCGTCTCTGTTGACCCAGCAGATAGCAGGAACCCGGTTGTTAGTCGATTGGCGGATCGCTTTTCCGGAGGTTATAATCCCTTCCAAAGGATAAGATAAATAATAATTTGGACACTTATTCCACGGCTGTTTGTGTGGACGCTGCTGTGTGCAATTGGCTGCCGCGTTTCGCCCACAAAACATACGGTCAATTCACTTGACGGCATATTCTGCGAAGCGCTTTGAGACGTCTCGAAGACGAGATAAGGCCCTATGTCAAATGCAAGGATTATTATTATCACTACTGGGACGTTCAGGTCACAGTGGGACTGACGGGCCAAGCAGCGTTGGGGTGAGGGGCGAGGAGGAGCTTTGCATCGTTGAGGACCTCATGTGCTTTTCGGGATGAAAGTTACAGATCCCATGTCGCCAGTTTCTCTCTCTCTCTCTCTCTCTCTCTCGCTCTGTCTCTCCCGCAGTGCCCAGCTCAATCTCATGCTCTTTCCCTGTATCATTTAATATCACTTCTCTGCAGCTTCAATTTCCTATCAAACATTGTCATCAACCCTCTGTCAAAAATGAATCGATCAGCATCAACTGGTTTGACAGCAATCTCAGGCGATGTGCCAAGTTATCACACATGGCATTTTTGTTTTGCCCCCCGGGCAGTTTTCATCTCCTCCAGGGATGTGGGGGGTGGTGTGGTGGTGGGGGGGGGGGGGGGGGCGGTGTGGTAGGGGCGAGGATTCACCTTGTGCAGGTTGAGATTGAGGGACATCAGATGTGTTTCGCTGTCATCAATCATCCCGAGCTCCGATCAACGAAATCTCTGGCGATCTTAATCCAGGAGCTGCTCCTGTTATTAACGGAGAGTTCAACAGTATGTGTGTTACTGTTCGGGGTGTGGAGTTGCTTTTCGGTTAGGGTGTGTGCGTCTGCGTGTGCGTGTGTGTGTGTGTGTGTGTGGAAGTTTCGCAAGGAATCACAGTTATATTATACCACGCTGTTTGCCCAAATAATTTGGTCATGACAATCCCTTCCCCCTCCCCAAGTAAAACCAGTCGCTCGCTCCCTGGCTGTTTGCGTCATTGCTGTGCGTGCAATTGAATCACCCACAAACACACAGCGACTGCGCTTTAAGGTAATATCCTGTGAAGCGATTTCAGACGTTCCCACGTGAAAAGCTTGTCCATCGAATATCAGGATTATTCATTTATTTCATTAACTTGTGGTGGGGAGGGACGGGGAGAGGGGTGGTCTTTATAATGTCAACCGACCGCGCAAGGGAATGTGCTGCAAATCGAGTCTGAAGAATCGCCACCTGGACGAGAAAAAAGAAACTTTCTGACCAAGGGGGATATTTTTTTTCTCATCTTTCGGCTGCTGATTGACCCGCTGTCAACTTGCGAAACTCTCTGCTTTTCCTCGAGAGGGTTATCCTCAAGCCTTGCTCTCTCCTCAGGTCCCTTCAGCACTTGCACACACCGCTGTATCTGGATCTGGTTGCGTTTCAAGTCCAAATTAAAACCGCGACAACTTGCATTTATATAGTGCCCCTCCATGCCGGGTAGAACCCCAGGGCTAATTATTCGCTCTTAATTATTAATAATTAGCAGTTTAACTATTAATGATTATTGGCTCTTAATCGTGAACTCTTAATTCTTCTCATCATTAATTATTATTAGAGTTGGTTCAATATGGGTGCTTATTATTATTAAAAATGAATGAACAATAAATGAATAATTATTAGCTCTCAATTATTCTTAATCACTAGTGAGTTTGTTTATCGTGATGAATTATTCTTAATAATTACGGATGCATTATGAATTAGCACTATTCATTATTATTATTCAGAATTGTTAGCGAGTTAGGCTAGAAAAAAAAATCGCTCTAAGCTGCGGTGTTATCCACGAGTTCAGATTTTACCGTTCAAAATAATCAGCTGCGAAAGATTTCTCTGTGTCAGTCAAAATGCTGCAAACCCAGTACGCAACACACATCTTTGCCTCGAGCCTTTGCAACTGAGTTTTATGTGCTTGGAAATTACTTTGGCTGAAGGTGGGCTCTCTCTCTCTCTCTCTCCTTGACGCTGATGCAGTCTTATAGGATCTTTCTTCGAATTCCTGCCCCGAGAACTCACACGTGTTGTGAACCGCAGCACGAGAAAAAAAAGATTCCTTGCGTTCCACACGAAGCCGACGACGTCTGAAGGTCTTAAAGTGCTTTGCAAGGCAGTTGCCACAAAGTGAAGGTTTGATTTATCAGCGAAGACACGGGGAGAGAGATTCTTCCGCATGGAAGGCTTTGAGATGTGGAGACACGAAAGGCACCTCATCAAACGCATAATGCTTCTCCTCATTAACTGCGTCAGATACTTGGGATGAACCTCACCGTATCTGTCTCGAGACGAGGGCGGCAGATGTGTTATTCTTCTGAAATTGGCCTGAAATTCCACCTGGTCTGAGCCTGCAAAACCAGTCTGTCTTTGTTGTTGAGACGTCTCAAAGCGCTTCACGGAATGGAATGACCGTGTACCTTGCGGGCAGCCAATTTTCATGTCCCACAAACAGTCATGGATTGAGCCACCAAATTATTATTATTATTATTGATTTTGGAGTGATTATCACAGCTAGAAAGTGATCTGCCAAGCGACTAACAACCGGGTTCCTACCGACTGCTGGGTAAACACAGGCGCGTGTGTGGAGTGAGGAAGCTTGGAAGGTTTCGCCCTGACCCGTCCGGGAATCGGACCTGGGGTCCTCTCGCTTGCGAGGCGTTAGCGCTCCGACCACTGACAAGGTCGTGCCGAGTAAACTTTATTCCGATCGACTTTATTAAATCGTCTGCCGTGGATTTAAATCTAGTTAAACGACCAAATAACCATCCGGCAGCTTGTGAATGCCCAGCGAGACATGAGAGACAGGAGAAGATGGATAGCCAGCGCCCCAGATCGGTCATTGGTTGGGACGGGTCTATTTTGGTCGTTTTGTAGTCTTGGAGATACGAGGAGACTGGACGCTATTTCTCCTCCGTACGTGACATGTCATTTGTTAACCTGTCAGGAGGAAAAATTTCTTGTTGTATCCATCCAGTGTCTGAACGAGTTCTTGAGGCGGAGGGATTCCGAGAGGGAGGTCCAGAGAGTAGGAGGAAAAAAAATCCAACCCCAAAACCCCCCGGGTCGATGGCGATACAGCATTCGCTTCGCAGAATATACCGCGAAGTGATTTGACCGTGTACTTTGCGGGTGAAACGCGGCAGCCAATTGCGCCCAGCAGCGTCCCCCACACCTCACGCGCGCGGTGGGTGTGGGGGGTGGGGGGCTTAACAGTGGCAGAGCCCGACCCCAAGCGAGGGAGGAAGAGGTGACCGTAAGCGCGATCGAAGAACGTCAAGCCAAGAACGTAACCCCCTTCGCGTTAAATAAGGACGCGGGTCGTTCTTTTGAGGACAGCGCGGTGACTTTGTCTGGGTCGAGTCGTGTCCATCGACGATAGGAGGTGGGGGTATAATTAAAACTCTCCCAAGGCCGAGATAAGAGATGCAAGCAAGCCTGAAACAGAACCAGGGAAGTGCAGCTAATTAGAATTTTTAATCAGCGGGCGAGCTTTGGAACCAAACGAAGCGGTTGCTAGGATTCGCCTCGCGGATTTCGAAGCCTTTTTTTTTTCTGTGTGAAGGCGAACGTCTTTTATGAGGTCGGACTGGATTAAGTGCGTGTTGCACTCGCCCTCATTAAGAGACTGGCATCTTGAATTGAATCCCTTTCTTTAAATAAATACCCCAATCTCCATTTGTGATGAATGCATTCCCCGGTTAATTACTATCATCAATAATACATTTCTGTCAGCTGTCGAGGTACTTATAGCCGTGGTGTTTTGTTACAGATGGACGCACCTACAGGATGAGGTTTTTAAAACACGGCACAAGTATTTCAGCTGAAATATATTACTGATGAGATTCCCGGGCAGGGTGAAACGTTGGGCGAATTTCCTTACCCCACGCACCTCGGTTTACCCGGCAGTAAGTAGGAACCCGGTTGTTAGTCGATTGTCGGATCCCTTTCCGGGGGTAATAATCCCTCCCAGAGAAAACAAAATTGGTCACTGAATCGATGGGTGTTTGCACATAATAATACAACACATTTGAACAAACGTCAGTTCACTTGACAGTGTATTCTGTGAAGGACTTTGAGACGTCTTGAAGATGTGACAGGACGCTGTACCAAATGCAAGGATTATTATTATTATTATAACCCTCCAGTTTGCCTTCCACCATTCTGGCAGTCGCAAGTCATGTCCCAAACTATATACTGCATCCTGAGCTATTGTTTCCTCACAGAAATCTATCTCGTTTATTCTTGAACGAATCAATGCTTTCTACCTTCCACCGTCTGCCTAGCGGAGTCTGTTCCTCCTGTCTACTGCTCGCTCACTAAAGTAGTGCTTCTGCAGATTTGTTCTGAATTTCCCCCGTTTCAGTGGCAGGCCGTGTCCTCTGGTTCTACTGTTCAGTGCAAGATAAAACAGCTCATCGTGGTGTACAGTGTCTGTTCCCTTTAGCATCTTAAAGTCTGTAATCGCGTCTCCCCTCGCCCTTCTCTTCTCCAGCGTGAACAGGTCCAATTCAATGAAACGCTCCTCATAGTCCAGTCTCTCCATCCCCCTGGAGTCCTGTAGCTCAGTGGTTAGAGCACTCGCTTTGCGAGCGAGAGACCTGAGTTCAATTCCAGGCAGAGGGCGAAACCTCGGGCAAGTTTCCTTACTCCACACAGAGCCTAATAATAATCCCTCCAAAACCAAAACAATAATAAATTGGTCATTTTCAATCCACGACTGTTTGTGGGACATTGCTGTGCGCAATTGGCTGCCGCGTTCGCCCACAAACATACAGTCAATTCACTTTACAGTGTGTTCTGTGAAGCGCTTTGGGACGTCCTCCCGACGTGAAAAGCGCTATATCGAATGCGAGGATCATTATTATTACTATCATTATTAATCATTCTGGTTGCCCTCCTCTGTACCCTTTCAATGACTGCAATATCCATTTTGGAATTGCGGTGACCAGAACCTCACACAGTCTTCCAAGTGCGGTCGCTGTATTTCGCCCAAAAAGTACACGGTCAACATTATATCCTGCGCAGAGCTTTGAGACGTCTCAACGACCGGAGAAGGCGTTGTGTCAAGTGCAAGGATTATGATTTCTTTCCTGAATTAAGTTGGCAGAGTGCTACCTCCTGCGCTCCAAAGGGAAATTTCTACGCGTAGAAGTATTTTAAAAGCATCGTTCGTTCACTTTATGACCATTTTGCGGGATGTCTCTCTCTCTCTCTCTGTCTCTGGCTTCCGCGATGGTCTACGAAACACGCAGTCACTACACTTTACGGTAAAAGCTGAGAAGCGCTTTGAGACGCAGTTGTTGTTTTCGAACGCAGGGATTATTATTTTTTTTGAACTATGGTTGATAATTGCGCCCCGTCAACTAAACTAAAAGCGTCAACAACAACGACAACAACGACGACAACAAGGTGCAATTATTTATACAGCACCGCAGCCCCCACCACGCCCGCCCCCACCCCCCAACCCACCCTCACGCGGAGCCTCCCAGAGCGCTCGACGGTGACAGAGCAAGACGCGGGGGGGGAAGTAACCGTAAGCACAGTCGAAGAGGCCCGACTTGAAGATGGGGGAGGAGGGGGCAAGGCGGAAGGCAGAGGGATAGAGGGAGAGTGTTCCGGGGCGTAGTGGCTGAAACTGCGGCCGCCGATGGTGGAACGGAGGGCACGAGGGACATCAAGGAGGCCGGAGTCAGTCGAGCTGCAAGTGTGATTGCTTCCCCCACAGCCATCAAAATTGTTCTGCCCGAAATCCACCTCGCAGCTAACGTTGGAAGGGCGAGGCCTTGGATCGGGCCACTGGGCCGCAGGGGAAGGAGATTTCCTGCAGAACTCTCTTAGCTCTGAGTGTTTTGACTAATTGCAAGAAGTGCAGGGGTGGGTGGGGAGGGGGGGGTGGGGGGGGGTGCAGGGGGATGTGTACAGAAATATCCATCGCTCCCTTGTGAGCTGAGCAATGTCGCTCTTCAAGTTCGCGCACAATGGAACTAAAGGAGACAGCGTTGTGTGTGTGTGTTCCATGTGTGTGTGTGTGTTCCTGGCGTGCGCGTGTGTGTGTGTTCTGTGTTCCGTGTGCGTGTGTTCCGCGCGTGTGTGTTTGTGTGTGTTCCGTGCGTGTGTGTTCCATGTGTGTGTGTGTGTGTGTGTGGCAGCACGGAGCCGGCGGCTTTTGTGCGTCTTTAAGTGTCACATCTCTCTCTGCGGCTCTTGGCAAAACCCTACCCTGTTAATCTCCACATGTATGTCAGCCGGGCTCAGTCGGAGTCAGAAGGCTGCGCACATTGCCAGGGCTTGTACGCGCCAGGCTAACACGCCATTGCAGCGTCAGGGGTGTATGTGTTGGGTTGTCGGACCTTCAGACGAGACGAGGTCCCGTCTGCGCCTGTTCAGGTGGACGTAAAAGATCCCGCGGTGCTATTCGATTAGAGAAGGGGAGTTTCTCTCTCTCCACCCCGCCCCTGCTCCCCACCCCCCCCCACCCACCGGTGTCCTGGGCGACAATTCCCCAAATAAAATTGGTCGCTCGCTCTTGGCTGTTCGTGGGACGTCGCTGTGCGCGAATTGGCTGCTGTAGTCGCCAATTTGCGCGGTGAAAGGCAGTCAACTTTGCGGTAGATCTGGTAAAGTGCCGCGAGATGTTCCCCCCGACGTGAAAGACGCTGTACGAATGCTATTTGTTGTTGTTCGCACTTGACACTTGGTACGGACTAACACAGTGGCATGTTACTCCGATGGGAAATTGGCACAAATTATACGGGAAAGGTTTTCAAACTAGTTGAGACCAACTGAGACAATGAGGTCTAAAAAAGAAAGTCTCTAACCTTTAGCTGAGACACGATTAACCTTTGCTCCAGTTCCGAAGGGTCCTACAGCCCTCTGAAGTATTGACACCAGGCTTGCATCTATATCCCATTAACTGTGCTCTTCTCCGACTGATTTTAAGGGGTCTCAATGGCTCCCTGATGGATTTGCACAAAATTGCTGTAGCCTCTCTGGAGCTATATTGAGGTCATCTCAATTCACTTTACAGTGATACCCTGTGAAGCGCTTGGAGACGACTCAACGACATGATACAGCGCTATATCAAATGCCAGGATTATTATTATCAGCCGTTAACTTAGTGCACTGGTGGTTTTAGATGTGCTTCTGCTGCCATCAATCTCTGCACCAAGGAATTACCGTTTATTATGAAGACAAATGGCTGAAGAGTTTCTCCTCTTCTCCTGCTCCTCAGAAACATCGCCTCTTCCCGGTGCAGGGGTCCAAGCGCTCTGTCTATCCTCCGTATTCCATAGCATGATAAAACCTTACAGCACAGAAGGAGTGCCATTCGGCCCAGCGCGCCTGCCTGCGCCGGCTCTCTTTTGAAAGGGCCACCAACTTGTCCCCACTCCCTCGCTCTTTCCCCACAGCTAAGCAATTTTTTTTCTTTCGCAAGTACATATCCGATTCCCTTTAGAAAGCCATTATCGCATCTGCTCCCGCCATCCTCTCAGGCAGAGCGTTCCAGACCGTAACCACTCACCGCGTGAAGATAAAATGTCTCATCGTCTCCCCCTCTGGTCCTTTTACCCAACTGACTTAAATCGGTGTCCTCTGGTTACCGCCCCATTAGCGGAAAAATGCCTCTGGGCAGGTGGGTTGGTGACCAACTGACTCCTAAACGTCAGCCTAGTGACCGTGAACAGCAGCAGAACTAACGAAGAGGATGTCATTGTCAAACCCAATCCCCGTTCTCACTCCATGTCCACATGCAACTTTCTAACAGAGGGCAACAACAGCAAGAACTCTAATGGGCTCTCTCTCCCCATAAGAACAGAACGCAAGAACTTTCCGGAGGAAAGAAGCCCTTCAAGGTCCATCCAGTTTGCCTTCCACCATCCTGGCAGTCGCTTGACCTGTCAGGTCCCAAACTATGCGCTATCTCCCTCCTATACGCTATCTCCTCCTAACGGAAATCTATCTCATTTGTTCTCGAAAGGGAGGTTGGGGAGAGAATAACATTCATTGGAATATCTCAGAATATTCACCGCATCCTTCAGCAGATGGTATTATACATGTTATTGAAGAGCCACTCAGATTCCTATTTATAATTGAATCCGGGGAAATGCATGAATGTCTTTTCCCATTACTGGCTGCAGTGTATCCTATATCGCATCAGCTTTGTACGTGGCCTTATCTACATCACCAGGAGTCAGTGATCTGCAGCATTAAAGCATTTCGGCAATATTAGTTTCTGAAATGCCTGTTCAACCAACCCTTCTCCCTTCCTCCACCCCCCCACCCCCACACCACCTGCCTCCCCCTCTCTCCTCCCCCTCCCTCCTCCAACTCCCTAAGATGGCGTTGAGGTCACTTGCTCAAAGTTGGCTTCAAATTATTATTAATCTTATTATCATAAGTCTGGGTTATCAGAGTAGTTTCGGTTTGCAGATGCTACCAGTGCGGTGAGAAGGGGGTGAGAGGGGAGAGTCGATTTGTCGAGGGTCCTGTTTACCCAGCAGTACGTCCTACTTACTGCTGGGTAAACAGAGGCGTGGGCGTGGGGTCAGGAAACTTTGCCTAAAGTTTCGCCTTGACCGGGAATCAAACCTAGGTCCTCTCGCTTGCGAGGCGAGTGCTCTGACCACTATCCTCCGGGACACCAAAAAAAAACTAGCCAGCGTGCTTGACTTGACGCCAAGGACTGTAAAGCACTTTGGGATGGTTGGAATTAATGGAGAGCTATGGACAACGCAACTTCCTTTCAACTCTGCAATCAATCCAGAATGTCTAGCGCTAGCTGAACTGCACAACAATTGTCCGTGGAACGTTCCTCGTGGACTGTGTTTTGGCCTAGAACACACACAGACACTCTCTCTCGCGCTCTCTCTCACTCTCTCTCAAATGCATTTGCCCACAGGCTGAGGCGGGGGTGACAGGAGCGAGCTGTGAGCTATGGGAATCCTGCCCACTTGTACCAGTTCCATATCTTTCTCCCAAGCCTTCCTGTGCTTCCAGCAACACAACAGCCTTACATTTATCCAACATCTGTGCCCGCCGTACTTATCCCCAACTCCAATCGGTTGCACACAAGCTCCAGTCTCACGTGTGTTTAAAAATAAAACTCGAAAGGGCATTGTTAGATAATCCTCACGATTGGGAAGGAGCCTTTCGTGTCAGCTGGACATCTCAACTGCTTCACGGCATTTCCACTGAGTCACTCGCAAAGTATTGCAATAACGTACGCAATCATGTCTTGCAAAGAGTCGTGGAAATCGGTGACCGATTTTAACTGGGGGGATTGTCGGCCAGGACACCAGGAGAGCGCGGGCGAAACTCCTTTCTCTTTCCGCGGGGTCTTTAACATCCACCTGACGTGGGGGGGGACTTGAAGCCACAACCCTCTGACTCAGAGGCGAGTGTGCTGCCGACTGAGCCAGGCTGACGCGCGAATATGAGTGATCTGGGGCCCCTGTTTGAAATGATTACGCCACCGATATTCCGTTGGCCATAATCGATGCCTGGTTCAATAAGGGATAAAACGTTCAACAGTTACCTTCGCAGCCCGTTTCTGGGTTTCGTTCGTTCCCTCAGTCGCAGCACTTGAAAAACGTTTAGCCTACTTTTGTCAAGCGGCCACATTAAAGGTGTGATTGAGTAAGCTGCCGCACTGGGCACGAAAACCATCTCGCAAGACGGATGTCGGTGTGGGAAAGGCGTCAGAAATATTTCAACCCGCACGGCGCAGTTTACAGAACAGCGCGTGTTAACATCAATCCAGAATTGAGTGTATTTTTTCTTCCCAAGAAAAAACCGAGAGCAGACAGACACACTGCATAATCGTAATAGGGAAGAATGATAGCCTGCCCGGGTTTTGATAACTGTTAGTTTCCCCACCCCTCATCCCACCCCCAAATTAACCCGCTGTAATGTTATCGCACACTGTTACGCCATCAATAGAAATACACTCACCCTCAAGGAATCTCATCGGGTTGCGCTGCAGTCACAGAACGTCATCTTACAAACACCGCCACCACGGGCATTACGCGTTGCAAAAGCAAAACCCCCAGAGTCCGTGCCATTTGCATTGCACGTTCAATCACACCTCATTGAGTCTTCCCGCTGTACGTGAGAGGTACGTTCGCAAGGGAGAGACCTGGGTTTGATTCACGATTCAGGGCGAAACGTTGGGCAACTTTCCTTACTCCACACGCTACCCAGCAGCAAGTAGGAACCCGGTTGTTAGCCCATTGGCGGATCGCTTTTCCGGGGTAATAATCCCTCCAAAAAACAAATAAATAATAAATTGGTCACTTGAATCCACGGCTGTTTGTGGGGACGCTGCCGTGCGCAATCGGCTGCCGCGTTTCGCCCACAAAACACACAGTCGATTCACTTTGCAGTGTATCCCGTGAAGCGCTTTGAGACGTCTCGAAGACGCGATAAGTCGCTGTGCCAAATGCAAAGATGATGATCATTATTATTATTATTATTATGATGATGGCTCGTTCAGGGAGGATTTGTATAGCCGATCGATTTGGTGAGTGGTACAGTGCCTTGTCGTGTCCAAAACGCCTCAACACGCTTCACGAGATCTTTAAGTGTAGTGACTGTGTATTTGTTTCGCGCACAGCAACGTTGCACAAACAGATGAAGTGAATGACCAATTTTATCCTGGTTTGGGGGGTTGTTAAGGGTGGGGGGATCTCGAAATCTCAAATGTAAGGTTTATTATTATTAAAAGGGCATTGCGGTCGATCTCGCAGATGCCATTTACAAATACCATCTCTCTCTCATGCCCCGCCTTTCCAATTCCCTTTGCTGTCAAGATGCTATCCAATTTCCTCTTGAAACTGCCCACTCTATCCACCTCCACAGCCTCTCTGGGCAAAACCGTTCCACATTTCTCAAAGTGTCTTTTTTATCGCTCTCTCACTCTCCTTTCGCTCAGCAAGTGTCATGATCTTAATGCAACGACAAGACTGAAATGTAATAACAATTACCCGCCATGGCTTTCATTATAAGTGATTTTATTGTGTTTTTTTCTGATAAACTTGAGTTACTGGAACTATACAGGAATATTATCCTGGCGTTCATTCCCTGCTGCATATTATTTCGACATTTAAAATTCATTTTCAAATCTAATCTGAGAAAGAATATGAAACTGCAATTGAATATCGCTTAATACTTGATGAATTCATCAACATACGTGCGATTAATTGCTTTCACTGGATATTAGCATTGCTGTTATTATAATAATAATAATCCTTGCATTTGATACAGCGAGCCTTATCGGGGCTTCCAGGCGTTTCAAAGCGCTTCGCAGAATATACTGTAACGTGTCGTGATTATGTATTTTGTGGAGCGAAATGTGGCCAAACCAATTGCACACAGCGGTGTTCCCACAAACAGTTACCACACCTCCTCCTCACCATTTCCTTGTACGTATTTGTACTCGGCACGTGATTAGAGTTAGAGCCACTCTCAACTCTGAGCCAGAAAGTTCACATCAGGGACTTCGAACTCGCTAATTAATGATAGGGGACGGCGAGGTGGGCGTTCTGAAGGATCAGAGGGGCTGAAAGGCTTTCTTCATCTGAACCAACCATCTGAATGTTTAAGCACATCACGTGAAGCGTTGTGTGAAGATCCTCAAATACAAGGATTATTATTACTGCCGGAGATGGTTCTGATCAAACCTTCGAATGTGTTGTAGTGTTAACTCTCAATGACCCCGGGGTTGGATTCCCGGGCAGGGCGAAACCTTAGGCAGGTTTCCTTACTCCACATTCCCTCTGTCTCCCTGGCAGTTATAGGAACCCAGTTGTTAGACGATTTGCGGATTGCTTTTCCGGGCACAATCAACCCTTCAAAAAGAATGCACCATTATTTGTGGGACACGGTTGGGCCCAATTGGCTGCTGCGTTTCGCCCACAAAATGCGGTCAATTCACTTGACGGTATATGCTGTGAAGTGCTTTATGTTGGAATACATTAGAATATACAGAAACAGGCCATTCGGCCCAACTGGTCTCTGCCGGTGTTTATGCTCCACATTGAGCTTCCTCCTGCCCTTCCTCAACTAAGCCTTCAAGCCTAACCTTCTATTCCTTTCTCCCTCATGTACCTCTCGAGCGTTCCCTTGAATACATCTGTGCTATTTGCCTCAACAACTCCTTGTAGCAAAGTTCCACATTCCCACCACTGTCTGTGTGAACAAAATTCTTCTGTCTTCCCTATTTGATTTATTGGTGACTATTTTATAGTGATGGCCCCTGGTTTTGGTCTCCCCCACAAGTGGAAACATCTTCCCTATGTCTACCCTATCAAACCCTTTCATCATTTTATGGACCACTATCAGGTCACCCCTTACCCTCCTCTTTTCAAGAGAAAAGAGTCTAAGTATGTTCAGCCTTTCCTGTTAGGTATAACGTCTCAACGACATGATAAGGCCCAATGTCAAATCAAAGATTATTATTATTATTATAATGAGGAGAGCTATTTATTACAATCCCTTTCTCCAATTTCCATTTAAATCCAAATCGCCAAATTGTCACTAACTAAATCCCATGCATAAGTTGTTATTGGCTCAGATTGCAACACTTATTCCCAAGAGGGAGACTTTCATTATAGGTTTTATTTCAGTTCTCAACTGAATTAGTTCCCCCCTTATCATCATCATCGTCGCAATCTAATCTAAATTAGGTTTAGTTCTGCTTTTAATCTTTGAAATGGGTGGAAGTGGGGGTGGGTGGGGGGGATTGTAAACCATGGAAATCATAATATTATGTGGAGCGACTCAAATATTTGACATCTGACAGAGCACATTCGGAGACATTTGAATTAAAAATATAGTTTTAAATGGAATGAAATCCATTTATTGTCCGGTATTGGGCATCTTGACCCACAAATTTGTTGTCTCGTGGAATCTTTTTCCCGAATGTTCGTCCTCTCGCAACTGAATTGAAGTGTGTATAATAATTTTGTGATAATAATGATCCTTGCATTTGATGTAGGTCCTTATCGCTTCTTCGAGACGTCTCAGAGCGCTTCACAGAATTCATTGTAAAGTGAATTGACGGTGTGTTTTGTGGGCGAAACGCGGCAGCCAATTGCGCACAGCAGCGTCCCCACAGACAGTGGTGGATTGAGTGAGCGATTTCTTGTCATTATTTTTTTTGAAGATGGGCCGAAAAGCCTTTCTTGCCCTCCGGAAAAGAGATTCGCCAATCGACGATTTAACTTCGAAGTCACTGATAAAACCCCGGTCGAAAAATAAAAACAATCAAAGATCATTTAGTTGAGGTGGGGCGTGTAAATGACTCGCAACACATTGTACTCATAGCCATTGCACTTCGCGGTAAAATCCTGCGAAGCGCATTGAGACGTCCCAAAAATGTGATCAGGTGCCTTATCAAATGCAAGGATTATTATTTAAGGATTATTATTTTGTGTTTCATAAAGTTTTGGCCAAGTCTGACCACTTTTCCCTGGTTAACTTTCGCTGAAACATCACAGGATTTGTTGGAAAATCTCAAAATCTTACGACGGCTCGAAACATCTCACTTCAAGGACCTCTGACAACAACATTAATAATAATACTTGCATTTGATCCTGTGCCTTTTCTTTTGAGATGTCAAGATGTTTCAAAGCGCTTCACAGGGAATACTGCAAATGTTGTGTGTCTTGTGAGGGTAATTATATTGGTGTGTCAGTTAAGACAGGGAGTTCAATAGCCGAACGTGAAGCCTTGAACTGACATCCTTCTGCCTCAGGCAATGAGCCCTTCGCTAAAATGCATTTCAATGTCCTTCAAATTCACGTTCCAGCTTTAGATTCCTTCCCCACTGACTTGCTTCCAATTTCAGGTCAATTTCCAGCTTACGTTTCTTTTATGGTCCCGCTCCGTATAATGTTGAATTGAATGACACACAGCAACGACAAAACCAACTATCCCTTTGCTAATAGCTGTTGGGAAGCATTTAGATGAGTGGCAGATATGATGCTTTTAGTTGAAAAGTTTTTCCGAAGATGGATTATTGTAATGGATCTCTCTCTCTCTCTCTCTCTCTCGCTCTCTTTCTCTTTCTTTAATAATGCTAAACCGCTGAGTGGTTTGCGAAAAGGTTTTCGTTGATTTCGCTTGGGTTGAGCTGTGGTGGGGGCTATGGAGGAAGGACAGGGAAGCCGGATTTTGCCGTTCGCTCTATATAAAGAGTCAGTCACGTTGAACTCACATTCCAGGCTGATGTTTCAATGCAGTGCTGGGGGGTGGGGGGGGGGGGGGAAGAGCTGTATTATCAGAGGTGCTGTGCTTGGACGAGATGTTAGACCGAGTTCCCCTGTCTGCCTGTTCGGGGAAAGAGAAGGAAGTTTCTCTTCCGGTGTCCTGGCTCACAATAAGCCCCAAAGGAAAAAAAAATCGGTCACTGACTTCACAGTTGTTTGTTGGACATTGTCATGTTGATCCTCATCCTCTTATCACTTCCCTCCCCGCCCTCCACCCCTCCTGATCCCAACCATTAGCTTGGGCACGAATCCCTAAATCCAGCGCCTTGGGACGTCATCCTGCCGTGAAAGGAACCGTGTAAATGTCACTGGGCACAGGAGAGAAACTCCTTTCTCTTGTCGAATGGCGTCAGAGGATCTTTAACCCTCACCTGCACAGAGCACAAACGGGACCTCGGTTTAACATCTCATCTGAAGGACGTGAGCCTCCCGACAACACGGTGTTCCCCCCACCACCACCCACACCCCCACACACTCCCCACCCCCAGCGCTGCACTGAATCAATAGCCTGGACGCTGCGAGTCCAAAGTCACAACGCGGGGGCTTGAACCCACAAACTTCTAACTCGAAGGAGAGAGTGCACCAGACCTCTCGAAGCAGAGGATTATGAAACGTGATCAGAAGTCTTGCCTGCGCAAGCGAGGAGTGGAAACCTCTACTAATTTAGAAGCTTGATGGTGGTGGATTAAGAAAAAAAATGGATTAGATTCTTGATGAGTTTGGTTGATATTCTAAGCAACAGTCATTACTTTGTTTGTGGCCTAAACTCCAAGATTGGATTACATTCACTGAACTGTGTCGAATAACCCTTTGGATTAGTTCTCTTATCGATGTTCATTTTCGATCCGATCTCTGGTCATGGCTCGTGCTTTCTCTCTCTCTCTCTCTCTCTCGCTCTTGGCAGGATTAGCGAGTTAATGCAGCAGTCACAAGCCATCGCTAACTTGGTGCTTGTAGCCCAAGGAAAGGCATCGAATAGATAATAATAATAATCCTTGCATTTGATACAGTGTTTTATCACCTCGTTGAGACGTCTCAAAGCGCTTCACAGGATTCACTGTGAAGTGGATTGGAACTGTGAAACGTGAGGGCCAATTGCGCAGCAGTGTCCCACAAACAGTCGTGGATTGAGTTGACCATATGCTTATTTTTGGAAGGGTTTATTACCCCCCGGGTGGGCCGGAAGCGGCCCGCGGGCCGCAGGTTTCCCACCACTGCTCTAGGCTGACATTTCAACGCGTCACAGAAGCCGTCCATTCCGCCCAACTTGCCTACGCGGGTGTTTATACACTGCTTGAGCCCCCCCCCACCCCCCCACCCCACCCGTGCCTCTCCCATACCCTTCTATTCTCCTCCACGCCATCTTACATACGCATCGAGTTTCCTATTAAAAGAAACTGTTGACACCGTTCACGGAACAGAGGTAAGAGGAGGTTTGCTGGCTTGATGGAACGGCCTGAGTTCAGATTGCGTCTACATAGTTGATGCTGCGATTGTAACCTTTCAGTCAACCGGATCTTTGTAGTGGCTGTGACATGATTAATGCAGGGACCTATTCCGAGGCGCTGATGGAAAGTGTGCAGCGTTGCACAAAGAACTCTCTTAAACTAATACCTTTCTCAGCAATAAAAAAACGCACACACACTAGCATGCCGTGCCGTGATAGACTGTGTGTGTGTTTAATGGACTTCCCACCTCTCTGCCCTCGCACATCTCTTAGCAGTTCCCATTGACATGATTTAGCACCGGAAACTCGCTGTAACTGACACGGAGCAAATCACCATCGCGCTGTCCTTCAAGATCGTGCCTGAGAAAAATGATGGATCGGGGGGAAATTCAGCTGACCTTCCTGAGGTTTTTTTTTTCCCCTTTATTGAATGTCATCTGGTTAGATGATGCGTGAATTATGGTGCCACAGTAGGGCAGACCTTGATTTATGAAGCCAGGCTCTCTCTCTCTCTCTCTCTCTCTCTCCGAAACTCTCCGTGGCAACTTTTACTGGAGTCTTATTGTTCATTGTTAAGCTTCCGTTCTGGCAGCAAAGGAAAAGGTTTGAGGCACTGATCTCACCAGTTCTCCAGCTTGCAAACTGCCCCCACCTTACCCCCCCCCCCCCCACTCAATCCACGACTGTTTGTGGGACGCCGCTGTGTGCAATTGGCTGCCGCGTGTCGTCCGCGAATGTACAGTCAATCGACTTCACCGCATATTCGGTGAAGCCCTTTGAGACGTCTCGACGCCGTGATACGGCACCCGGTCGAATGCGAGCATCATTAATAGTGATAATAAATTTACAGGTGAGAGTGAGACCCATTTAACGGCACTTTGCTGCATCGTCGCAATAAGTCACGTTAGCCCCTGTGTCAAATTGAGATCGATAAATCCACAACAGGGTGGAATTCAACCCCGCGGAGAGGATAATAACACCCTCACTAGCGATCAGAAGCGAATCAAAAGTCCAACGCTCGTTTTCTCTTTATTTCGCCCATTATCTGTCAAATACACGGCAAGCCAGCAAATAGCCTGTCAAGCCATGACATATGGCTTCAATTTTACTTGTTAGAGAGACCGAAACACGCTGACTGCCTGTAACTGTGCTTGCGGTCGGCGGAGGAGACTGCAAGAGAGACTCGACTTGATGCTGTGGAGAGATATAGGTTATTAATTTCCCCCCGTACAAATCCACCACAAGAAACGGCACATTCAATCAAATCCTAGGGGCCCCTCACCTCCCCCGCCTCCCTCCCAGCCCCCCTCCCCCCCACACCCACCCCCATTCAATCACACGTTAAATAAAACTGTGAGCGGACTTATTACCGGACTTTCAAAATGTGTTTCGCTCCATCCCATTCTGGTACTTTTCTGTCACCGTTTTACTACTTGAACAGCGATTTTTGGGCAAGATTCACGTGCTTTCTCTCCAGTTAATAATAATAATAATAATACTTGCATTTGATTTAGCGCCTGATCACGTCCGTTGAGACGTCTCGAAGCGCTTCACAGGATACACTGTGACGTGAGATTAACGGTATATTTTGTGGGTGAAACACGGCAACTAATTGCGCACAGCGGTGTCCCGCAAACAGACATGGATTGAGTTAAAAAAAAACTGGGGTGGGGGCGCTGCTGTGCTTTCCCCCTGTCCGGGAATCGAACCCGGGTCCTCTCGCTTGCGAGGCGAGCTCCCTGACCGCTGAGCTACAGGACTCCGGTTTTGTTTTTGCTCTCGGGCTCTCGGGCGCAGGTCTGCGTTTACCGAACGCAGTGAAATCGGGAGTCAGTTTTTCCACCCAAAGTACAGTGGGAATCTGGAACTCGCTCCCTTCCCCCAAAAGGCTGTGGATTACAACTGGATCCATTCGCATCTTCAAGCCTGAGGCGGCTGGATGTCTGTTAGGTCAGGCGAACACGGGGCAAGGCCGGGTAATTGGACTTGAGGTACAGATCGGCCATGATCTTCTCGAGTGGCGGAACAGGCTTGAGGGCTGAATGGCCTCCTCCTGTTTCTATGTACACACTGCCACGTACAACCCAAACACCATTTCAATCTGCATTCGCTCTGGGCAGGCCATTCCAGCCCAGAGTGCCGTTAAACAAAAGCGTCATAAGTATATAAATATTTCAGATGACTGCTTATTAAATGCAGGAGAAGTGTTCTCCGTGAAGTACTTAGACAAACAGCACTTTTGAGAGCGAACGGGTCTCCTTTGAAGGTGTGAACGTGTTCTCGCTTTAATAACAATAAAAATCCTTTCATTTGATATAGCAGCGTCTTGTCACATCGTTGAGATGTCTCAAAGCGCTTCACAGAATATATTGTAAAGTGAATTGAATGCGTATTTTGTGGATGAAACGCGACAGCCAATTGCACACAGAGGTGTCCCCGCAAACAGTCGTGGATTGAGTGACCAACTTTATTTGTTTTGAAGGGATTATTAGCCCCGCAAAAAGCGATGGACAAACAATTGAGCTCCTACTCACTATTGGGTAAACAGAGGTGTGTGTGTGTGTGTGGAGTAAGGAAACTTACATAAGCTTTTGTCCTGCCCGCCCAGGAATTGGACGCGAGTCCCCTCGCTTGCGAGGCGAGGGTCCTAACCACTGAGCGACAGGACCGTACAAGCTAAACCCTCCAAATCTCTGAGTGGGGTCCAAAGGAGTGCCATTGTAACAACCAAATGATTCTCTCAGTCCACGTGATAAAAAAAAGCAGCCGAAGGGGATGCAAGACATTTTCAATGTGATGAAACTTACCGAACCGCTGATCTGAAAATGGTATTTGAACAAAAAAAAGGTTACTCGCTCGCTGCAAAAATGTTAGCAAAGTCGTTTAGGTATAAATGGCCTTTTTGTGATCAAAAGCTTTGAGGTGCTAAATGATTCTTGTGTGCGTTTCCACCCCCCGCCAAGCCAGTGAAATTAAAACGTCGTCTGATTTTCTTTCTGTCTGGGCGTTTGCATCCAAGGAACTGCGTGGTTGTGATGCTTGGGTGGACTTGGGAGTCCTGTAGTGTAGTGGTTAGAGCGCTCGCCTCGCAAGAGAGAGTACCCGGGTTCGATTCCTGGACAGGGCAAAACCTTGGACAAGTTTCCTTACTCCACACACACATCTCGGTTTACAGCAGTAAGTAGGAGCCCGGTTGCTAGTCTGGAAATGGGGGGAGAGGAACAACAACAACAAGATTCCATTTATAGAGCGCCTTTCACGGCAGGAGGACGTCCCAAGGCGCTGTACAGTTGGGTCAGGACCCGAGTAGGGGGGGAAATGGTCAGGGTGAGGGAGGGAAGGGAGGGAGCGAGGAGGGGGAATGGTCAGGGTGAGGGAGGAAAGGGAGGGAGCGAGAGGGGGAAATGGTCAGGGTGAGGGGAGGGAAGGGAGGGAGCGAGGAGGGGGTAGAGAGTCGAGAGTGGAGCTGAAGGCTGAAGGTCAAAGAGAAAGGTCTTGAGACCGGCCTTGAAGGAGGAAAGGGAGGAAGCGGCGAAGGCACTGGGGGATGGAGTTCCAGAGCCTCGGGGCTGAGAGGCTGAAGGCCCGGCCACCAATGGTAGGGCGGTTGGGGCGGGGAATGTGGAGCAGACCGGAGCCAGAGGAACGGAGGGTAGGGGCAGGTAGGCAGGGGGATAGTAGGTCGGAGAGGAAGTTAATCAGGGTTTCCTTGAGGACGACTTCCTTTAGTACTGTAGTACAGGTGTAAAATTGTTATCCAAGTCATCCTGATTCAGTCGTTAGCACTGTTGTCTTTAAGCCTCGGAGGTTGAAACCCCATGTCTGGACTTTGAACTCACAGTCAACACTGATATTCCATTTCAGTAATATTATTTTCATTTGATATAGGGCCTTATCAAGTCTTCGAGACGTCTAAAAAGCACTCCACAGAAGAGTACAATGTAGTCACTGTATATTTTGTGGGCGAACAGCGTCACTGAGTCATCACATCATTATCATTTTATTTCATTTAAATCCATTTATTTTCTTTGGAAGAGCTTGGCATTGTCGGAAGTAGAGGACCGAAGAAAGCCGTTAAAAGCTGCGTTAAAAGCCATCCTTTTTCAGTCCCAATTACCTGCCATTTTCTCCCCCAAAATAATTAGCCTTTTTGCAGATATTTACCCAGCTCCATTTTGGATGTGAAAGGGAAATTGTGACATTAAAATCCAGGCTGACACCCTTGGGGGGAGGAGAGGAGGGGAATATCTTCGGTTGCAAAAAAGCGACGCAGGCCCTATTGTCATCTCTATTGCGGGTCTCCAACAGTCTTCTGAATGCTACTCCGACAGTCGTCTGCTGTCTTGCGTTCGGGACAGTAGTTTCAAGCCAAGGGAGATTTATTAACCGATCCAGTCATGCTGTGTGTTGTACTTTAGCCAGCAGCTGTTGGCAGGCAGCGTAAAGTACTAATGGATCTGCTTGTTATCACACTCCCTCTGTACAGGCAGATGGCTGGCACCACCCTACAGGTATTTGGAAAATGATACAGCAATTGCTGTTTGCAGTGATCCCAGCGTGTTGTGGCGTCCTGTAGCTCAGTGGTCGGAGCCCCGGCCTCGCAAGCGAGAAGCCCCCGGGTTCGATTCCCGGCCAGGGCGAATAATAGGCACGTTTCCTTACTCCACGCAAATGCCTCCGTTTACCTAGCGCTAAGCAGGAAGGCGGTTGTTAGTCGATTGGCAGATCGCTTTCCGGACACACACACACACACACACACACACACAAACACACGTCTAAGCTAACACATTTTAGCCTCTCGCTTGATTAAAACATTGCGTCTCGACAGCCCCAGGCTGTCAAATCTCTTCAATCTCGAACGCCTAATTGATTGCCAGCTCTTCCTGTTGACCTGACAAGGATTTGCTTTGGTGTCTGATATGATAAAGACGCATTACTGTCATCTCAGAGCTCTCCCTCAGACACTAAAAATGATTCTATTTATTACCACCGATTTGATGTTAGCGCCTGCGGTTTGTGATGTCGCCTCGTGCTTTCAATCTCCCTTTTATTTGATTACAAGGTGGTTTACTGATGGGGAGGGTGGTCCTGGCTGGACAAGCAGCGGGAAAGCTTGCCAGGCAGTGATATCAATGGCAAGCTGTGCGGTTTTAGCTGATTAACCTCTAACAGCTGCCCCAACGCACACTCTGGAGTCCCCCCCCACTCACCCCCAAGCCTAGGCTCTTACCAACCTACGCCTAATACTCTTTGGAATTAGGTAAGAAGGAGGGGTCCCTCCAGGGAGAGAGACAGAGAGCGCATTCCATTCCAACAATCTTTCTCTGGGATTTCCATGCGTAGGCGGGAAGCCTGGAAATCTCAGTTGGGTTTGGAGACTCTTAAGCAAAGGTGATGGGTTTCCGCATGTGTCAGACTGACACACCCCCCCCCCACCCCCGCCACCAAAAATAAAGGATGGGCTTCCGGTTATTACACCGAGTCTCCCCAGTTTGTTCCGTGAAGCGCTTTGAGACGTCTCAATGACGTGATAATAATAATAAAAGCGCTTCCCAGGATTTTACAGTGAAGTGACTGTGAACGTTGCCGGCAGCGGTCAGGTTAATAAGCTCGCGAATCCCATTGAGAATCGTCACCCTTCCGTGTGTCTGACTTAAAACGTTAGCACGTTGAGAGCTCAGGCACCGCTCGAGTGCTATCAAGGGCACGGTTACACCAACTCCGGGCTGAAATTCCATGGCTTCCTAGTCTTTCAGCGCTGAGGGGTGGTGGGGGTTAGAATTTCGGAACCTAAGACTTCAGCCCGTTTGCGATGCTGGGATCAGACGCGAGGATTATTATTACTACTGCGAAATCTTTATCGGCAACAGAGCCTTAATCTGAATCCACCCACCTCGTCTCTCCTCAAGCAGTAATGAGCGCTCTCAAAGAAAGCAGTGATTTGATAGCTTCTGTCAGTGCACTTCATCATTTACCCATCCATTATGCCTAATGATAAGTCATGATCATTGTCTAATGTCTTCTCCAGTTATAGACATTTGCACAGTGATTATGGGAATGCTAAATACTCGGACATAAATAGAAATCTCTGAAGGAATTAGGTTCAATATAGTCTTTTAATTTTTTTTGTCAGCCGGGGGTGTCTGTCACACACGGAAACCCATCGCCATGCTTAACAGGGTGCAAAGCAGACAAAGCTCCACCATATGTAGAGCACCTATGATGGAAATTTCCCCCTACTTACCTAATTCCAGACAGTGTTAGGCGCAGGGTAAGGCTTGGGGTACCCCAGAGTGTGAGTTGGGGTAACTGCTGGAGCTTAACCAGCTAACACGCCACAGCTCGTCAACAGGAGCTGAGTGGGAGGGTTCCCTGTCCCTCGTGACTGGTCTGCCCTTCCAGGTCCTGCCGATGAGCCGGGCCGGGCCGTGCGTAAGTTTGTAAATCGTAAATTTCTACTGTATTTGGTGTTCTCAGTGACCAGCTCAACCCTGGAAAACCCTGACACGTTAAATCTGCTTTAAGCGGATGTGGAGCTGATCTACGAGCAGTGATTAATCAGTGGGGGGGGGTGTGGGGAGGTGGGGGAGCAGGGGGCAGGGAGGAAAATAGTGCCCTACAATAGGACGGCATCTTCACACCGTATCCAATGCTTCGAAGCAGGTCCCTCGATCGATCATAATAATGGTGACATTTGAGATTCCTGCTGGATAGTGTTATGCCTACGAAAGCGCAGTATTTTGGTAGTAAAATTCTTTATATAGTCCTCAAAAGAGAGATAGTATCCAAACTCACTGAGCAACAGTTCGTGGTTTTGTGTGACAGCGCGGTTTATGATCATAATGTATGAAGAGATAAAGTGATGGTAGATTAATCCAGTCTACAATAAAAAGAACACAATGGTGACTGTCAGCTGCTTAGGTCCACGAGATTGTGTGACTTATCTCGCTTGTAAGGCTTCTATATCAGAATAACAATCAACCTCACATTTGGTACAGCGTCTTATCACAAGTTTCATCGGAACAGCACAAAATCCTTTGCATGATTTTGTTGTGAAGTGCGTTGACTGTGTCATTGCACACAGGAACGTCTCCTGACCTTCCCCTCTTTTAGATCACGACTGAAGACCTACCTCTTCGACCATGCCGACAGTCACCTCCCTCCCCCCTCACCCATCCCTCCACCCGGCTCGGCTTCAGGCTCCGCCATCGCTTAGCACTCCGAGACCCTGCCCCGGGCGAAAGGCGCTGTGCAAACGCAAGCCATTGTTTTCTAAACTGCCATAAAGTGAAATGGCAGATCGATTTCTTAGCTGGAGGACCGTTAGGCAGGACACCAGGACAAGACACCAGGAGAATTAAAAAGACCCACTTCTCTTTTGCAACGGGAGCTTTGATGTCCACAGGTAAATGGGACCTCGGTTAAACATTCTTCACCCCTGGGCTGGAACCGTGAGCTTCTGACTTGGCAATGAGAGCGCTGCCAACTGAGCCGGCCTGATGTTTATAGATGATGTGGCGTATGACTAGATATATAATTGCCCTCCTTCGACTATATAAAACGTAAATACCTGGGAGATCGTTGTAAGTCTACACTCAATTCAGATGATATTGATTTCATCAACCGCTGAATAAAGTCGGCGGAACCTCAGATCGATTTTCAGATATCTCTTCTGAGATATTGAGCGCCTTTTGCAATTTTGCTGGAAATTCCCTGATTGAATTCCGATTTATATTATCCCCTCGGCTTCTAAGATGGTTCGTTGCAATGCAAATATGTCTACGGCTTCGAAGTGATATCGTTTCGTGTGTGGGTTTGATATTAATAAAAAATAAACCCCTGCGTTTGATATACTGCCTCATCAGGTGCGGGAGGATGTCTTAAAGCCCTCCGTGGGATCTACTGTCACGTCTCAAGCTCTGCCTCAAGTTCTTCCTCTTTGACTGTGCTTTCACTTAAAAATCCCTCATCTAAGGTGACGCCGCGATGCAGTGCCGGGGATGTGCTCCATTGTCAGAGGTGCTGTCCGTCGGGTGAGTTGATACCCGAGTTCCCATCTACCTGTTCAGGTGGACGTTTGAGGCGCTGTTCGAACAGAAGAGAGAGTTTCTCCCGGTGTCATCCCCCGAATAAAATTGGTCGCTCGCCCCACGGCTGTTTGCGAGATTGGCTGTCACTCCACTTTACAGCCTGTGAAGCACTTTGAGGCGTCCGAGCGACGTGATAAGACGTTACGTCAAATGCCAGGATTATTATTCGATCCAAAAGACGAAAGGACAAAATGAATAAGAGAAATAGAACCCACCGAATGGGGTACATTTCACATTCTCTCGCACACTCATACACACACTCGCACACTCCTAAACATTTGTACACGTATGGACACATACACACACACACATACGGGCCAGTTCTCTCTTAAGTAGGTCGCTGCCTTCAATTACTTCATTGGTCACAGCAATAAGATCTCAACCTTTCCCATATTCAATTAACGCAATGGCTGCTCGAACTGCCCCCCCACCCGCCCCCAACCCCTCACACACCCACTGAGGTGCAGGGGCTTAAGTCCCATCACATCCCTTTCACTGTCGGTATCAGCGGAGTGCTTTGCTGGGGAAAAATATCTACTCGAGTGACCTTGGACTGCAGCGGAGAAGTGAGAGAGAGAGAAAAAAAAATCTCCCCGGGAAAAATCCTACGTATCAATTGCACACTCAGGTATGTTTCTGTTTAATTAAGTAGGAGGAAAGCTGACGCAGCCTTTTCTTGGACTGAAATCGCGGAGATGGATCGAAAATTTTAAAAGAAAGCAGATGACGAATGGAGTTTCACTTTCTTCCAGCTCAGAAGAGGCGTTAATGGAGAATCCTGACGTTAACAAGAAAAAAAAATATACCCTTTTATTTGATACCGCGCCTCGCCGTGCCCTCGAGACGCCTCAGAGCGCTTCACCGGATTTTCAACCGCGAAGTGTAGTGGCTGTGTATTTTATGGGCGAACCCGCCAGCTAGTTTGCACACCACAGGCATAAAGTGACTGACCGGTTCTCTTTAATCTAAGGGGGATTGTCAGCCAGGACACCGAGAGCGAAACTCCCTCTCTGGTTTTTTTTTGAAAGATAATAACGTTAATCAAGTTTACTCGTTCAACCCGCAATTAGAGGCATAAACAGCGTTCGGGCCGGGCAAGATAGCGAGGCACCAAATTAGAGTCAACGCACCAACGTCAAAGTCCGACGCACCGTTCAAAGGCGCAGTGAACTTGCGACACAAATTGTTAAACACGAGGCGCAGACAGTCGAGTGATTGGCTTTGCCGTCGAGGCTGGCGAGTAATTTCGCCGACGGCATTTGACGAGAAGGATCAATTAGAGCTGCCGTGCAGAAGAATAATTTCCGCCAAACGGCTGGGATATTGGATTGTCTTTCCGGCAGCACTGCACGAAGCCGTAATACGCACCGATTTCCATCGTTTAGAATAAATCCATTCTTCGCAACCCCATGTCAACCGTTTATCTGGAGCCCGACCCCGAAAACTTTGGAATTCTCCGTTATTAACGAACGTTGTGTTTTTTTTTAGGGAGAAAATTATGCGTTGTGATGTTGCTGTTATTGCCACTGCAATCCCTCATTATTGCATTTGCATTATCAAGACGTATAGACCATAAAAGCATCAACTTGTTAATAGAGTGTACAGCAAAAATACCACGAGGATTCTCTGAAGGGAATAGATTTTCACCACGGTGTGAATTAAATCTTTTGCATAATCAGATAGAATATAAATGCAAAATTAATGGAACTGAAGGATAAAACTAAAGGCAGAAACAGAGATTAATTGTGTTCTGATGTCCGTGCAAACATGCGACGGTTAAAAATGTGATATTATTCATGTCACATTTCGGTTTTGTCTCGAATTTCCTGCAGCAACTTCATTTATACATTTCCGAACTGTTAGAATCCCTCACTATCATCCACAATTTGAATAAGAATAATTCTCGCGTTCGTGACAGCGCCTTATTGTGCCATTGAGACGTCTCAAAGCGCTTCACAGGATATACTGCAAAGTGAATCGACTGTGCATTTTGTGGGTGAAGCGCGGCAGCCAATTGCGCGCAGCAGCGTCCCCACGTGGATTGAGATACTACATTACTATTACTGTTTTTGAAGGTATTATTGCCCCCAGAAAGCGATCTGCCAATCGCCTAAATAACTGAGTTCCTACTGACTGCGAGGTAATCAGAGGTGTTGTGTGGGCGGAGGAAGGAAATTTGCCTCAAGGTTACGCCCCCACCTGGGAATCAAACCCGGGTCCTCTCGCTTGCGAGGCGAGCTCTCTAACCAATGTGTTACAGGACTCCACAATAGCTGCTGGAAGAATATTTCTTGCTGGTGAGCCAGATGTGAAAATATCCATGCTTGAAAATATCACAGACCAGACTGAGAACTCCACGCAAGTATGCCACCGACATAAGGAAATTTCCCATGGACAGAAAAGAACGTATATTGCTCTGAATCCATTTAAGGGCTAAATGGGTTATCAAGGGAGATTAAAAAAAAATTGAACCCCGCAAAAAAAATTGGAGAAAGCACGAAATGGAGACTTCGTGTCAGAGACAGACTTGGTATACAGTATGTTCGTTCGGTGCAGAGCAACCTGTCTAAATGCAGATGGGCTGAATGAACAGAGGAACGTTTTCACATGATAGCGCAAACGGCATTAAAAATAAAATCTTCGCGTTTGATACAGTGCCTACGACGCTGAAATAGCTCAAAGCGCTTCATAGGTAATTGCTGTCAAGTGCAGCGACTGTGTATTTATAGGCAATGCAATTTCTGCTTGTATATTGGCAGAACTGTGCAGGAATGACTGAGCAACGTGAATGGAGACAATATGAACAACTTTCATTTTATATAAACCTCTGAACTAACGGAATCAAGCCTTCGGGGGGTTTAAGTGGCATGCGAAAGCAGCAGGCTCCGTGCGAGAGGGATGTGGGTGTAAGCTGAGAGAGGCAAGCAACAGGAGGCTTGAGTGGCCGTGTGAATGAGCGTCAGCTTTCCTCGATCTATTTTAAATGAAATAAAATCCACTTTACACTAGATCTTGTGAAGCGCTTTGAGGCGTCTCAATGCCGTGATGAGGCGCTTAAATCGAATGCGAGGGTTATTATCGTTACGACGATGAGAAAGGTAGTCACAACAACAACAATCCTTTGCATTCGATGCAGCACCTTATCAAGTCGTCTCAAAGAGCTTCACGGGATATATTGTGAAGTGAAATGAATTGTGCACATGGTAATGTCCCCACAAACAGCCATGGAGTGAGCGACCAATTTTATTTGGCGGGTTATTGGCCAGGATAGCGGGAGAGGAAAACTCCTTTCTCTTTTCGAATAGCGCCACAGGATCTTTAACGTCCACCTGAACAGACACAAATAGGACTTCAGTTTCATGTTTATCCAAAGGATATTCAAAACTTTGCTACACATGTTGTAGTTTACACGAAGCGCTATCAAAATCCGAATAAAAATCATTGAAGTGTAAGCTCTTTCGACTGGAGTAACAATGATGGATACTGTCATGTACTCAGCCCTGAGGAATAACTTACACAACTCATTGAAAAAAATGATCAGGATTCATTAAAACTTAAAACCCTTAATTTGCACAGATCGCCTTAACGTCGGGCTAATCCTTCAGACGATTGATTTTTTTTTTTCCAATCACGAGAAGTAAAGTGTATCGTTTCCAAAACCGACTAAAAGGGAGAAAAAAACTAACATCTTTGGTTTCAATGTTCACTTGGAACAGAGGAGATCATTCGATATACCCATCGAACCTGTTCTCAAGGCCTATCTAAAGATCTTCCATTTGGCCCATCGTCTCAGCCCCTGACTATAAAAGAGCATTTGGATTAAGGTAGATTGTTTTAAACCATTCCCCTAAAACCTCTTAATATCCTTTACTTCCCAAGTATTAATCCAGTAGCTATTAAATCCCCCGGTAGATTCTGTCTGTGTGACATTTGGGTGGAGTGGAAGGGCCGATGTTACGCAGATTTTTGCGGCAACTCGGTGACCTCTGGTCTCACGCCAATAATAATAATAATAATAATAATAATAATCCTTGCATTTGATATAGCGCCTTATCACGTCTTCTCGACGTCTCAAAGCGCTTCACAGAATATACTGTAAAGTGAATTAACTGTATATTTGTGGGCGAAACGCCTGATTTCAATCCCGTTTTACACTGGGCAATCGTGGCACGTGGCATTATGCCCCGTGGGTGAGTTCACACACGGTAACGCGGCAAGGTTAGGACACTTCATAGTGCTTCACGCGAGGAACAAAAAAATCCAGGAAGGGACTGTCATTTGAACGGAAAGGAAGGAATCTGTCCGGAAAATGAACAGGACCCCCGGGGGTAGTGCCGACCGTAAAGATCTAGAACTGGCTCCCCGAGGGAGATGGTGGAATCGAACCCGATCCTTTCAAGAACAAATGAGATGGATTCCCGTAAAACAAATATAAATTAAGTAATATCTCGCCCGGCAAATTCTCCTGCTCCTACGATTCATGCCCTTTTCAAGAAGTTTACCAGTCAAGTGGCAAATCTCACGATCAGTTAGAAATCTGGAAGGAACTGAGGAACTAGCGACAGAGTGTTAATTATAACCCTGATAGCTGAAGGCTATCAATGAGCTCCAATTTTTTTTTAATATGATCGAGATCCTAATTTACCAACCAATCTTCCTTAAGCCCTCAGATAACAGGGTAGAAAACTCATTGTGAGTAAATCAGGGATGCAATTTAAAATCCGGCGTGGTGGGAAGATGCAATTTTATTCGACATCAAATTGCTTTACCCTTCTTAATGACATGTCACTGTGTTCTTAAAGAGTTATGATGGTGCAGGAAATTACTAATTAGCGCATTAAAAAAAGAGAGCTGACAAACGTACAAAAAATACATATAAATAGTGGTTGCTAAAAGACAACCGACTCCCACGTTCGATAATTTTGAAAGAACTTTTTAAGGACCCATATTCCATCGAGGCGTCTCAAAGAGCTTCCAAAAATATACTGCCGAGGAGGTCGACTGTGTGGCCAATCGCGCGCAGCAGCGTCCCACAAGCAGTCGTGGGCTGAGCGACCAAATTGCTCGGTGTGAGTACGGGGAGAAGTGTGCACTACAATTAATTCTGCCTTCGTTGATTCCTGTTCCTGAAGCGCTTTGAGACGTCCCTGTAACAAGGCGCTGGGTCAAGCCCAAGGATTACGATTTCACAAAACTCCTGACACCGATGTTCAGTGTGAATTAAAGAGGAACGAGGCTATCACTTGGAGCCACTTCGATCTGATCATGTGTGTTGGGGTTGCCTTTCAGTCTGGCCTTTCATTGAGTTTTTATAATAATAATCCTTGCATTTGCTGCAGCACCTTACAACGTCTTTGAGCCAACTCAAAGCGCCTCGCGGAATACACTGTAAAGTGAATTGACTGCATATTTTTGCAGGCAAAGTGCAGCAGCCAATTGTACACAGAACTGTCCCACAAACAGTCGTGGAGTGAGCGAACCAATATTTTTGGAGGGATTATTATTATTATTATTGGGTAAACAGAGGCGTGTGGAGGAAGGAAACTTGCCCAACGTTTGGCCTTGCCTGGGAATCGAACCCGGGTCCTCTCGCTTGCGAGGCGAGAGCCAGAATTAGCAATTTCACAAGCTGATGATTGACTTGTGAATAATGTTGGTTCTGCAAGAGCGAGGGGCAGAGAGTTAACATTGGGATTGCATTTGGGAGGCACAGGGCCAAGGTGCAAATGCTCTCTCTGGGTAGCAAAGTCATTCAGGCTCTGAAGCTTTTATGCAGCAATTTGGTGCTTGTAATAAATGCTTAACAACCTATGAATCCCAGGTGCCCCGTTGTAGCCGTTAGCCTATTCAGGCTGTGAAAATAGAGCGAGATGCTTTACAAGAAATCATTTGACCACGAAAGTATTTCCTGGAAGCCGGCACTCGCTCAGCAAACAGCTTGACGCTGCGTTAAGTAACGGTGGGGTTAATGTCCTTGAAAGGATGAGATCGAACAATAACCCCAACGTTTGATCCTGTGCCTTTCAAGGTCGGGAGGACACCTCAAAGCGCTTTGCCTCAGCGCCTTAGTGGAGTCCTGTAGCTCAGTGGTTGGAGCGCACGCCTCGCAAGCGAGAGACCTGGGTTCGATTCCCGGCAGGGCGTAAACCTTGGGCAAGTTTCCTCACTCCACACACTCCCCTGACAATATTCCCTCAAGAAAAAAACCCAATAATAAATTGGTCGCTTTAATCCACGGCTGTTTGTGGGGACGCTGCTGTGCGCAAATGGCTGCCGTGTTTCGCCCACAAAATACACAGACAATTCTCTTTACGATACATCCTGCGAAGGGCTTTAAGTCGCCTCGATGATGTGATAAGGCGCTGTGTCAAAATGCAAGGATTGTTATTATTAATAGGATAAAAAGTATTTGAGTATTTGACTTGCGTTTTCATCGCTCTTCCGAGAGTTCACTTGAACGCAAGTAAAAAGGACGAGTCGGATTTAAGACGCACAAGGTCGCACTAAATGTTTAGCCTCACAACAACAACTTGCATTTATACGGTATCCCGGAGCACTCACACACTAGGGACAAAAGGAGCTTAAACTCCGCTCACCGCCCCCCCTTTCGAGGGAGGAAGGTGGTGACCGTAAGCACAGTCAAAAAGGTCTTCAAGTAGAAAGACGTGCGAGGTAAGACAACCGATGTATACACTCATATTTCCTCCTCTACAAGGCTCCTTTAACAAGAATATTAATAATAATAGTCCTTGAGTGTGACCCAGAGCCTTATCGCGTCTTCGAGACGTCTCAAAGCGCTTCTCAGGATACACAGTAATAAAGTGAATACGGCTGTAATGTTTTGTGGGCGATACGCGGCTGCCAACCGCGCACAGCGCAAGCAAGTCCCCTCGTTGCAGTCCGTCTCCGAGCTGAAACCTTGCACTCGCCAGCGAGGGCTGCCGATGGGATTTTAATGGACTGGACTTGCTCACCGCAGAGTGACAAACGACCCGCAAGATTACGGTAGGGTATCTGTTCGCTAATGCGCTGTTGATGAGACTCTGCTTACACCGGGAGAGACTGAGAAATGTGGCGACAGATTGTCGCGACGGTGCCATAAATCAGGAGTAAAATGAAGCCCCGGGTGGAATACAAATGCCTGGATCCCCGGCGTATTCAGCGCTGTGACTGTGCGTGTTTTATTACAAATCGCGGGCCTGTACTCTTCGTCTAAGTCCCACAGATGTTGGTGAGGGTGTACCTTTCGCCGTCAGCTGCGACGGCTCGCGACGATCTTGCCTCCTGTTAAATGACGGGACTGAATCAGCTCACGCTACAAAGGCGTGCTAACAATATCCAGTCCCGCCGAGAAACCCAATATCGTACCTCGGCCAACCTGCGAGATCCGTCTGTGGGACGTGAGAGATGAATAGGAGACTGCAAAATGTTATATAGATAGGAGTGGGGCGTGGGGGGGGGGGGTTTGAGAGGTGGGGGGGTGGGGGGAGAGAAAGAGAGGCAAGCAAAGTATTTCTGTTCGCTGCTTAGAGAGAAACAAACGGCCCAGAGAACAACAAGTTATGTTTGTACAGCGCCTTTCGCGTCGGGAGGCCAAAAAGAAAGCAAATCTTTATTGGAGGAAAAAAAACCAGAGCGGGCTGTGAAAAGAGTTATTTTGCATTCACGCGGACTGTTAAGGATCCTGTGGCAACTGTATGAAGAGAGGAGAGAGTTTCTCAGCTGGCGTCCTGGCTGACTATCTTTCCCCCAGATAAAACTGGTCACTCACTCACTCACTCACTCCAACGATACAGAGAGGTTTTCAAATGGGATGTGAAAGCAAAGAGAGAGGGCGGAACGATTCAGGGAGGGAATTATGCGGAATGGGGGCAGAGAGTGGCTAAGAGGTCACTTGCTGAATGGGAGCAGGGGTGGGGGTAGGAGCCTTGAAGCGGGTTTGAGTCAGCGGAGAGTGCAATTACAGCGAGTAGGTTTCAGATAGTCGCTGCAGGGTGCAGTGTTGTTAAGTGCAGTTAATAACAGTCCATTGAATCAGTGATTTCCTGGCTATATAAAAAAACACACACCCTGGTGTTTTTATGGCAATGGGGCTGTTTAAAAGCCTGAGCAGCTATTGGCAACGGTTTCCATTGCAACGGCTGTTAAGAAGGTACATTCGACTAAATGCCAGCAGTTGTGTAAATGACTGGCTGATGGGGTGGAAAACGTCATCGAGAACTTTGCCGGCGACTGTACAGTTAAGTACTGGTGCTCCAGTCCCAGTACTGGGGGCTTCGGATGACACGTTAAACCAAGGTCCCGTCTGTGTCGGTACAGGTGGTTACTCAAAGATCCCGCGATGCTGTTCAAAAAAAAATTGGTCGCTCACACTTATGGCTGTTTGTGGGACATTGCTGTGTGCAAATTGGTTGCCACAACTGCCTACAATACACGCAGTCACTTCACTTTACAGTAAAATCCGGCGAAACTCTTTGATGGGATAATTGACCTATCATCAAACACACGGTTTGCGATTTAGTATTAAATATTATATTGTATTACAAGATGGCATTGCGTGTGAGTTACCTCGGCCCTGAAAAATAGGTACCTGTAATAATAATACGTGCGTTTGATACAGGGCTTTATCACGTCTCGAAGCGCTTCACAGAATACATTGTAGAGTGGAGTGACTGTGTAGTTTCTGGGCGAAAGGCGGCAGCCAATTAATTGCGCACAAATTATACAATCCGGCAAAACAGTCGTGGATTGAGTGACCAAATTGTGATTATTTTTACTTGAAAGGGATTATTACCCCCCACCCCCCCCCACACAGGAAGCGATCCGCCCAACCGGGTTCCGACTTTACTGCTCGGTAAACAGAGGCGTGTGGAGCAAGGGAAGGTTTTGCCCCGCCAGGGGATCGAACCCGGCTCCTCTCGCGTGCGAGGCGAGTGCTCTGATCGCTACGCTACAGGACTCCGCAACCGAAGACGGATAGGGGCGCATAGCCGTCAGGAACGGTGTCCGTCACATCAACCACCACCACACGCTGCAGATTGGCCACTCGCTGGCAAAAGTGCCATTTCTCGGGGGATTCAGCGGAACCGGCATTAACGGTCACTGGTTAATTAAACAACCGTGAAACTATGCACTTATCCGGTGTAAACGCAATGACTGGAGGCCGGAGAGAAAGGGATCCGCAGCCTACTCCATCATGAAAAATATGCACCCGTAGTAAGAACAAAATGCCACTGGGCTCTCTCGCTCTCGGTGATGAATGACTCTCTACGCTATCTTCCGTTCTGCTTCATTCCCCCCCACCCCTAACCCCCCCCCCGCCCCCATCGGATTGCTATCGAATAGTTGCTCGCGCTGGTGAAACAAGGTTACACCATTGATTTCACGGAGAACACACAGCACGTTAAAAAAAAAAAATCAGATGATGTCTCCTAACAACTTAACTGCCGGGCGCGAACGGCTGCCGTGTTTCGCCCGCAAAATACACAGTCGATTCGTTTCGCCCTATGTTCTGCGCAGCGCTTTGAGACGACTCGATAAGGCGCCACGCGGAACGCGAGGATTGCTATTTTTATCAAAACGTCTATTGATTATTAAGGACTCTGACCCGTTTGCTTCCGCCTGTTATTGGCAACGTTCAAAGGACAGCGTCAAACGGTGACGCCAAGTCGTCATTTTGATCCGAATCTAACGACGCGATTCGTACGGGGCCTTTCACATCGAGAGGAATAATAATCCTTGCAGTCGATATGACATCCGATCAGGTAATCGGGACGTCTCAAACCGGATATATATACTGCAAAGTGGAGTGACTGTGTAATTGGCGGTCGAAGCGCGGGAGCCAATCGCGCACAGCGGAGTGCCCACAAACACTCGTGGATTGAGGCACCAATTTTATTAATATTATTACCCCCACCCCCCTCCGCCGCCCCCGGAAAGCAATCCGCCAATCGACTAGCAACCGGATTCCTACTCATTGGTACGTAAACAGAGGCGCGTGGAGTAAGGAAACTTGCCTAAGGCTTCGAGCTGCCGGGGAATCGAACCGGGGTCCTCTCTCTCGGTGAGGCGAGGGCTCCTGACCACCGAGCTACAGGACTCCGCTGAATTGCGGCTGGTAGACATTAGCTGCCGTGTGTAAACTGTGTAACAGGCATTCGTTTCATTTCAAATCAATTATATTTTATGAACCGCTTCGAGGCATTTATTTTTATGCGCAAGGCGCTGTGTAAATGCAAGTTATTAGTGCTGTGACGGTATAAATCAAGGCTCGAAACCAAATGAAGAGTCTAACGGGAATTTGCGGGACCTTTTAAGGTCAAGTGACTGTGATCAGCTTGTAAAAAGCGCTTAATGTAAAGCTACACGCCGTTTGCAGAAATTAACGGCGGTTCTTTTTGAATGGGTTGAGCTGCTCCTCAGTGTACGCACCTCGAGTCACGGGGTTAGACCTGTGGATAGCGCTCTGGCCACTGTGTCAGAAGGTTGTGGGTTCAAGCCCCACTTTGGGATCCGGAACCCATATAGCCCACGCTGGCATTTCAATGCAGCTCACTGGCTTCGGTGAAGTGTAGTGACTGTGTATTTTGTGGGCGAACGCAACAGCCAACACGACAGTGTCTTACACGTGAATTACTGATTCAATCACGGTGGGGAGACGGAGGGGGGCGTTGGGGGGAGGAGATTGCTCGACAGGAAAAAGGAAGAAACTCCCTTCTCTTTTCGAATAGCTTCACGGGACCTGTGATGTCCGCCTGAACGAGTGGACAGGACCGCAGTTTTAATGTCCACTCAGAGGACGGCACCTCTGGCAAATGCAGCTCTCCCCCCCCCCCCCACCCCACCCAGTGCTGCCCTCGAGTGTCAGCCTGGACTGTGAGTTTAAAGTCCCGACGGGAAGCTCGAACCCACAATCTTTGACTCGAGGAGAGCGTTGCCGATTAACGTTGAGGTCTTGCAGTGTAGTGGTTGAAGCAGTCGCCTCGCAAGCGAGAGGACCTGGGTTCGATTCCCAGACGGGGGCGAAACCTTCGGCAAGATTCTTTACTGCACATGCACCTCTGCAGTAAGACGGAACCCGGTTGAATGGCAGATCGCTTTCTGTGGTTAATAATCTCTCCAAGGTCAAAAAACGCGGGCATTCAATTCACGACCGTTGGTGGGACGCTGCTGTGTCCGCTTCGTTTGGTCCGCAAAATACACAGTCGCTCCACTTTACATTATATCCTGTGAAGCGCTTTGAGACGTCTCAACGACGTGATAAGGCGCTGCCTCAAATGCAAGGGTTATTATGCCAAAGCTCGCTCCTGTACATTCACATCAACCCCCCCCCCCCCCGTCCCGATGAGGTGACTAAAACCCAGAAGGACAAGATGAAACACAGTCAAGTCAACACACCTGGTGCTGTATCTCCCTATAGTGGAAGAATTCATAGTGACATGGCTAGGTAGGTTTGACTGGAAGATTTATTAATGTATGTTGACAGCTAATTATTAGACTTCAATTAACTGAGAGACAACAGCAGGGAAGATTCTGCGCAAGACACAACTGACTGCAGCCCAGATGAGCATCTGGGGTGGCGTTCAATGTGTCTTTGGAATGATGATTTGTTGCCGGGTGACATTCCCCTAGGAACAGACGAGCCGGAGTAAATCCTTGGGTATTATTATAAACCAGATACCAACTTAGTCCTGTCCCAGGCCATCATCATCGACAGAAACTTACAGCACAGAAGGAGGCCATTCGACCCATCGTGCCATCGTGCCTTTGAAAGAGCCACCAACTAGTCCCACTCTCCTGTTCTTTCCCCAAACCCTTGAATTGAATTGAAAGCGATCCACCAATTTATTTCCTTTTCAAGGGGGTGCAGGGTGGTTAGGGGGGAAAACTATCAGCCAGAAACCAGGAGAAATTCCCTTCTTTCAAATAGCGCCACGGGATCTTTAAAGTCAACTTGAACGGGTACGGACCGGGACCTTGGTTTTAACGTCGCGTTCGAACGACGGCACTTCTAACAATACAACATTGTATTGGAGGGTCAGTACCGACCGTAAAAAAAAAACTTTGTTAAATTTATTTTTCAGTCCTGCCCTGAATTCAATTTGACTTTTTTCTCCCACACCCGCCCAATTAGATCTGCTAAAGATTATAATAGATTATTATAATGGATTATTATATCTGCTAAAGATCGTAATAGATTATCCTTACTTCGATTTTTGTTTTAACAAGACATTAAAATGATCACATTTATCAAACTACGCCGACACCAGCTGTTGTGTGTGTCTGTGTGTGTGTGCGAGTGTGTGACAACATGTGTTTTGGCCACAAAATATATAGTCACTCCATTTTACAGTTAATTCTGTGAAGCGCTTTGAGACGTCGCAAAGACGTGATAAGGGGTTACATCAAACATGGCAGCCAATTGCGCACAGCAGTGTCCTACAAACCACCATGGATTGAGTGAACAAATTATTTTAATATCATTTATTTTTGATGGAGGGATTCTTACCTCCGGAGAAATCGATCCACCAATCGACTAACAACCGGGTTCCTACATACTGTTTGGTAAACAGAGGCGTGTGTGGGGAGTAAGGAAACTTGCCCGGGAATCGAACCCAGGTCCTCTTGCTTACGAGGCGAGCGCTTTAACCACCGAGCCAAGGCATTCTCTGTATCAAGAGTTAAAACAACCGAAGAATTCACACAACGTTTAAAGGGAAAGAAGACACCTCAAAGCGCTTCGCGGGATTCACACTAACGGTGCAGTTAACCGTGTATTCTGCAGACGAAAATAGCAGCCAATTTGCGCTCAGCAAAGCCCCACAAACAGCCTTGAAGTGAATGATCAGTTTTGTTTGGTGGCTTGCTGGCCAGGACACCAGGACTCCTTTTCGATAAATACCGTGAGAGCTCGAACAGACGGACAGATTGTGCCTTGGTTTAACATTGATCTGAAGGACGGCACCTCCGAGATTCTAGCAATACCCCCAGCGCTCCACTGGAGTGTCAGCTTAGACCATACGAGTTGCAAGTCCCTGTGTCGGGGCTTGAACCCCACCACCACCTTTGCCTCAGAGGCGAGTGCTACCAACCGAGCCAAGCTGACACTGGCTGTCATGAAAGATGAATGAATGTCTTGAAATACTTTTGATTTAATTGCGCTAATCAAAAGCATGGACACACAGAGATATATATATATATATACATACACACACACACACACACACTCTGAATGGTTTCTGTGATCAACCGAGACACAATAAAAGGTTGCCAAGGCTTCTCACAGTTTGTCGGGATCTGGTTATAAATAATGTAGTCACGGAGTTTGACAGATGAGTGCCTTTCGTGCTAACAATCGCCGAGCAATCTCATCATGTTCACAAGCGTTCCATTAGGGATTTATACCGAAAAGATATCGCGCTGGTTTCTCTCTCGACTGATTCAAAATAACACTTTACTAATCATTTTTGAAGCCTGGTTATATTAAAAAAAAAGGACAACATCACCCCAATCCTCTGACAAGTTGATGGTAATAATAATAATAATAATCCCTGCAGTTGACACCGCGCCTGATCACGTCTTCAAGACGTCTCAAGTGCTCCAGACGATATGTATGAAGTAAAGTGACTATATATTATGTGGGCGAAACGTGGCAGCCAATTTCGCTCAGCAGTGTCCCACCAACAGTCGTGGATTATTATTATTATCTGGGCATCGTTATTATTATTATTAATTATGATGATGTCCAACGGAATGCACAAACTATCTCGTGCTCCAACACGTTCCAGTTGAGTTACGTTGATTTAATGCGCGGCCACCCATCTCCCTTTTAAACATCCCCAAAATCATTTGGGCTTCATGCCTTGTCGGTCAGTGAGTTTACAACCAATTTGATAGTGAAGCCTTCCTCGCACTGAACCGCAAGCCACCCAAAACTACAAGACGCTCAGCTATCGATCGTGACTTCTTCTTAAAATGTTTTCTACGCTCAACCGCAATGCTTAGCGAACTAGTATATAATCGGAGACCCGCGGTTCGTTATTATTATGGGTTGGAGCATTCAACCCGCAAGCGAGAGGACCCGGGTTCGCACTCGAGGCGAACTTCCGAACTCAACGCGCCTGTGTCTACCTGGCAGTAAGCAGGAACCCGGTTGTTAGTCGAATGGCAAATCAAATTGCTTTTCTGGGAGTTATGATCCGCGACTGTTTGTGGGACGCTGCTGTGCGCAATCGGCTGCCGTGTTCCGCCCACAAGATAGTCACCGCACTTCACGATACATTCTGTGAAGCGCTTTGAGACGTCTCAACGACCTGACTTGACGCCGTATCCAATGTAAGGATTATTGCGATACCTCCCGATGGCAGGGCTTTTTTTTTAATATAAAAGCAGAATTAAGACCAGAAGCAGCTTCCACGTACGTACCGGCCTGCAACCCTGAAAGCCTCTCACGCGGCGAAACCTTTCGTCAGCGCTAGACATTATTCATGTCCATCACAGGCGTTTTAATTGACACGGGGTATGAAACAGTGTCTGCAAATCTGTTATGCTGCCACGGTGACATTTCCACATTTTAGCAAAATGCCACTGCCTCCTGCGGAAAGCCTCGGCTGCACTCAGCGTGTCCTTGAAGAGCCTGGTCGTGAGTCACAGCCATTACAGCAGACAAACACAGTAATTTTCACCTGAAGCGCTGGATATGATACGAAGCGACGCGGTTCAAGATAATCAAAGGCGTTCAGAATAGCGCTACAAAGAAGATCTCCCTTTTGTGTGCGAATTTCATGCCGAGATCGCTTCCTCCGCAGCGTCTGCCGACTGGCTTTACGTGCGCGTTTAATCTGGACGCGAATGATTAAACCCACGCTGTTTAATTTCCAGCCCATGACTTCGACAATTTCGCGAGCTCAGAACCTTCGGAAGCGCCATGGTCTAAACGAGGCGAATAACGAAAGAGAAGGCAGGGTGACACGATTAAACGCGCAAAAAAAGATTTCTTTAGATATTCCCCACCTCCCCTTCCCCCCCCCAAAAAATAAATGAAACAGAAACAGAAAAGCAAACTGGAGTTGGGGGAAAAGAAAAACAATTTCTGGCTTTACGAATGGAATACATTGGGGGGGAAAGTGTGAAGCCAATACATCTATTCTGAAAGCTGTGTGATCTTAAATGGCTTTCGGGAATGAATAAAAGTCATCACTGCTCCAGGTCCTTTTCCTGCGAGTAGGAGCCTCGAAATTCCACCTAGTCTCAGCCTGCCAGACCGCTTGCTTTGCTTCGCCCGCAGAAGAATGCCAGTGCTGACTCCACGGGTCAAACGGCTTTCTTTCCGCACCGCAAATTTCGATGAGACTTCTGCCGCGCAGAGTTCTGTCAAATGAAAGATGAATAAATCAATCCGTCCTCCAATTCAGCCCCAAATTTTGAAGCCGGAGCTCACTGAGAACAGCGGAAACGTATCTCGCAATTCAAGACTGAATTTATGAGTAATCCTGTTTTACTGGTAAGTGTTATGGGTTCGATCAAAAATAAAAAAGCATCAGCTGAGAGGGATATTTGATGAGGGAGAAGGGAAGAGAGATTGTAGCAGGAATACAAAGAGCCATTTCAGGGAAGACACCAAGAAGTTTTTCCTTTGCCCAATGGGTAAACAATTGGAAGGGCACGCACCGCACTGGCGATGCTGCCATTCAGATGAGATGCCCGACCTCACCCCCCCCCCCCCATCCCCTTCCGTCTGCCTTTTCGGGTGAACGTTAAGGGATTTTCTTTCTCCCCTCCCACCCCCTCCCCCGCCACCCAACCACCGGTTTCCTGGCCAACACTCCCCCAAATAAAATTGGTCAGTCTCACTCCTTGGCCGTTGGTGGGGTGCTGTTGGGTTGCAAATTGGCTGCCGGGTTCACCCGCGAAAAAAATAAACCCAGGCGCTACGCTTTACGGTGTATCCTGTGAAGCTTTTCAGGACATCCTCCCAACGTGAAAGGCGCGCTCACCAAATGTAAAAATTATTTTAACCTCCACCTCAAAATTAATACATGTACCCCATCATCTACAAACCCCCTTCTTTTTTTTTGAGGATCAAGACATTACCGCTCGTTCGCTTCCATTAAATAGCGTTCGCCACACTTCCGCCCACCTGCCTAATCTATCACTGCCTGCTTGCACATTTCTGCGCGGTTCTCGAGTTAATTCAATAACTTTGCAAGACAGGTAATGGCACTGTACGCCATATGGTTCTATATTTACAGCCTACCTGGCCCAAACATAAAACAGAATGTTCTATTTATACACGTGCGAGCGTCTGTCGCGGCGGTGACAGAACCTACATTTCCTGCTCTGCAAAATGGTATTCACTGGGGACTGAGGAGAGAACAGCACATCTGCTGAGCACCGATAACAGCCGTCAAATAGCTCCCTTTAAGTGTCGGAGCTTGGCAACTCGACCTCCTCGCTTCGACAGGCGTTTGCTCCCCAGCACAAAATAAAACAAATCCTTGCATTTGATCGTGGTGACTTTCACGTCAGGAGGACCCCCCCCACCCACACCCAAAACAGCCTCGTAGGATACCCTGGAAAAGGGAGAGGCTGCATTTATGAGGGCAAACACGGCAGCTGATTTTTCTTTTTATGCAATACCCACACAAACAGCCGTGAAGTGGACCATCAGTTTATTTACGCGGGGTGGGTAGGTGGGTGGGTGGGGAGATTGTTGTCCAGGACACAGGGAGGGAGAGAAACTCCCTTCTCTTTTCAAATAGTGCCACGTGATCTTTACCATCCGCCTGAAGAGAGCATATATTGTAAAGCGAATTGACTGTATTTTGTGGGCGAAACAAGGCAACCAAATTGCGCACAGCAGCGTTCCCACAAACAGTCCGTGTATCGAGTGGCCAAAGTATTATTATTATTTTATCTCTGCACGGATTACCTACCACTCTGCTCCTCGCTCACTGATGTGCGTCGACATCCCAAACCGCTCTCCAGAGTTTATACTCTGCCGTACAAACCGCCTGACCCAGGCAGAATGTGCAAATGGAAAATCTCAGCAGAAGCAGAAAATCTTTCCCTAATTATCCACCGCTGCAATTATTCCGTTCCTGTACTAAACTTATTTTTTTTTTTAATTTAAAAAAAAATTCAGCCTGAAGGTAACCAGGTGTTGTTTTTGGCATGGGAAAAACGAGTGTGTGTGTGCGCGCGCGTGTGTATATATATATTTAAAAAAGTATTTTCTCACCTGTTCACATTGATATAGTTGAAGGAATGCGTGTGACAGATTCTTAAGTTGAAGGGCATGCAAAAAATTAACGGCCACTTAGAACCCTGTAGTGTAGCGGGTCGCGCTCTCGCCTCGAAGGTGAGAGGACCCAGGTTCGATTCTCGGGCTGGGCGAAACCTTAAGCAACTTTCCTTATTCCACACACACACACACACCTCTGTGTACCAAAGAGTAAGTAGGAACCAAGAGTTTGAAGGTTCCCAAGTCGTCTGTGTGTGTCTAATTTGTGCCTTTCCTCATTTAAACAGTAACATGTATTGTCACGTTTCACTTCTGTTTTGGACCCCCAACACAAGTCTGAACAATATGAGCAACAATACAAGTTAGGACTCTTCAGCTGCGAATGGAGATGTCTTCCAGGAGACTTTGCAGAGGATAGGATGCCCGAAGCTTCGGCTTAGCTCTCTGGACCTCACTTTAACCTCCAGATCCAAGGTTCTGGCTTCAAACCCCACATCAGGACTTTGAGCTCATCCTCCAAGCGGGAATTTTGCACAGGAAGCACAGAAACTGGGCGCCCACATTTCAGGTTCATAAGACGCCAACGCTATGAGAGAGGCAGAAAGGCCCCTTGGAGAACCAGGAGGTGGAATGGTTAAATGATCTATCTAGAGGAGGGTGGTCCAACTGACGGCCCTCGGGCCGCATCAGGCCCCCCAGACCCTCCACCTCGTCTGGTCCACCACTCCCTCCATCAATCTTATGTGATATTTCTGGAAGGGAAACAAAAATATTGCTTATGCGGACGATTCTCAAATAGAGCATCCGGGCCAAAAGTCTGGACTGCCCTGTTCTAAGTCAGGATAGCTGACAAGAAAGTCCCTCCTCTTCTCCAACAGCGACTGGGGTTTCTTTTACGCCCACGGAGAAAAAATAGCAAAGGAATCAAAGGACAGCTCCCCCGACAATCCCGGCCTCCCCCTCGTCTAGTCTAGTTAGAGCGTCAACCTAGACTAGGAGCTCAAGGCTTCGCCGAAACTACCTGAGACGAGCAAGTGGACACAAAAGGCTCTTATTATGCACCATTTCAGAAGCGAATCTCACGACAACGACTTGCTGTGCTTTTGTGAGCCAACACAAAGTCCGTATCGAGCCGAGGACTAGACACACACACACACAAAAAAAAAAGAAAATCCAAGCACGTGCAATTTTTCTTCTTCTTCTTCTGTGCGCGCGCGTTGAAATCAAATTGTTCCGTTATTTTCTCCCGGGTCGCGAGACACCAGGCAGAGAGAGGGGAGAGGAGAGCTACATCTCGAAAGCTTTTCATGTTTGTCAATTGAACAAAGCACACAAGAGTCCATTAGCTTTACCTACGACCTGTCAGAGTCATTGACTTTTACCTCGTCGGCTGATATGGAAGCTGGCAGGTTAAATTACTTTCCGAGAAAATAGCCGGGGAAAATGGGAAGGCGGGTGAGCTGAATCTATTGAGAACTGCACAAAGCCGAAGGCGGGTGGTTGTGGTGGTGGGGTGGGAGGAGAACGTTTTTGAAGAAGGATTTATAAGACATTGTTCACCGTGAGAGCTTTTTCTCCCCCCCAAAAAAGAGACAGATTGCTTGACTGGACGAGGGAGGAAGAACTCGTATGCTGCGCGTTGCTCGGGATTCCTTGCAGAAGGAAAAAAAAAAAAGGTGGAGACGGGATTAAATCAGAAAGGGTTTCAAAACGCACGCTCGCAGCAAGCTCCGGGACATTTGAGATAGCACAATGAGATCTGGAGTTTCTCCTTAGGAGAGTCTGTCGCACGCAGTTTCCCAGCTTGGAATGAGTGTGACCTTGCGGGATATTAATTAATAATCATAATAATAACCCTTGCATTTGATGCAGCGCCTCATCACGTCGCCGAGCCGTCTCAAAGCGCTTCGCGGGATGTATTGTAAAGTGGATTGATTGGGAATTCTGTGGGCGAAACGCGGCAACCAATTGCGCACAGCAGCGTCCCCGCAAACAGCCACGGATTGAGTGACTAATTTTATTATTATCATCATCATCCCCGGAAAGCAATCCACCCATCGACAAGCAACCGGATTCCTATTTACTGCTGGATAAACAGAGGCACGTGTGTGTGTGTGTGGAGTAAGGAAACTTGCCTCAAGTTTCGCCCTGACCCGGGAATCGAACCCGGGTCCTCTCGCTTGCGAGGCGAGCAGCTCTAACCACTGAGCTACGGGGACTGTATGGTATTTGGAGTCCCATAGAGTACGCGGAAAGCGTACTCGAAACCTGCAGAAACCGAGACTGAAGAAAGAGAATTGCTAAAGGTCACCTTCTGCAACTGGGCTCCACCACATCCTAAACAGTCAGAAGACAAACGATGTCATCTAAAATTTGTAATGAATTCAATTACATCAACATTTAGGAGTATAATACATTTTTAATGAGCTTTACTGAAAACATTAATTATACAACAGCGGAATAGTAAATGAGGCTTGGAAACCCGCCCCAGCTAAGCAAAAAAAAAAAAGAGCTAAATAAATCCACAATGTAATTAAAACTTCTTAAGTTTTCGATGTAATTGATAAGATGGTTAAATTGTAATATCGGCAACTATTTTACCTTTGCAGAGAAATAATACATCTCCATTTAGATATACAGTACTGCGTGAAGTGGTCAATTGCGTTCTTATTAGGTGATTTTTTTTAAAAAAAATGAATAGAAAATGTATCCTATTTACTCATTTTGCATAAGTACTTGCTTACGCTGGTCTTTCCAGAGTCGATTGCATTGCCTTAAAGCTCTTCGATTCCCCAGGAGGAGCGAAACCTTCAGCAAGTTTCCTCACTCCACACGCCTCTGATTACCAAGCAGTAAGTAGGAACCTGGTTGCTTAGTCGATCGGCGGATTGCTTTCCGGGGGAAATATTAATAAAATCGGTCACTCAATCCGTGCCCGCGGGCAATCGGCCGCTCTTGAGTTTCGCCCACAAAATATACAGAGTCAACTAACTTCACAGGCTCTCCTGTGAAGTGCTTCGAGACGTCTCAACGATGTGTTAAGGCTCTATATCTACGCAAGGTTTACTGTTGGTGTTATTGTAATCCGCAACCTTTTGACGCAGAGGTGAGAGTGCTACTGACAAGAGACAGGCTGAATGCAAGTTCCACGTATGCACCGAGACCTTCCTTCCCCCCCCCACCCACCACCCACCCCTCTCCTCCAAAGAGGTACGGAGAGATTAGCAGCTACGCATCACTGCACAGCCGTGAGCTAAGTTAGCTCATGTGCGAGTGGTCTGACTGCAGCATCAATCGGCACTTCACTGAAATCTCAACCTCCAGCTGAGGACGGAAAAGTTTCGCAGAAGCAAAGCTAGGTGTCTGAGCGGAAGGGGGAGGGGGTGGTGGGGGAGGCAGTCTGTTAGGTCGACTCGGTATGATTTTTAATCGCGCCGATTGATTTCTGCTTGGAGCTTCATTAAATCATTTTGCATATCTGGAATATAAAGTGCCTTCCATACATCACGAGCCCCGCAGCCTCTAAAGCCGGAGGTTCGAGGGCTTTAAAACGTCCCTTTTGCCCTGGCTAATCCGCGTGGAAGTTTTTCAGATCTCCGGCTGATTGAAAGGGCAATCAATGGAATTTAATTAGGATTTAAATAATAAATCAGTTGCATCTCGTAGCTGGGTCTTATCTGATCGTGCATTTCTCATTCCTGTCCTCAACTTGGGCTCGTCCCAGAATCCGTCGCTTCGCGCTGGCGCTTTCACCTTCTGGGATGCCTTTGCTCCCGTTGTTACCGTTCGTCCCCAGATAAGCTCCCCGACTGCCCTTGTGCTCAGCATTTGCACCGTTCGGGGTTAGTGTGGCAAGCTGACACCATCGCCAGATTGTCAGCGTGGCTCAGTGGGGGAACACTCTCGCTTCAGAGTGGGTTCAAGTGCCACATTGGGACTTGGAGCCCATATAGTCTGTGCCAGTGATCCATAGGAACAGGAGGAGGCCATTCAGCCCCTAGAGAGCCTGTTCCGCCCTTCTATTAGATCATGGCTGATCTGTACCTCAACTCCAATTGCTCGCTCTTGCCCCGTATTCCCTCGATACCCTGACCTTACAAACATCTGTCCACCTCAGTCTGGAAGATTTGAATGGATCCACAGCCTTTTGGGGGGGGGAGATGGTCGCAGATTTTCACTGCCCAGGATTGGCCAACAAAATGATCATAGAAATCACAAAATGGCACTGACTTAAGCCATAAAACAAGAAACATTCGATCAAGAAACACTTATCTTGTTGACCAACACTCGTCCGTCCCGATGCTACAGTGAAGTGCTGGGGGAACGGTGCATTGTCAGAGGTGCCGTCATTCGGGTGAGACATTAATCCGAGAGTCCGTCTACCTGTTCAGGTGGACGTTAAAGATCTTGTGGGACTTTTAGAAAAGGAGTGGAGAGTCTCTCCCGGTGTCCTGGCCAAAAATGTCCCCCTTGCCCACAGTAAAAATCGAGCATTCACTTCTTGGCAGTTTGTGGGACATTACTGCGTACAAAATGGCTGCTATGTTCACCCACAAGACACGCACTTTTCAGTACATCATGTGAAAGATCTTTGAGACAACCATCCCCGTGTGAAAAGTCCCATATCAATCCCATAGTAATAATCCTTGCATTTGATACAGCGCCTACCATTGGTGACCGGGCCTTCAGCCTCTCAGCCCCGAGGCTCTGGAACTCCATCGCCCCCTCCTCGCCCCCTCCCCTCACCCTGACCATTTCCCCCCTCCTCGCTCCCTCCCATCACCCTGACCATTCCCCCCCACTGCTCGGTTCCCGACCCAACTGTCCAGCGCCTTGGGAAGTCCTCCCGACGTGAAAGGCGCTCTATAAATGAAATCTTGTTGTTGTTGTTATCACGTCTTCGAGAGGCGCTTCAGGGAATAGACTGTAAAGCGAGTTGACTATTTTGTGGGCGAAACGCGGCAGCCAACTGCGCACAGCAGCGTCCCCACAAATAGCCGTGGATTGAGTAACCAATATGAAACACAGGACATTTTTTTTTTTTTAAACGGTTAAAATTCAGCAGCAGACGTGGAAGCGTAACAGCAAAGTCAAACTAAGGAGAGAGGAAAGACTAATTAACCCATTTGCCTTTCTGGCGTTTAATCCCCAATTGTTTATTTTTAGAAAAAAGATAGTCCGGCAATGCTTATTGTGGTGCAGCTAATAATAATAAATAATAATAATAATCCGTGCATTTGATACAGCGCCTTATCACGGTGTTGAGACGTCTCAAAGCGCCTCACGGAATGTACTGCAAAGTGGAGTGACTGTGTATTTTGTGGGTGAAACGCGGCAGCCGATTGCGTACAGCGGCAAACAGTCGTGGGCAAATTATTATTAAAATAACAATAAATAATGGCCCGATATAATTTCAGGATAACCTTTTTTAATTGGGTGTCGAATCGAAGAGCTATCCACCAACGAGATACCATTAAAGGTAAGGTAGAGGGTGAAAATATTCTGGGGGTGTGGGAGTGCAGCTCAGTTAGAGGGTGCGTCGCCTTTAAGACAGGTGAGTTGTTGGCCTGATTGACTGGTCCATTCCCCATTCAGACGTGAAGACGCCCGAGCCAAGCAGCGTGCCGGATGGGAAGTGGGAGCGCACCTTCGACGAGTCGGGAGAGGGTCAAGTGGGGACCCAGGCGGATGCCGCAAGTTGGGGCTCACTTGGAGGACTGATTGTGATCTTCTCCGTGGCTTTGGGGGAGGAAGGGGGTTGGGGAGAGCGGGGAGTCGAGCTCCTTCTGGCCCGAACCGCCAACGGATAACATAACATCTAGATTGACAAGACTACAACAACAACAACTTGCTTTTCTATAGCACCTCCGGCGTTAGACGAGCAGAGGAACGAGAAAACGCGGGGCGAATGTCATCCGGGACATTTTAAACAGGTTTTAAGTTGAACACTGGCTTCTAAACAGCATATTAGGACAGAGAGGGAGAAGGGGGGGGGGGGGGGGAATGAATTAAAATCCCTGAATGTTCAGAGAGAGTCGTTTTATAACAAAACAAAAGGTCAGCCTTGAAATCATGGGAACGTCAGCGTTGGAAGCGAACCACTGAGGGCAAGAGATGATTAACAAATGAAAGCTTTCAGTGATTCTTCACGGAACGTTCACTAAATATCCACCGCCATCAAAAGAAAATAGGACAGAGGCTTTTCGAGAGAAAGTCGTTTGCTCCTATTGTTAGATCGTTTTAGCTGTTATGATAGATTTCCTCCAACGTAGGGAGGCGAGGCTGTCCAAATGTTAATATCTATGGCACTTTCACAATCTGGCAGGCAAGGATTTATTGTGCAAGAGACATTTTAATGCTATCTGGGCTATCAATTGGCTTATCTATTATCTGGGATGTCACGCAGATGCCAGGTTTCTTGCGAACGGCTTTGTTGAGGAATTTCTGATGCGTCCGCCCACCTCAATCTTTCGCCGCGAGCCGTGGCAAGCTGCGATTACCAAGAAAAATTGCTCTGGCTGCCCACCTCCCTGTCCCCGTTTTCGGAAAGAGATGGGGAACCGCAGAGATTTATGATAACGTCATCTGGGAAGGAGTGGGGGTGGGGGGTGAGGGGGGGGGCGGGGGAGGAGGAGAAGGAAAAGTCTGAGCCATAAGTGAATGTGTCGGAGTCTCCTGCTCCTATCAGCAACACGGAACAAAAGTGGACCGAGTGGCATCAGACGTGCCAACCGAGTTGGTGGGCTTCCAATAACAACAACTTGCATTTTATATAGCGCCCTTCACAAGGGGTAGGGTCCCAGAGCAATGGTTTGGCAAGTGCTAACGGAGCTCAAGGCTGTTTGCTAGGCGATGGGAGGAACATGGACCTTATGGTTGAGCGTACTGAACTCCAAGCCTCATGATCGCCAAACCTCATGATGTCGGCCATTACTGCGGTCCTGGGAGATTGTGCACGCACCGTTCCCAACTTTAACCTCAAAAGTGATTTAAAAAAGGTTTGTTGTTGGTGAGCCGGGGTGTCTGAACAGTCGAGGATCAGGATCATTGACGACTATTACTAAGGAAACTGCACTGCAGAGAAGGGAAGCATAAAAATTTATTCCACGGAAGAAGGCTGTTCGGCCCATTGAGTATCCCTCAAGAGCAATCGTTTCTGTCCCATTTACCTACTCTTTTCTTCCCCATACACCTATAGTTGATTCTTTGGTTAAAAGGAAGATGATAACATAGCACTACAGGGACAAAAAAGAAATGTTCATTAACAGAGGTAAATGCTTTGTGTTTTTTTTTAAAAAAAGTGTGGTGGGGGGAGAATTAACAGCGGTCCTAAAGTGGAGTGAAGGGGGAAATTGCAACTCCCTTGATGGTAGGGGGAAATAAATGAAAGTTGCACATTTAAATGGTTGTAGATGTAGAACGCATCATTAACTGCAGCAAGTCACGAAGCGGTAGTCTCTCTTTTTTTTTTAAAAACAAAAGTGCGAGTAGCAGCTAATTATCTCAGTCGGGAGCTGTTTTGATCCCCAACTCTTAACTGCTTTCAAGCGTTTAATGGATGCGTATTAAAATTGATTTATCAGCGCTTATCAAAACATAACATAATTTATGTTGCACAGAAAGCATCTTAATGGGGTTCGAAACCTGAATATGGCTTCCAGCCATGCCACAGAGCACTTGAGTGAAACGTGTTGTGCGTCTATGTTTTTTTTGTCATTGAAAACTGCAGTGTTAAGAGAGAGAGAGAGGCACTCGTGGGAGATTTGCACTTTACTTTAGAATGTCCACCCGGCAGTGTTTTTAAATCCTTTCCCCAGTTAAAAACTTTTACTCTGTTGGTCTGTGAGTCCCTTCGCCCGGCCACACTCCAAACCCTCCCCACCCACCACCCCTTTGCCACTTTTCCTTGTGCCGCAAGTTACGAGCCAGTCCCAAATATCTCAGGGTCAAAACTGGAGCGTGGAATGCCATCAGTGCTGCAGTTATCTCATCAACCAATAATGCAGATTAAAATTAGTCGATAGATAACAAGGTATTGCCCTCCCTTCCACCTCAAGTCCAAGGTTAATTATTGACTGTACATTTGGCTGATGTGATAATGATCATCGGTGGTATCACGGACCAGAATTTGAGCCCCTTATATTTATCTCAATTTGAGGGCTTCTTATCCTTGTATTACAGGGTGGTTCTCTGAACCTATCCAGGAATCCCTCATAACTCTTATCTGACCCGGGTCTAATCCAGACAGGACCTTGAACTATGAACGATAAAAAAAATGGATCAATTGAGCTTATTTGGATAACACTATACTTACTGACGGTCTCTTTGTGCAAACCACAGGCTATAAGGTAATTGATGCATCTTGCATATCATCAATCTGTGAAGGCTTTAGGTATATCAGCCTGATCAATGCTGGCTAAGTTTGATCGCCTTATCTTGTACTGAACAGTAGAACCAGAGGACACGGCCTGCGATCGCAGTGGTGTAAATTCGGGACAAATCTGCGGAATCACTGCTTCGGCGAGCGAGCGGCAAACGTAGGGAACAGAACCCTCTAAGAAATTCTTAAGTCCTTATTTCAAGTTGCCTTTGCCTGCTGTCTTTGGCATTAACATTGCCTGCGCGCCGACATAATGGGACTGTCGTCTGTTTTCTTCTATAAAGGTACTGATCCCTGGCCAAAAGCGATGTCACCATAAATGTCAATCATCCTTATCAATCCACTTGCATATATTATCGGGCTCCCTCGAATAAAAAAAGCTATTAAAGTAATGATAGACTTATGGAAGTTTTAAAGTCAGGCGAGACGCATGGAATCGCGAGCACGTTCTCTCCTTTATGTTGCCCATCGCCACGCAAAAAAAAAGTTATCTTTATTCTCGGTATTAATGGAAACGATCAACCCGATCGGAATCACAAAAGACGCCGCAATTTTTTTTTTCCCCCTGAGGCGAGGTTACTTGAACGCGTCGAGAATTATTTCCGGTTCACAGAACGTGCATCAGTTTCCTTTCGCTCACAACGTTTGGTGGTGGGGGGGGTGGGAAAGACGGGAGAGAAACTTAATAAAACGCTTGATGAAAGGATTAATAAATAGGAAACACTACAAATAACCAGAATGCGTCTCTCTGGAATTCTGCTCAGATCCCCGTCTCAGTGTCGAGATTTCAGCCTCGTTGCCCCACAGTAGACATGAGGCATTCAAATTCCCCAACTCCAGATATTTCAGCCAAATCCCAATTGGACAACGTGGAATACCAGTCAACGTTTATGAAGATCAAACAGTAGCCACAAAGGGACATTCTGCCCCTTGAGCTGAAGTTAGCACAAATTCTCTTTGTAATTGTACACCCAAAGCATAGATCATTACAGCGCAGAGGGAGGCCATTCGGCCCATCGTGCCTGTGCCAGCTCTTTGAAAGAACTGCCAACTAATCCCACCCCATAGCTCCCTCCCCATATCCCTGCACATTTGTTTTCCTTTTCAAGTGCCTATCCAATTCCCTTTTGAAAGCTACTATCTTGTGGCGGCAGAGGGCAAGCATTCACTTTATTTTATTTTTAAGCTCCAAGTTATTCATGACATTTTGCCCGGTCAACTCGTTTCAAAATGACACCCCTTCACTCCTTGGCTGCGTCTATCTCTCCCTTTCTCTCTCTGGTCCTCACCTTCTCTCTCTCTTACTCTTGTTGGCGTCAATTCTTTCTCTCCGTCGGTGTGTGTGTGGGGGAAAAAAGAAAGTCCCTTTACTTCTGCAACCAATTTTTCATCTCCCCTCTACCCGCTCACACAGAGCTCAGTTTTACTCACAGCATTTCTCCCGGTCACAGATTCCCTTGGCGCTGGGCTGTAAGGCGTTGGGAATCAGAAAGTCCTGTCTAGCGTTGATGCACTCCCTTTTCTTCTCCTTCATCTTTTTTCCTTCGTTCCTCTCTTTCTCTCTCGCCTCTTCTTTTTCACAAGCCCCATAAAGTTGTTCCGCACGTTTTTTTTTGGGGGGGGGGGGACAAACCAGAACAGGGTTTGTGACGTGGAGCTTATATACAACCCAGACCCCCACCCTTTATACCTGACCTGGCTCCATCCACCCTTCAGCCCCACCCGCTCTCAAAGCCATAGCTTGTCCCAATTAGCCTCCAAACACCTGACCTCACTCAACTCCATGAGGGTCAAAGAGGTCCCTCTCGCTAGGATCCTGTTGGGCACCTAATTTTCAAGAAAACGTATAAATAATTCGGTCACTCAATCCACGGCTGTTTGTGGGGACGCCGCTGTGCGCAATTGGCCGCCGCGTTTCGCCCACGAAATGCACAGTCACGACAATTCACTGTGCATTCCGTGAAGGGCTTTGGGATGTCTCGAAGAGGTGATAAGGCGCTACGTCAAATGCAAGTGTTATTATTAAACAGCGTCACTCTAAAGGCCTGCTGGCAGCCAGCAGAGAAGACGGTCACTCCGTTATTAGGTGGCGAGGTAAGATGTCTTCTTTTCTTTAGGTTAATTGTGCAACAATTATAAACGTGGGTTGTAATTACTGGGAGCTATTCACTGGTTGCCGCTTAATAGAGTCATTAGACTATGTAATTGGATGTTACTTAATCCACACCTCTGAATCGGCTCTGATTTTCCTGTAAAAATGAAGTTATGATTCTCGCTCGTTTCAATTTGTGTTAATAAGAGTCTGACACAAATTATCAGATTCCATTGCATTGATGCACAGATCCCAAAGCACCAGCTCACTCGGAAATCGGAGCAACTCAAATGTCTGCTTCCCCCCCCCCCGATCCACAATTGGTGCTGTATTACCAAGTTTTCTTTGGAGCTGAAGAGGTCTAAGTCTGTCTCTTTCACTTTGACGCCTTCCACAGTGATATGTTACCGCAATAATAATTATAATTATAATAATCCTTGCATTTCATATAGCGCCTTACCACAAGACGCCTCAAAGCGCTTCGCAGAATATACCGTGAAGTGAATTGACGCAGCAGTGTCCCACAAACAGTCGTGTAGTGAGTGAGCAAAATGACATAATGTAAAGTGAATTGACTGTACATTTTGTGGAAGAAACGCAGCAGCCAATTGTGCACAAAAAGTGTCCCGCAAACATACATTATCATTTTTTTTAGGGGATTATTGCTTCTAGGAAAGTGATCCACCAATCGACTGACAACCGGGTTCCTTGGGATGTCCTCCCGACGTGAAAGGCGTTATACAAATGAAATTTTGTGGTGCGTTAAGTCAGGTTTGAAACCTGATAACTGGCTCCAGTTGGAGGTGTTGGACCATGTATTCGGGCAACGTTAGAGCCTTATCAGGTCATGCAAATTGGCACCGACACCAGCCTGGGACACCTGGACAGGTAAGTTTCCCCACTCCACAAGCCTCTGTTTACCAAGCAGTATATCCTGTAAAGTGCTTTGAGAGAGTCTCCCGTTGCGAAAGTAATAATAATCCTTGCGTTTCAGATAGCGCTCTTATCACGCGGTTGAGGCGTCTCAAAGCGCTTCGCAGACTATTCTGTAAAGCGTAGTGCCTGTGTGCTTTCGTGGGTGAAACGCGGCAGCCAATTGCGCACAGCAGGGTCCCCACAAACAGTCGTAGATTGAGTGACCGCATTGTTATTATTAATTTTTTGAAGGGGTTATTACCCTTAAGTGCTTAAATGCACATTAAATGCAAGGATTATTATAATTGCTAATATTGTTTAACTATTGGATGTGCCACATTTATTGAGATGAGTATTTGAGGGCCAAGGCTATGTTCAATCCGCGAAGCGTTACACTTTATTAAATTATTGATTCATTCCCACCCCACTGTGAACCGCAAATGGCTTTTATTTCATTTCAATTCCATGCCTTCTGCCAAAAAACCCCCACGCATTCCAACCTCCATCGGGATATTTAGGACCGAACGCTTATCTGCTTTATCGGTTAAACAGAGAACAGGGATTTAAAATAATAAGAAGAATAATAAGAATGTATTTGATACAGTGCCGAAATACATCATCGAAACATCTCTACTGAAAGATTTGCTATGAAGTGTAGGGCACTGTGTTTCTGCACGATGCAAAATACAATGCAAAATTACATTTGTAAAGCGCCTTTCGCGTCGGGAGGACGTCCCAAGGCGCTGTGCAGGCAAATGAAGTAGTTAATTGGTGCACAGCGATGTCCCACGAACAGGTTGGGAGCAGTGATTTTTTTCCCCCCTCAGCTCCTGTTTCCCCTCCAAGCCAAAGTAAGTCCTAATGGATCAGGTGGTCCTAGCTGGACAAACCGTGAGAGGTGAGAGGTTTGCCAGACTGGTCTATCAATGGCAAGCTACACAGTTTGGGGGTTTTAGCTGGTTAAACTCCAGCAGGAACCCATTGCGTACACTGAGGTCCCTAAGCTTTGGCTCTTAATAAAGCAGGATGCATCCCTCCTGGAAGAGACAGACTGAGAAGGATAGAGAAAGAGAGAGAGAAAGAGCGCATTCCGTTTCAGATTTCATTCCATTGCATAGCTCAGTCTAGTTTGGATGCTCTGAAGCACGGCGATGGGTTTCCACGTGTGTCGGACACCCGGCTGACCGCAAAGGAAAAAGAGGGGCATTATTAGTCACCCCCCCATCTCGTTTACTTGATTGGATTTAATTGGAGTTGAGGTACAGATCAGCCGTGATCCAACAGAATGGCGGAGAGGCTCGAGGGGCTGGATGGGCTAACTCCTGTTCCCGTGTTCTGCGTTGAGGTGGATCACAACACGACTGCCTGATTACCAGGGCAGCAATCGAGCATGTTTTGCTTCGGTTACAGAGGGGAGGTGAGGGGTGGCCCAATGCGAACTCCTGCGCCCCAGCTCAATGGCAGTGGCCTCGTTTGTCGGCTCGCGGCTCTACGCTCTAACACGAGCGATTTTCTGCTGTGACTTGCGCAGCCTGTTGCTGTCCCCAGACTCTGTAACCCACAGCAAAGTGATCCGTGACTGACTGCAGACAGGGGTTTAAGTCATGTTCCTGCCTGTCAGCGTCACTTTGCTCTGATATTCCCCCGGCTGTTTCCTCTGACCCTTGCTTTGCTCGCCAAGCCTGACTGTTACTTTAGATGTTGCCGCTGGATTTTTCCCTTGTGACTGAGGCTATCACTCGTCCCGGAGAGTTTGAGCTGCATGGCAGAGCTCCAGTTGTATAATTGGCTCAGAGTTAAACAGAGAGTGTCTGGAATAAGCAACACAGAAAATACTGTCAGCCTGGCTCAGTCGATAGCGCTCTCGCCTCTGAGCCAGAAACTGATAATAATAATCCTTGCATTTGATACAGCGCCTTATAACATCCTCGAGACGTCCCAAAGCATTGCACAGAATACACCTTAAAAGTGAATCGACTGTATGTTTTGTGGGCAAAACGCTGCAGTCAATTGCGCACAGCAGCGTCCCCACAAATTTTTTTTTCGTAGGGATTATTATCCCCGGAAAAGCGATCCGCCAATCAACTAACAACCAGGTTCCCATTTCCTGCCAGGAAGATAGGGGTAGGTGGAGTAAGGAAACACTTGCCTAAGGTTTCGCCCCGTCCGGGAATCGGACCCGGGTCCTCTCGCTTGGGACCAGAACTAAACAGAGAGTGGTGAGTGTGTGGAACAGGCAACACAGAAAATAGTGTCACTATAAATACAGTGTCGCAGTCAATCCACTTTACAATATATCCTGTGAAGCGCTTTGAGACGGCGCAACAAGGTGCTAAGGCGCTGTATCAAATGCGAGTGCGAGGATTTATGACGTACGTTAAACAACTTCAAATCGCTTGCCCCCTCTTCGTGACAAGAAAAACAAAATGCACATTAAATACATAGAGAGCCGCTGAGAGCAGAGAACGTGAAGATTAATCGAACGATTAACTAAATCAATTGGATTTGAAAGCGGCGTATTAGCAAAGACATCAAAGCTGTGCTTGAGAAAGAGGCAAAAGATAAAGGAACGACCGTAAAGATTGATTTCAGCGCAAACGCAATCAACACGAACCGATTGTTCGAAAAGACAAATAATTATTTTTGTTAATGAGCTCCTTTTGTCGCTAATTAATCTATCCTTGACTTGGGTTCTTTTCTTTTAATAAAAAAAAAGAGAAAAAAAGACCGGATTCGTTCGGTACCGGGAAGTTGTTGAGTCACCTTGAATCTGTCCCACATATCTCCTGATGTCCTGCCAAAGTGCAGAGCTGGAAGGAGGGAGGGAGTGAGAGAGAGAGAGAGAGAGAGGGAGGTAGTTGCCTTCAATCTTCAGATGGAGATTTATATATATTTTGGGGGTGTCTGACACACACGGAAACCCATCACCGTTGCTTAAGAGTCTCCAAACCAAGATGAGAATGCCACGCCTCCCACCCACACGTGGACATCCCAGAGATAAATTGTTGGAATGGATACGCTCTCTCTCTCTCTCTCTCTCTCTCACTCTCACTCTCTGTCTCTCTCCCTCTCTCCCTGGAGGGACGCACCCTGCTTACCTAATTCCGGAGAGTATTAGGCGCAGGTTGGCCAGAGGCCGAGGCTTGTGGGGGGGTGGGGGAGAGCCCAGAGTGTGCGTTGGGGGTAAACGTTGGAGTCGATCCAGCTAAAACCGCACAGCTTGCTATCGATAATATTTAACCGAAGCAGCATCTATCTGCTTGTTGAGACCGTCAGCCTGGTTCAGTTGGTAGCGCTCTCGCCTCGGAGTCATAAATTGGTGGGTTCAAGCCCCACGTCGGGGACTTTGAGTTCATACGGTCTAGCCTGATGCTCCAGTGATCTCAAGGCGCTACTCTAAAAGACAAGGGAGTTTTTTTTCTCTCCCCCCCCCCCCCCACCCTCCGGTATCCCGGCCAACAAGCAAATAAAAAATGATGGTTCAGTTCATGGCTGTTTGTGGGACATTGCTGTGTGCAAGTGGGTTGTCAAGTTTACTTGCAAATACCCAGTCACTCCACTTCACACTAAGTGCTTTGAAGTTTGAAGCGCTTTGAGACGTCTCAGTCTCAGTGATAAGGCGCTGTATCGCGTGCGCGAGTGTCGTAATTATTAATATATTCTTATTAGATCTCAAATCTAGACTCGGGTGGGATTTCTGCCGCCTGTTATCTTCACGTCGCAAACAAGGGGTTAAGATTACTGTGCAATTTAGCTTTCCGCCTGCGTCTCAGATTGCCCGATAATGAAACATTAAATATTTCATTAGTTATTTACTGCCTATTTGTTCCCACGTCTTAGCATTTCCCTCAGTGTTCTCCGGTCTGAGACTCTGACGGCGAGAATGTGCCTGGAAAGCCAATGCACTGGTCACAGAGGGATGCTAATTATGTCGGCATTTAAGCTCAGTTGTCTCGTTTCTTTCGTTGTGGAGCTTTCAAGCACTTATGCCGTGGTATGTGTCTGACATCTAGTGGAGGTTTGGTGACAGGCGTCAGATGGAGCTGTGTAAAAACGTGTGGCTCAACAGACCAGAACCATCTGCTACCATAACAGGGACTTGGAATAATAATAATAATCATCTTAAACCTTGCTTTCGATACAGCGCCTTATCACGTCCCTGAGCCGTCTCAAAGCGCTTCACAGAACCATACTGCAAAGTGGAGTGACTGTATATTTTGTGGGCGACAGACAAGTTTGCGCAGGTCAGTGGATTTGAGTGACCACGTTTCTTGCTCGAGAAATTATTACAGCTGGAAAGCGACACGTGAATTGACTGACAACGGGGTTCCTACTTGCCGCTGGGTAAACAGAGGCGTGTGTGTGCGTGTGTGTGTGTGTGTGTGTGCGTGCGTGTGTGGAGTAAGGAAACTTGACTAAGGTTTCGCCCTGACCTGACCCGCCCGGGAATCGAACCCGGTTCCTCTCGCTTGGGAGGTGAGCGCTCTAACCCACTACGCTACAGGACTCCACACACAACCTCACTAGAGGTTTCTCTCGGTATCTAACATGGAGCGCCACTTGCTGCATCTGTCCATCTGATCCTACATTCAAAGCAGACATCCCTTTGGCATTCATCGCACATCAGACTCACCCAACCTGTCCCTCTTGAAAGAGTGGGAGGAGACGGGGTAGGAAAGGCTGTTGGCTCGCACCCCGGCTCATCCAATGCATCCAGATATAATGTATTGGGGCTGGCATCGAGGGAGATGGGACTTGTTCCCAAAAAATAGTCATACTAGGAAACGTACACATGTCGGATGGAGAGACAGGCTGTGGGATGGGGAATATGTCTCTCAGTGGAATGGGTAGGAACGACTGCGATCCGCTCAATTCACCCACGTGACGGGTATTCGATACGCAGGCCAACCTCACGCTCGCTGCAGTCTGCTTGTCTCGGGCCCAATATCTCAGCGGCCGCACATGTTTCGAGATGTCCTCTCGCACGTGAAAGACACCGGACCAGACGCGAGAATTATTCTTCTTATCATGTGCAAGACAACTGCTGACAGCGCCACATTTTGATGCCATTATAGCAATTTGACTGCATAAAAAACATCCCACTGTAGATTATAAATTACTCAACGCTGTGCACTTCAGATCATCCATCATCATTTACAGTTAATACATCTTCCACAATACAACAAGAGTTGGAATGAAAAGCACATTACACAATTGCGGAGAAACTCATTAACTGCTTAACCTGATTTATTTTCGATTGCGCCCCCATGAAGCTGTCAAACTTTGTCCTGAAGGATGCCTCGGGATATCTCTCCCAACAAAAAGCTCCTACGGTGCTGCGGCAACCCGCTCAGAAACTTCCTTGATGGTAAATTGGCTTGATTGAAATGAATATGTTTGCTGCCAATAACCAGAGGCACCAGCAAACACTGATGTTTCCTCCAGCCTAACTGATAAATAGGACTGCTTCCACTCTTTGCAATGCAGAAAGAAAGGACCGAGTCCGAAGGCTGTGGGTTTAAAGCCTCCACGTTGGCAATCCAAGAGGGAACTCCAATGCAATGGAGTCCCGCAGCTCGGTGGTTAGAGCACTCGCCTCGCAAGCGAGAGGACCCGGGTTCGATGGATTGGAGGGGCGAGAGAGAGAGAAAGAGAGAGAGGGGGAGACATCAGCTGTACGCACAGGGGACTGCGCGGAGAAGTGTAGTGGCGGACGAGGTCGCAGACGAGGAGCGCCGATAAAAACAGCCTTCCTCACAGGGCGAACCTTCATCACTTTGCCTGTTGAGTTAAGCAGGCAATTGACTCCTCTGTAACCCTCCCTTGCAATTCAAGGCGAAAGGCTGGCGTTACAATTCTGTCTTCATTATCCTGAAAAAAAAATCTCAGCTTGTGCTTCAGCGACCTGGAAAGCCGCTTCAGCTCTGCTGTTTTCTCCGAAGCCGCAAAAAAAAAGTTTCCAACCAAAGTGGACCCGTACAAAGCCCCAAGAAAAGGGTTCATCCAAGGGGGGGGGTTAGCGCTCTTGCCTCTGAATCAGAAGGTTGCGGGTTCAAAACCCCTCAATTTGTTTAAAACTTGTTTTAATTTGACACAGCGCCTTATCAGGTCTTCGCGACGTCTCAAAGCGCTTCACAGGGATACACTGTAAAGCGAATTGACTGTGTTTTGTGGGCAAAACGCGGCGGCAGCCAATTGCGCGCAGCAGCGTCCCCGCAAACAGCCGTGGATTGAAGCGACCGATGTATTATGATAATTTTTTTGAACGAATTATTACCTCTGGAATAAAGCGATCCGACAATCGACTAACAACCGGGTTTCCTACTTACCGCTGGGTAAACAGAGGCGCGTGCGGAGTAAGGAAACCTGCTCAACGTTTCACCCTGCCCGGGAATCGAACCCGGGTCCTCTCGCTCGTGAGGTGAGTGCTCTCATCACTGAGCTACAGGATGCAAACGTTTATCTGGGCTGGACAGAGCACTCAGGTGCAATGCTGGGGGGGGAGGAGCAGAATTGTCAGAGGCGCCGTCCTGCTGACTTTAACCAAGAGTGCGGAGTATCTCCCAGTGTCCTGACCAAACTACCCGCCTCTTCGTGGCTGTTTTTTGTGGGACGTAGCTGTGTGCAAATTGTCTGCAAGACACACGGTCACTACATTTTGCGTTACACCGTGTGAAGGAGGAGATGGCCTGCTGAAGCGAAAGGCACTGAAGTCAATATCCAATGCAAGGGTGATTAGGACTGCATCTTTTTCTCCAGACACAGGGATATATCCATGTGAAGATGGCATTCTTATGTGGAATACGGGTCTGGTTTGGGCACAAAGTTATGGGTTTGGGTCAGACATTTGGCCGACCTAAAAAAAATAGTCAGTCGTCATTTGTAATTATACTACTACTATACTTATTACTAATAATAGTCCTCGCATTCGATACAGCGCCTTATCACGTCTCCGAGACGTCTCAAAGCGCTTCACAGCCGATACTGTAAAGCCAATTGACTGTATAATTATGAATTAACTCTCAATTGAGGAGACGCTACTTTTGGGCTCTCGGCTAATTTCAAAGGTTGCGTGGAATATGTTGCTTCAATATATTCAATATATTGCAGTGAGCTTCAGTTGCAGACGAAAAGTCGGCCCCACCGTGTTATTTTTTTTCAGTGGCAATGTGAACCAGTCATCTGCAGGTGGTGCTGTGAAGCCAAAAACAAATGACTTCTGGTTGAAAAGAATTTTTTTTAAACGCAACAGCAATTATTAGAATGATCCTTGCATTTCGTACAACGCCTTTCACATCCGGAGGACCTCCCAAACGCTTCACAGGGCCTTGGGACGTCCTCCCGACGTGAAAGGAAAGGCGATTTCTTCTCGGCGTTAAGGCTGAGACTGCGAGAATTTCAGGGCTTTGCCCTCGGCTTAAGAAGCGGGCGCCAATGGGTTGCCGAGGGAACGAGCCACTGCAAACTAAAAGCGCTTCCGGCCGATTAAACATCTCGATACGGGGCTGTGAATACTGAGTGGTTCAATCCACGTCTCCTGCCTCGTCCCGTTCCGTTGCCTTCAAACCCGAAGCTGAACAGCGAAACTTGGGTGGGTTTCGTCCAGTCTCCAGCGGGCAGCACTGTCCCTAACCCTCAACCACCCAGACCTCAACGGCCAAAGTTTTCCCCCGTAATCCGTCCATCGTGCGTGAAATCGATTGCTACGGTCAGATCTGCGTGGGGCCGATAAGAATCCACTCCTGTGCCTCCAGTCTGTCGATACACACCGTCCAAATTAAATAATAATAATATTATAATGATAATCCTTGCATTTGATACAGCGCATGTGTATCCTGTGTAGAGCGCAATGACCGGGTATATTTTGTGGGCGGAACGTGGCAGCCAATTTGCGCACAGTGACGATGTCCCACAAACAGCCATGGAGTGACTGGTTAATGCGGTAACGTTGGCCACAACGCTGGGGCTAAACTCCTTTCGCTTAACATCCACCTGAACGTCAATAGTTGGCTGAAATAATAGTAAAATAAAGCCTTGCATTGGTACAGCGCCTCATCACGTCGTCGAGACGTTTCAAAGCGCTTCCCAGGACACACTGTAAAGTGGAGTGACCGTGTACTTTGCGGGCGAAACGCGGAAGCCGATTGCGCGCAGCGACGTCCCCACAAACAGTCGTGGATTAAGCGATCACACTGCTATTGTCATTTTTTGGGGGAGACATTATTATCTGTCTATCGACTCACAGCGGGTCCCTGTTTACCGCTGGATAAACAGAAAGTGTATGGAGTAAGGAAACTCGCCCAAGGTTTCGCCCTGACCCCCCCCCCCCCCACCCCGGGAATCGAAAGGAAACAGCAGGTTTCTGTCCCCCTTTCCCTCCCCCCCCCTACCCCCAAACCGGGCAGCATCGAGGAGAGAAAGAGACAGAATTCTTCTTATTCCTCACGTCATTAAAACAGAGGCAGTTCGGCTCTCGAGCAGTGCTTTAAAGGATAGAAGACACTGAGCACTAACGAGGACTGTTAATCCATCAGAGGTTAACTAAAGGGAGTGCTTGACGCAAATAGGAAGGTGGATTGTGGAGGGGGAATCGAAATCATTAAAATATTGCAGCTATATCTATATATTTATATGCAGTCGCTCGAACATTAAAGACCAGATGGGTCTCTGAAGAGATCGTTCAGGTAGAAATATTACGCGGCAACCAGGAAATGGCGGATGTGTCAGATTAGTCACATTTATTTAACGCCAAATCGTGGGCTGTCAAGAAAACTCGAAGCAAATGGAGTCTGACCCAGGGTCTGACAGATACGACCCAACCGGTACTCTCGAGGCAAAAAGGTTTGGACAAAAAGTGCATCTGTGAAAGGTTGTACCTCAAGACTGGCGATGGGCTGATAAACAATACAATACAAAATTCCATTTGCACAGTGCTTTTCACGTCGGGAGGACGTCCCAAGGCGCTGGACAGTCAGGGATTTGGACCCGAGCTTGGGGGCGGTGGGGGGCTTAGGATCAAGGAGGGTGGAGGGCAGGGAAGGTAGAGGGTTAGGAGGGGTGACCGAAGGCACCGTCGAAGAGGAAGGTTTTGAGACGTGCCTTGAAGGAGGCGAGGGAGGGAGGGAGGGAGGGAGCGAGGTGAAGGGAATTGGGGGGAACCGTGCAGAGACGGGAGGAGAACCCGTTAGATTAGTTTATTGCTTTTTTTTTTCTTTTCATCAGGTTTCCTTTGGTTCAATATCGTACAGTAATGAGCTCGCCGGTTCAACGGCAATTTAAAACTGCACGACTCAGTGGATGTATCTCCTGCTGTGATTTATAGCTCGAGTTGAGCCCCCTGACGAGATTATTTACATGCTATTGCTTCCTGCCTGCCGTTTACTCTCTGCGATGCACCTAACCTTAGAACTGTGGCGGCCCTATTGAGCGGCTTTGCGGCTGTAATATTGTTTCTGATCTGAAAAGGAGTTCAATCAGCGAACGATCCCGCGAAAACCAGACGGTTTTCTTCAAGGTCACCCATCCTCACAGAGCTCCTAACGACTAACGTCTCGACAACTGAGATCCGGAGCGACGCGAGGAGACTGCCCTCTCTGTATCTGCTTTAGACGCGAACCTTTAATCTGCTTTAAAACGTAAACCTGTACAGAATGGGATTGCGTATGTGGGAAGCTTTCAGTAAATAATAATAAGAAGAATAATAATAATCCTCGCATTTCATACAGCGCCTCATCACGTCTTCGAGACGCCTCAAAGCGCTTCACGGAATATACTGTAAAGTGAATTGACTGTATGTTTTGTGGACGAAACGCGGCAGCCAATTGCGCACAGCAGCGTCCACACAAACAGCCGTGGATTGAGTGAACAATTTATTTTATTTTTTTCGAAGGGATGGTTACCCCCAGAAAGCGATCCGCCAATCGACTAACAACTGGGTTCCTACTTACTGCCGGGTAAACAGAGCCGTGTGTGTGTGTGGAGTGAGGAAACTTGCCCAACGTTTTGCCCGCCCGCCCGGGAATCGAACCCGGGTCCTCTCGCTTGCGAGGCGAGCGCTCTAACCACTAGGCTACAGACTCCAGATAGAAAGAGTGTGAGAGCATCTGAGACAGAGAGCGAGGGCTCTAAAAGCAGTCAAAGACGGCTCCAAATCTCACACTCTTCCCTGCGCACTTTGGGAGTAAGGATTCTTCCCTGTTAACCCTGGGATTCACGTCATCGAGACGTCACAAAGCGCTTCACTGAACGTGCTGTGGAGTGGAGTGGAGTGACTGTGCATTTTGCACTTGGAGCTGCAATTGCGGAAAGAGGGAAACGGAAATAGGGTCAACATCCATCGGAGCCTTTCCCCAACAGTGACTCCCATCGGAAAAGTTGAGGCTCCTCGAGTGACTCTCGCACATCCCTGAGTGGGATTTAACCTTAACTTCGCCCACGAATATATACAGTCAATTCACTTTACACTATATTCCGTGAAGCGCTTTGAGACGTCTCAAAGTCGCGAAAAGATGCTTTATATCAAATGCAAGGATTATTACTACTATTATTATATTATTATTAATTCGGCAAAGAAATAAATTGCGTATTGGTTTCCCTTACAGCAAGATTTACAGCACAGTGTTGCCTTGTGGAATAACCTCTATCTGCACTAATTGCCTGCAATAACAGTAAGATTGTCGTTGAGAAGCTTATGTCACCGTAATAACCACTTGTCCGTATATAAAATCACAATGCGGTATTTTGCTCCGGATTCGAGCGCCTGAGTACTTTTGCTTGGCCTGAAAACAAGAGCGACTAAAACGCCCTTGATTCAGGGCAAGTCGGGAGAACAGACGGGATTAAGTGAGCTATTAAAACTCTGTGAGGTGGAAAGATTATCTCTAGCTCTCTTATGAGCTTCAGCGCCTGATCCCTCTAGAAACAAAGAAAAAGAGAGAGAGATTGGACCCCGTGAGTAACAAAAATAAAAATAATACTGCTTCCACTTGATACGGCGCCTTATCACGTCTTCGAAACGGCTCAGGGCGCTTCACGGGATATACGGTAAAGTGAATCGACCGTACGCTTCGTGGGCGAAACTCGGCAGCCAATGGCGCACAGCAGCGTCCCCCACAAACAGTCGGGGATCGAGCGACCAGAGTAATCGGCATTCTGTTTACTCGGCAGTAAGTAGGAACCAGATTGTTAGTCGACTGGCGGATTGCTTTTCCGGAGTAATAATCCTCTCAAGAAATATGTATAATTGGGTCGCTCAATCCACGGCCGTTTGTGGGGACGCTGCTGTGCGCAATTGGCTTCCGCGTTTCGCCCCCAAAACACACAGTCAATCCATTTTATTGTGTATCCTGTGAAGCAATTTGAGACGTCTCAACGACGCGATAAAGCACTGGGATCAAATGCAAGGACTATTATTTATTACCACCGGAAAAGGGCTGTTGTTGAAATGTTGGTCCTCGGGAGAGAAGTGGAAATTGGAGAGGAAAATATATATTTCTTTTTTTAAAAAAAAAGGTGCAATTTCTCTCGCTGCAGTTGCTATGGCTGCGGAATATATTCCCTTTGTCTGGTGCCTTTTCCTTGTGTGTGAATCACTCTCTTTTATTCAGCAGCTTCCTGTTTTCTTTCCGACACTCGTGATTTCTCAGTTTCGTTCAATGAGTCAGAAGAACAGGTTTTTTCACCCCCCCCCCCCCACCACCCCCCACCCTCTCGTTTGCAATAAATTTGCATTAAAACGTTATTCTCCAAGATCGCGATTTGCCGTTCGAGAAGGAAAGTGGATTCAAGTTCATTCGAGCTCATCGTTCCGGAATTGTCCAGATCCGAGTCGTTGGGATCTGGAAATGCGTTGCCTGAAAGGCCGGTGGAAGCCGACTCGATAACAAGTTTTAAGAGAGAAGTGGCTAATTATTTGGGGAGGACAAGTTTGCAGGGCTATGGGTAGAGCGCGGGGGAGTGGGATTGATTTGGGACACAGACTCGATGAGCCGAATGACCTCCTTCTGTGCTGTATGATGGTATGATTCTATAATGCCCACTCTTCCTTTCCTCCCATCGCAGCATCCAGCTGTCCTGGTCTGTTCCAGTCGTTAATTACCCTCTGGGTAACGACGTACTTCCTTGGTATCTGCCCTGAAATTGCCCCGTTTACAACTCTGAGCCCTGTGAACCTCTCGTTCTTCGTGCATCTAAAAGTCTGGTTCTGAATTTTACTTAAGAATAACAATAATCCTTGAGTGTGATAATCCTTGCGCCTGTTCATGTCGTTGAGACGTCTCAAGGAGCTTCAGAGACTATACTGTAAAGTGAATTGACTGTATATTTTGTGGGTGAAACGCGGCAGCCAATTGCTCACAGCAGCGTCCCCACAAACAGTCGTGGATTGAGCGACCCAAAATAAGGGATTATTCAAAATAATCCCTTATTTTGAAGGGATTATTACCCCTGGAAAAGCGATCCACCCATCGACTAACAACCAGGTTCCTACATGCTGATGGGTACACAGAGGGCGTTTGGAGTTAAAGAAATTCGCCTCAGGTCTGCTCCACATCCCCCGCCCTAACCGCCCTACCATCGGTGGCCGGGCCTTCAGCCTCTCAGCCCCGAGGCTCTGGAACTCTATCCCCCAGTGCCTTCGCCGCTTCCTCCCTTTCCTCCTTCAAGGCCGGTCTCAAGACCTTTCACTTTGACCTTCAGCCTTCAGCTCCCCTCTCGACTCTCTACCCCCTCCTCGCTCCCTCCCTTCCCTCCCCTCACCCTGACCATTTCCCCCACTGCTCGGGTCCTGACCCAACTGTCCAGCGCCTTGGGACGTCCTCCCGACGTGAAAGGCGCTCTATAAACGCAATCGTGTTGTTGTTGTTGTTGTTTTGTCCCGCCAGGTAATCAAACCCGGGTTCTCTCGATTGCGAGGCGAGTGCAGGCGGCGTATCGAACAGATTGCCGTCACGACTTTTCATAACAAGTCCCAACCCGAAGAGACGGTAAGTTTGCGGTACTTCGTAGCCCTTTTCTGGTGGGAAGAAGGCGTCATCGAACGGCGCGGACTGCACTCCTGAAAACCCTTTCCGCTGAGCATCCAGTCTGAAACCGCAAAGCCCCTCCAGAGCTCAAGACTCCTGCCTCGTCGACCGAAGAAGCGAATCAGTGCCAGCGGCCAGCTCAGGGCTGGATTTGGCAATAATACTTCATCATTTATCTTTACATTTCCTGCTGTATACACGAAGGCCTTGGTACGAACGACTCATTTTCTCGCCAAAGGAATTACTGTACCATTAGAATGAGCGAAGTCACATTTAAAAAGAACAGCTCGAAGCAGCTCATTGTTCATCTATTATGGATTTCGTCTCGAAAAGCCTCCATCGTACAGCGAAGCCCTTTATCTGTGTCAGCCTGGCTCAGCGGTGGCACTCGCACCTCCAAGTCGGACGGTCGTGGGTTCAATCCTCACGTCGGGACTTGAACTCACAGAGTCTACCCCGATGCTCCAGTTCGGGGCCGGAGGGAGTGGGGGTGTGGGGCGGTGGGGTGTTTCTTTGTCGGAGTTCGGATGAGACATTAAACCGCGTGTCCCGTCTGCTTGTTCGGGCGGACGTTAAGGATCCCATTCTCGCTGTTCGTGGGCCTTTGCTGGACACGCGTCGCCTGCGACAAAATGCACAGCTTTATTGTAAATCCTGTGAGGCGCTTCGAGGCGTCCTCCCGACTTGAAAGGTGGTCTATCGGACGTGAGGGTTATTACTCGGAGTATTACCGGTGTTATAATTTGTGTTCGCCTATCGATCGATCAAATAGGGAACTCAGGGAGAAGCTTCTTAACACGGAGAGTGGTGGGAGTGTGGAACTTTGCTACGAAAGGAGTAATGAGGTGAATAGCACAGGTGTATTTAAGGGGAAGCTGGATAGGTACACGAGCGAGAAAGGAGTAGAAGGTTACGCTGGTTGGGTTGGTCGAGGGAGGGCAGGAGGAGGCTCATTTGGAGCATAAACACCGGCATAGACCAGTGAGGCCAAATGGCCTGTTTCTCTGCTGTATGTTCTGTGTAACTCTACGCAATTATCCATCTCGCTCCCAGTGCTGGCTATTCGATTGCCTCCTCGGGGAGGGAATAAAACAAGAAACACAGAAATAGAGAAACATAGGAATGAAAGGGGGAGAGGCCGTTCAGGCCCTCGAGCAAGTCCTGCCATCCTATAAAGAACACGGCTGATCTGTTCTTCCAAGTTCAATTTCCTGCCTTTGCCCAGTACCCCCTAATCCTCCGACCTATCGTTTGATATTTCGCCTTATCACGCCGTCGAGACATCTCAAAGCTCTCCACAATACGCTGTAAAGTGTAGTCACTGTGTATTTTGTGGACGAAACGGGGCAGACAATTGCGCACGGCAGCGTCCCCACAAACAGCCCCGAAACGAGCGATCAATTTTATTTGGTGGGGGTGGGTGGTGGGGCAGGTATTGTTGGAGATAGAGAG